>NC_138061.1:60303974-60903974 GCF_964194185.1 Rhinolophus hipposideros
TTAAACGAAACATACAATTTACCATATAGCCCATAAATCATACTCCTGGATATTTCTCCCAGAGAAATAAAAACTTTTGTTCACACAAAAAATATACATGTATGTTTATAGTAACTTTATTAGTAATAGCTAAAAACTGTAAACAAACAAGATTTCTTTCAGTGGGTGAGTGGATAAACAAAATTTGGTGCATCCATACCAAAGAAAATTCACTTTACAGAACAAAAAACAATCAGATTTGTATGGAATCATAGAAGACCCTGAATTGCTAAAGCTATCCTGAGGGGGGGAAAAACAAAACGCAAAAAACAACAACAACAACAAAAAACAATGCTGGAGTTTCCACACCCCCTGACTTTAAATTGTACTACAAAGCAAACATAATCAAAACAGCCTGGTATTGGCAAAAAACAAACAAACAAACAACAACAACAACAACAAAAAAAAACAGACACAGAGGACAATGGAACAGAATTGAGAATCCAGAATAAACTCATACATGGGCACATAGTTTTTAACAAAGGAGCCCAAAACATATAATGGAAAAAAAGATCCTTTCCAAAAAGTGGTGTGAGGAAAATTGGAAAGCCACATGCAAAAGAATGAAACTAGACTGCTATCTGTTAACTCAAAATGGATTGAACACATAAATATAAGACCTAAAACAATAAATTGCATAGGAGAAAACATAGGTACTAAATTTATGGACCCTGGGTTCAGAGAGGATTTATAAATCTGACCTCAAAGACAAGGGACTTAAAAGCAAAAATAAATGAATAGGACTATATCATACAAAAAATCTCTGCACAGCCAAAGAAACCATAAACAAAACAAAGAGGCAAACAAATGAATGGGAGAAAATATTTGCAAAAAACACCTTTGATAAGGGGTTAATATCCAAAATATATAAAGAACCCATACAACTCAATATCAAAAAACAGTTCAATTTGAAAAATGGGCAGAGGACCTGAACAGACACTTCTTCCAAGAAGACATACAAATGGCTAACAGATATATGAAAAACTGCTCAACTTCACTAGCTATTAGGAAAATGCAAATTAAAACCACAATGAGATATCACCTCACACCTGTTAGAATGTCTATTATCAACAAAACAAATAATAACAAGTGTTGGAGATGCTGTGGAGAAAAAGGAACCCTTATACACTGCTGGTGGGAATGTAAATTGGTACAACCACTATGGAAAACAATATGGAAGTTCCTAAAAAAATTAAGAATAGAATTACCGTATGACCCAGCAATCCCTCTTTTGGTTATCTAGACAAAAATATCTGAAAAATGTTTATCCATAAAGATATAGTACCCCTGTGTTCATTGCAGCATTATTCACAATGGCCAAGACACAGAAACAACAAAAGTGTTCTTTGATAGCTGATTGAATTGGAAAGATGTACATATATACAATGGAATATTATTCAGCCATAAGAAAAGATGAAATACTGCCATTTGTGATAACCTGGATGAATTTTGAGATTATCATGCTTAGTGAAATAAGTCAGTAAAGGTCAAGAACCATGTGACTTCACTCATATGTGGCATATAAAACTGAAAGCAACAAATGAATGAGACAACAAAGAAACAAGAACTTGTAGACACAGATACAGTTTACTGGTTACCAGAGGGTAAGGGGAGAGGGAGGGTAGTAGAAGAGGTTAAGGGGGGTCAAATATATGGTAATGGAAGGAAAACTGATTCTGTGTGGTGAACACACAATGCGATATACAGATGATGTATTATAGAAATGTATACTTGAAAGCTATATAATTTTATTAACCAGTGTCACCCCAATAAATTTAATTCAAGTAAAAGAAAAAGAACCATATAAAGGAACTAGTCTGAAGTGAAGAATACAATGACTAAAACGAAGAATACACTAGAAGTAATCACCAGCACACTAGATGAAGAAAAAGACACCAAAGAACAGATCTTCCAGATAGAATATCAACTAGGAAACAGAGGTCTTAAATGATGCACAATACCACGTGGATTTAATTGATAGTCTTAGAGCATTTCACCCCAAAGCAACAGAATATACATTCTTTTCAAGTGCACATAGAATATTTTCCAAGATAGAGCCCATGTTAGGCCACAAAAGAGGTCTCAATAAATTTAAGAAGATTGAAATAACATCAAGCGTCTTCTCTGACTATAATGGTATGAAACTAGAATCAATTACAAGAAAAATAAAAGAACACACACACACACACACACACACACACACACACACACACGGAGGCTAAATAACATGCTACTAAATAATCAACAATGAGAATAAGGACAAAATCAAAAGATTACTTGAGAGAAATGAAAGCACAATGACCCCAAATCTATGGCACCCAGCAAAAGTAATACTAAGTGGAAAATTCATAGCAATACAGGCCTACTCCAAGAAACAAGAAATGTCTCAAATAAACAATCTAACCTTACACACTTAAAGAAACTATCAAAAGACCAGCAAACAAAGACCAAAGTGAGTAGAAGAAAGGAAATAATAAAGATTAGAGAGGAAATAAATGAAATAACATGTAAAAAAAGATACAAAAGATCAAAGAAGCCAAGAGTTGTTTCTTTGAAAAGAAACAAAACTTATAAATCTTTAACCAGATTCCTCAAGAAAAAAAGAGAGAGCACCCAAATAAATAAAATTAGAAATGAAACAGGAGAAGTGACAACTGACACCACAGAAACATAAAAAAAATTAAAGAAAATATACAAGACCATAATAATCAAAACTACATGGCACCGGCATAAAAATAGACACATACATCAAAGGAACAGAACAGAGAGTCCAGAAATAAACCTATGCCTATATGGTCATTTAATCTACGACAAAGCAGGGAAGAACATACAATGGGGTAAAGAGAGTTTATTCAATTAAATGGTATTGGGAAAACTGGACATACACACATGCAAAAAATGAAACTACACTACCTTCTTACACCATATATAAGAATAAACTCAAAATGGATTAAAGATTTAAATGTAAGACCCCAAACCATAAAACTCCTAGAGGAAATCATAGGCATTAAACTCTCTGACATTGTTCTTAGCAATATTTTTTTCTGATCTGTCTCCTTGAGCAAGGAAAACAAAAGAAACATAAAGAAATGGGACCACATCAAACTGAAAAGTTTTTGCACAGCAAAGGAAACCATCAGCAAAATGAAAAGACAGCCTACTGAATGGGAGAAGATATTCACCATTGATAAATGTGATAAGGAATTAATATCCAAAATTTATAAAGAACTCATACCACTCAATACCCATAAAACAAAGAATCCAATTAAAAAAATGGACAAGAATCTGTATGTCCACCAAAGTGGACACACAGATGGCCAACAGACATATGAACAGATATTCAATGTCAGTCACTATTCATCAGAGAAATGCAAGTTAAAACCACAATGAGATATCACCTCACACTATCAAAATGGCTATCATCAATAAATCAAACAAGTGTTGGTGAAGATGCTGACAAAAGGAAACCCTCATGTACTGTTGATGGGATTGCAAAATCGTGCATCCACTATGGAAAATGGCTTGGAGCTTCCTCAAAAAATTAAAAATTGAAGTACCATATGACTCAGCAATTCTATTGGTTGGTGTTTATGCAAAGAAATCCAAAATACTAATTAAAAAAGTTATATGCACCCTTATGTTCACCACAAAACTATTTACAATGGCCAAGATGTGGAAGCAACCCAAGTGCCCATCAATAGATGATTGGATATAGAAGAAGTGGTACATATATACAATGGAATATTACTTGGCCACAAAAAAGAATGAAATCTCGTCATTTGCAACAACAATGAAGTGTGACCTATGAAATGTGATAAAAAATACAGTGAATGTTTAAATAAAAAAAATTATTACATTACTTTTTTACATTATTACATTAATTATTACATTAACCCCCCTCAAAAGTACTCCCCCTTGCTGCAAGAACACGTATCCCATCATTCTTGCCACTTCCTGAAGCAGTTCTGGAAGTCCTATTTCCTGACTGTCTTTATTTCATCCTCCATCATGACAACGCTTCATGTCACACATCACTTCTGGTACGGCAACATCTATGAAATAAGAACATTATGGCGTGTCCTCATCCACCTTATTCACCGGATCTGGCACCAGGCGACTTCTGGCTCTTCCCCAAAGTCAAAATGACCATGAAAGGAAAACGTTTTGAATTGATACAGGACATCGAGGCAGCAATGACAGCGCAACTAAAGACACTCACGAAAGAGGACTTCCAGAACTGCTTCAGAAAGTGGCAAGAACGATGGGATAAGTGTGTTCAAAGCGAAGGGGAGTATTTTGAGGGGGATTCATGGCAATGTGTCTTTTGCTGTAATACATTTTTATTTAAACATTCACCATATTTTTTATCACACTTCATAGAAGTTATTATGCTAAGTGAAATAAGCGGAACTGAAAAACACAAAAAGCATATGATCTCACTTATATGTGGAATCTAAAGAACGAAATAAATGAACAAACAAAACAGAAACAGACTCATAGAAACAGAGTACTGATGGTTGACAGAAGGGGGGGATTTGGGGAACTTCGTGGAAAAAGTGAAGTGATTAAGAAGTACAAATTTGTAGTTACAAAATAGTCACAGGGACGTAAAGTACAGCATAGGGAATATAGTCAATAATGGTACAATAGCTATGTATAGTGGCTAATTGGGGCCATTAATGCATAAATTATATAATGTCTAACCACTATGCTGTACACCTGAAACTAATATTAAATAATATTGAATGCCAACTGTAACTGAAAAAAATATATTTTTTTTTAAAAAAAGAAGGCTGAGTTATAATGAGAACCTATGTCATTATTAGTTCGCAGGAAAGATTGACACATCCAGTGTGTGCCATTGACTTCACTGTATGCCAGGAGTAGTGGGAGGAAACTGGCAGATCTGTGGGCAAAGGTGCTGGTGGGAAGATTAGAGAGGGAGAGGAGTGAGTGAGTGTGCAGTGCTTAACCACAGGGAGAAGCCAATAATTGTAAACCACGATCACGAAGGGGCTCTGCAAGTTCAGGACATTTATCAGTAGGTTTTTGAAATACCAGTGAAGTCTTGTCAAGAAAACAGGTGTGTGTGTGTGCGTGTGTGTGCGCGCGCGCGTGTGTGTGTGTGTGTGTGTGTGTGTGTGTGTGTGTGTGTTTGTTGGAAGTACAGAGCAGACTGACAAGAGGATTGGACAGAACAAGATAATACCAAAATGATTCTACCTTGGCTTCGCTTGCCCTTACCAGCTGAGATGGCTCAGCATGTGGGCCTGTTACCAAAAAAACGCTGCTCATAGTCTACCCTGACATATGGAGTGTTCTAAAGCAACCTGGACTGTCTCCATTTTAAAGTTTGATTACTCCCTAGGAAGAAATAATCATCAGTCATCTACTTTGCAAAAGTGTGAGGTTGAGGGTGTGGTGATATAGAGGTGGATAGACAATATTAGTAGCACATTTTAAGAGGAAACTCTTAAAATCTCATCACTTCTGGCTTTTATTATTTATTGAGATATAATTGACATAACATTGTGTCATTTTTAGGTGTACAACATGATTTGATACATCTATATATTGCAAAATGATTATGTCAATAAATTTGGTTAACATTTATCACCACACATAGATATAGTTTTTTTTGTGTTTTTTTTTCCACATGATGAGAACTTTTAAGATTTACTCTTAACCACTTCACATCTAGAACACAGTATTGTTAATTATAGTCATAATGCTGCATATTACATCCCTAGGACTTAATTATCTCCTAACTGGGAGTTTGGACCTTTTGACCACCTTCATCGTTTTCACCATTCCTTCTTTACTTCATTCTATACTTCATTTATTCTTCTTTCTTAAGAGAGTTCTGAGATGTTCTCAGGAGAAAAAGGGAGGCGCTTTAGTGGAAGATGGCTGGGGGAATTGTACTGGGAAGACCCCACTATTCCTCTTCTAATTTTTGGATCTATTCACTTTGCAAGTGTTTTCTATGTTTACTCTTTATTAGGTATGTTCTCATTTCCCTAAGAAATGGGCCTCTGAATGCCTCCCTTCCCAAAGGAACCCACATTTATCATCAAGAAGTAACCAGAGTGGGGTTGAAAGGAAAGCATCATTAAGCAAGCTACTCAGACAGATTCTTGGCCATGACATGATGCGAACTAGAGGGTCCGTGAAGGTCGTATGGTTTTAGCACCATGCGGGAGAACAGACTGACACTTGAAAACAGTGGCTAAAAAGGACATTGTCCATTGTGTACTCTGAGTAGTAAGGGTACATTACCTCACAGAGGCCATTTGAGGATTGAGAACATTGGTGTTCTAGGCATCCCATTTCCACCTTGGAGTACAATTAATGGGGTCTCTGAGGGGGTGTGGGACAACCTGTATAGAGAATACGAAGGAAGCCCTAGGATTATTTTACCTGATATTCTTGTAGCTTTAATATAAACTAAGTCAGATGTCTCAAGCAGCACTGAAGATACATTGGAGGCTAAGGCAGAAGGGGGAATGTTACTTCAGCAAAGCACCAGTATAGGAGGGAGTGTATTCCTGTCATATATTCCAATTTTCTCAGAGACTGTAAAAAGAGGAAAACTGATGGTATGGTCCAAGGACTTCTGTTGATTGACAGTGCCTTCTGGAGTCTATGACTCAGGCATGTTTCCGGATGCCTCACAACCACCTGAAGATCATGCCCTAAAGAACTGCATAGCCCCATTACCGACCATTGTGTCCAGATGGCTTTTGTGTTTGGTTCATGAGTAGGTGGCAGTGTGGAGATGACGCTTACTAGTAAGCTGGATGCTGTGAGGACCTGCCTTTCTGCTGCAGTGGATGATAGATAGTTGTTTATGTAGGAGAATGTCCCCCTCTTAAGAGACCCTTCTTTATCTCTCTATCATCTCTCTCTCTCTCTCTCTATGAATCATCAATCTATCTATCTATCTATCTATCTATCTATCTATCTATCTATCTATCTATCATCTATCTATCATCTAATCTATCTATCATCTACCATGTTTTTCTAACTGCCTCCAACTATCATATCATTATCCATGACTTTCTATCAATAAGTTGAGACTTGGATGATCATTATATAGATTATATTATGTAGATATATATTGTATAGTATTATATAGATACATTATGAAATAGATTATAAGATTGGAAGCCAGGGGCCTCATAAATTTAAGCAATTGTTATTAGGTTGCACAGCTCAGTAAAGTGGAAACGTGGAGCAGATCCCAGACCTTCTGGCTCCAAGGGATTGCATCCAACAGACATGACAATTCTATTTTCACAATGTCTGGCACGTTGTTGGTGCTCATATTGTTGAGTAAATGAATAAATGTCTAGAAGTCTTTGGGTCATGACCTGATTACCTCATTCTTTTTTCTTTGTTTTGATCTGCTGTGTCAGCCTAGGCAGATACTCAATTTTTCTCGTGACAAAGTCACTCAGTCACCTTTTGCCCCCTTGGGACTTTCTATAGATTCTCCATCAAGCTCTTTACTAGCCAGCCCTGCCAAGGAGCAAATGTTTTTATTGGAACAGCATGAAATGTGACATTACTCATAGATTCTGGCAGAAAATTAGTGGTAGTGAAAACTAGCTCAGCACAGCTGGGTGAGACTGCACCTCCTCCCTGGAAGCAGTAAGCTGAGGGACTGCAGGGAGTCATAATGGTGTAATGATGGCTAATGGTGAGGAAATGATGGACCCGAGGCCCATAAATCAATCTGAGCACAGGGATGGCTCATGAAACACTCAGGGGATGCTTCAGCCCATCTGAGCATTGTTCATGGGTTTGTGTCTCTTACCGAATCACTGTATTTTGTTAGATAAGGGGAAAGTATAACAAATTGTATATAGGAAGTCTCAGAAGGCTAAGATATTTGCAGGTTGACAAACAGGGAGGTATGAGGCCCATCTTTAGGCTCCTGAGCTTCGAGATAATTCCTTCATGGTTTGGGGTTTATTCCCCCTTTTAGTTATTTGCCAAAATTTTAGACTTGGTCTATTTTTTTTTATATGCAGTGAACATTGAGGCACAATATTTAAGATAACAAAGTACTAGAGTTTCGTCAAAGGTTTAGACAATTGCCTTTGCATTTTCTAGTCCAACCAATATTACAAACAGTTCCAATACCACAACATTGGTTTCAGTCCTCTCTATACTGCAAGATTGTTTTGTTGCAAATCTTTACCTCTGAGGAAAAAGCAAAATTGGAAGTTTGACTGTAACCATAGAAAAACTTCAAAGTTGAGAAATTTTCAACGCTTTTAATAGTTTCCTCTGGAGCAGAAATGATTGGCAAAAATACTATGCAGTGAAAACTCCATAAGTCACTTGAGGCAGATTCAGGTACAACCCTTTCTTTCTGTTCTTTCATAGAAATATTAAACAAGGAGTTTCAGAATAGTAGGACAATCATTCCACAGCTTGTAAGCAGACATTTCTAATGTGAACTTTACAAGCACAACGTGTTATGTTTGTAGCAATAATATAAAACAATTTCTGGAAAAAGAAGCACATATACCTTGAGGCTATTTGCTTGAGAATAATTGTTAACAGTCACGACTTATTATTTTCATTTTTTCCCAAAATACATTTTTTCTTCTTTTTTGGAACTATACCATGAGAGGCAGAAGGCTTCAGGACTATGATGGGGTATTTGCCCGAGGGACTCTTGGAAGATGCCCACATATAAAATTATAACAATGACCTTTCTCTCACTGAAGATGATGCTTAGGTGTTTATGGGAGACTCCATTCAAACCTTCTTGTGACCTTTGCCTTGGTAGGAGTCTTTTGTGAGGTGTGGCTGTCTGTGTCCCTAGAGGAAGGTACCTCTGGATTAGCTGCCACAGAGATTGCAATGAGAAGAGGAAACTGCCTGGGATAATTATATTACTCTTCCAGTTGCTAGAGTGATCTACTTGTTTTCAGACAGAGGCATACTGAACAGTAGTTCTCTTTCCTCAATACCAAAACACAATCTCTGTTATAATTTACTTTAAGGGAGTGTAGATATGACTTGCAGCTGTGGATGTTAAGACTACAGGTAGAACAAGGTTGTGACACCGAGGAAAGGGCTGTGACTTACAAAGCAGAAAAGCAAAGCAAATATATGCCAGAAACAAATATAAGGCAGCGGTTTCTGCAAAATCTCATTCTCACAGCAATAATGATTAGGGGGTCTGACCCTAATGTTTCTGGCAAAGATTGCTCCAGACATGGCCTTTTCATTTTTATCAGCCCTACCTTCTGTACTTCAACTCAGAATCATCTGTTCTGTCAACTTGTTTTATCTTGAGCCTTATTCATGCCCAACAGTTTAACCTAAATCCCACCAAGAATATCATGCCATTCTGAATGACTATATGTCTTCCTTTAAACTAGAGGAAGCAATGGCTTGCTCTAGTCCAGGGTTTTGAAGTACTGGGTGGTTTTGCCAGTACTTCAAATCCACCCTATTATCACCAGAGATAAAAGTAGATAAAAATACAAAGGGGATGTAGCCAAGATTTTTCACTACTAGGGCTCTAACTTCTGGCATGACATTGTCCCAGGAAGAGAACTTCTGATTATACTATTATGGAATTATACTGAAAATGCTTTTGCCCAGATCTGGGCAGAGGACTTTCAAGGGTAAATGACTTCCAAGGTGGTCAGGGCTGAACAAGTGCTTCCTGTCTCCTTCTCAAATCAGTGTCTCCTTAGAAAGTTCAACAGATGTTTGGTCTCCTTGCATGTCATTCACTCATTGTGGGGGTCAAAATTAGGAAAAATACTGGGATCTGCACCATGACTTAAAGAAGGGTGCTGATTACTTAAGATATTTTAATACAACTTTTATGTGGAATGATTGGCCCACTATTCTGAAACTGAAAATGGAGGGTGAATCTGAGAGGTACTTCCTGGATCTAATGATGTGTATTCATCTTCCCTCGCAGAAGGGTGGGGTTTTACTAGAAGGGACTATTGCCCAAGGTCTTCCCCGAAACTTGGATGAAATCTAAGAGTGAGAACTGAGTAAGCAAATTTTCAAATGAAAAAGGCTTACCTTAGGTAAACAAGTATTTCTGTTTATTGGCTCATTATTCAAATGACTAGATAGAGGGTGTCAATAATAAATGTTCCCTCTTCTTCCAGCTGATAAACAAATGCCTCATTTGTGTTATTTACTTAGAAAGAAATAACTACCTAATATTTTTATCAAAGTGAAGTTGTCATGTTTTAACACATGCCAAGATCATAAGCCAAATAGAGTCAGAATCTTTTATCCTACCCCAAATTCCCACTTCTGGGAGACCTGGGCCATGCTCTGAGAAATGTCTGGCAAAGTTAACTAATCATTGGAGGTCATAAATAAAGACATTGCCACTTGCTGTGACACGTAGCTCCTTCCTGGAGTAGCTGGGAATTGGTGATAACAAACCACAATAACCCTGAGCTTAGAAATGGATTTGAATTTTGTTATTATACATTTTGCAATTTTGGCAGTTTTGAAGGTAAAAATGTGTCAAAGGATAATATGCCTCAAGGACAGTCAGTGTTGAATCAATATTAATTAAATAGGCTTATTCTTATTTAACAAAGCACTGAAGTGTGGAGGAAAGGATATGCTGTGACCATTTTCTTTAATTTTCCTTTGCCATCTGTCAGGTAAGACTTGAAATTCTCATACATCAGCATTTTAAATATATAGCCAATTTTCAGCTCAGGTTGCTTACCTAATGATGTATTTACTATGTCTTTGTTATGATTTACCAGAGATAAAGCTGTATTATTAAGCAGAAAAGAACTAGGAGGTGCACCTATAAAAACAACAGAAGTTTTGAAACAAGAAAACAGTTAGGGTTACTTGTTTTCATCAAATCAGTAACCTCAAAGTGTATGACATCACATAGGATTGAAATAACAAGTACCATCTTTGCTGAGAAACATAGAAAGAATCATTTGTCGGCCAACTGAATTACGGAAAGTCAGTCTTTGCCCATCCATTTCATATCTATTAAGGACCTAACTTAGCAATAAATAAAGCAAAAAGTGGGAGAGCAGGTGTTCCTTGAAAGGAAAAGACCATCCTGTCAATTAGTCATATCCTTTCAAGAGTGTAGCTATCTTCATGAAGTGGTCAGTAAGATCTGTATTTCCAATGACGTTACTAAAAGCTTGTAATGTGGGATGGGGGAAGATCAGGGAAGACAGATCCCAAGTCATAAGAACAAAGCTCATTATAAACATATGAGTTCCTTTTACCAGCCACGGAACATCAGAACATCATTCTGGAGTCCTTACAGATAAAAGCTCATCTCAAATATTATTAGAACCACCCCAGCGGTGCTATCCATGATACGGAAGTAGTGGTGTTAATCCCTTGTCTCAATTGAGAAGTCAGAAGCTCATACCTCAGGTCCAGGCTTCCAACCCTATCTCTAGCTCCTTTTACCTTTTGCTTGTGACGTCAAACGCATGCCAATTTTGAACTCCACTATATAACTTCAGAAATGTACATATGTTTGGACGAATCCAGGAACTATCTTTACATCCTAACTCCCATCAACATAGCAAAGAGCAATAAGATATTGTCCTTATCCTCAGTGACATTATTATCTAACAGGTTGTATCAGACAGTTAAACAAGTAAATATAAGCACTTTGGTGGTTACATGTATATAATATTCTGTGACTTCAGAAGGAAGATTTTTTTTCTGGTGTGGAAAGAAGGAAATACAACCTTAAACATTCTTTACATGTGTAGGGTTTAAGATACTTCTGAGTTAGACTTAACATTGAATTAGGCCGTGGATAGAGTGGTTCCTGTCAAGGCATTAGGTTTCACAACTGAAAAAATAATTCTATAGGGATACCAATTTTTGGCATGGATCTGTCTATGACTTCCTGAGGGTGAGTTGTTCAGTGACAAAAAAAATAAATATGTGCCTTTGTTACCACCACCATCACCACCCCATCTTTACTTTATGCTACAGGGAGTCTCTAACATGTAGTTTTATTCTTTAGATTTAGATGAATAAATTACTTCAATTATAATAGTTATTTTATCCTATTTCTACCTAAAATAACCCACTATAATGATCAAATGTAGTTGCCAATTCTGGAGGGTCACAGCACTCCATGCTAGAATTTATCAGTTCTTGATTTATGCCTAACATTTACAAATCATACTGAATCCTCTGTAAGTGATAAGAGAACATGATAACTTGTACCACATGCATACACAGCTATAGGAATGCCTTTGAAGGAGTTTTAGGTGCACAGAAGTTTTACTTCAGGATAGATGAGTGAACCACAATGATGCAATTATATGGGATTTCCCATCCCAAAATTTTGGAAAATTTAAATCCTCCCTCTCCCTTTCTTGATGATAAACCAGGAAAAATATCTTTGAAACTATTTGCTGGTGGAAACTAATCTTGTTCTTACATTTCCTTTAACATTAAACACTTTACAGATAGAAAAAGATAAGAGAGCCAAAGAGCTGATGGTTTTCTGAATATTTGAATATCTTATTTGTATTTTGCTGACATTAAGAAACCAGTCCAGATATAGTAAGAATCCAGAAAAATACATTTACTTGTATTAAGAAATAGTATGATCATGAGAACCAATATTTAGCCGACAATAGTCAAATTAAGTTCTACTTATCTATTGTGCTCAATTAAAGGCCTTGACATACTGAATAATCACAAATGTTCAAGTCATCATGAGAATCCCTTTTATTATGTTACTTTGTGCTATAGGCTTAATTGTGTGTTCCCCAAATTCTTATGTTGAGGCCTTAACCCCAAATGTGACTGTATTTGGAGATAAGGTTTTTAAGAGGTAATTACAGTTAAATAGGGTTATAAGTGTGGGATCCTGATCCTATAGGATTGATGGGAGTGCAAGGAGAGAAATCTTTCTTTCTCTCTCTCTCCCTCAATCTCTCTCTCTCTCTCTCTCTCTCTCTCTCTCTCTCTCTCTCTCTCTCTCTCTCTCTCTCTCTCTCTCTCTCTCTCCCCCTCCCCATGTACACAAACAAAGAAGGAAGACCATGTGAGCACACAGCAAGAAAGTTACCATCTGTAAACCAGAAGGAGAACCATCACTAGAACCTTACTATGCTGGCACCCTGATCTTGAACTTCCAGCTTTCAAAATTGTGAGAAAATAAATTTCTGTTGGTTAAGTCATCTAGACTAAGGTATCTTGTTATGACAGCGTGAACTGACTATCACACCTCATGTTAAGAAACACAAATCCCTTCTGAGGAAACACACTTACACCTGAAATTTGATTATTTTAGTAATTACTAATCCAATTTCATGGCGTAAATTGGCTGTCTTAAAGCAACACTCCCCTGTGACCCTACAGTAGCAGTGGGAGACTGTTATTTACCTTTCATTGACCTGACAACAGCTCAGAAGTCTTGAATTTATAACGTTTGTCCCTGACTACTCCCTGTCCATGAATAACCATTAAGAGGTAAACAAAGTCTTCAGAGTCTTATAAGAATGTCTGACAATTAAGTTTGTGAATTTGTTGCAACAATGTTGCTAACCTTTTTTGATATCAGAGGGATTATTCATTATGAATTTCTACCAACTGTACAAACAATTAACGAAGTTTACTATTTGGAAGTGCTGAAAAAACTGTGGGAAAAAGTTAGATGAACTGAACTTTTTGCCAACAATTCATGGCTCTTGCATCACGACAATGCACCAGCTCACACGGCACTGTCTGTGAGGGAGTTTTTAGCCAGCAAACAAATAATTGTATTGGAACACCTTCCCTACTCACCTGATCTGGCCCCCAATGACGTCTTTCTTTACCTGAAGATAAAGGAAATATTGAAAGGAAGTCATTTTGATGACATTCAGGAGAGCAAGTGTAATACGACACCAGCTTTGATGGCCATTCCAGAAAGAGTCCCCAAATCGCTCTGAAGGGTGAACTGGCATCAGTGCATATCTTCCGAAGGGGAGTACTTTGAAGGTGACCGTAGTAATATTCAGCAATGAGGTATATAGCACTTTTCTTTCTTTTTTTAAAAATTAAAGTTTATTGGGGTGACAATTGTTGGTAAAGTTATGTAGATTTCAGGTATACAATTCTGTATTACATCATCTGTAAATCCCATTGTGTGTTCACCACCCAGAGTCAGTTCTCCTTCCATCACCATATATTTGATACCCCTTACCCTCATCTCCCTCGCCCCACCCCCCTTATCTTCTGGAAACCACTAAACTATTGTCTGTGTCTATGAGTTTTTGTTTCTCATTTGTTTGTCTTGTTCTTTTGTTGTTTTTCGTTTATATACCACATATCAGTGAAATCATATGGTTCTCTGCTTTTTCTGTCTGACTTATTTCGCTTAGCATTATACTCTCAAGATCCATCCATGTTGTCACAAATGTTCCCATATCATCTTTTCTTACCGTTGGATAGTATTCCATTGTGTATATATACCATAACTTCTTTATCCATTCATCTATCAAAGGACATTTTGGTTGTTTCCATGTCTTGGCCACTATAAACAAAGCTGCAATGAACATTGGAGCACAAGTGTCTTTATGGATAAATGTTTTCAGATTTTTTGGGTAGATACCCAGGAGAGGGATTGCTGGGTCATATGGTAATTCCATTCGTAATTTTTTGAGGAACCTCCACACTGCCTTCCCTGACGGCTGCACCAGTCTGCACTCCCACCAACAGTGTATGAGGGTTCCTTTTTCTCCACAGCCTCTCCAACACTTGTTACTATTTGTCGTCTTGATGATAGCCATTCTAACTGGGATGAGGTGATATCTCATTGTGGTTTTTATTTGCATTTCTCTGATGATTAGTGTAGCACTTTTCTAGAATGAGTTCATGAACTTAATTTTCTGACCTCGAATCTGCACTCCAATATTCATTGTAGTGTTATTTGCAATAGCCAAGCTATGGAAACAAACTATGTGCCCATCAATGGGTAAATTAATAAAGAAAATGTGAGCTATATGAATATTATTCAGCTGGGATAAGAAGGCATCCTGCCACTTTCAGCAACATGTATGGACCTTGAGTCCATTATGCTAAATGAAATAAGCCAGAGAGAGAAAAAAAACAAATACTATATAGTATCACTTATACGTAAAGCCTAAAACAAAACCAAACTAAATCTGAACAAAAAGTTGAACTCATAGAAACAGAGTAGAAAAATGGTTTCCAAGGATTGGGAGGTAGAGATGACAAGGAGAAGTTAGTAAAAGGGTACAAATTTTCAGCTATAAGATGAATAAGTTCTGAGGTTCTAATGTTAACCATAGTGAATGTAAAACACACTGTATTGCATAACTGAAATTTGTCAAGACAGTAGAACTTTAATGTCCTCACACACACAAAAAATATAAACGTGAGGTGATACATGTATAAATTAACTAGACAGGGAAATCCTTTCACGATTTATACAGATATACAGATAACATCTTTTAAAATGTGTATACATTTTTTTGGCAACATGGTACGTATATCAAACCACCATGATACACACTTTGAATCTTACATTTTCATCAATTATACCTCAAAAAAGCTGAAATGTAAACAAACAAACAAACAAATAAATACATAAAATGGCAGTGAAGGAAGACTATGATTTAGAGGTTTATTTAATTTAAAATGTTTAATTGGATCATTTTGGTTGAAGAGATTTACTGATTTATAAGCTGAGGATACTATTTTCCCTGGGACTATAACTGACATAAATATACCTTTGTAACACTACTAAGAATCTTTAACTTAAGACATACTAATTATCTTTAAATCTACATTTTAATTTTAATTACATCCAGGAAATAACCTGGAATATAAAAAGGAGTGAGTTAAGGAGATGTCAACTGGGAAGGTTCTAATGAATTTCAGTAATCCCAAGGGTCTACTTGAGGAGACCAGTGGGGCATTTAAGTAATGAGGTCAACATTAATCTGTGGTTAACTAGCATTCAGGTTCACAACTAAACAGATGATTTTCTCTGTGGTCTGTGTTTTCTTTGTCTGAGTTTCTATCCTCAAGGAATTATCTACCTCATTCTTCATCTAGCCTATTTATTCAAACAAGAAACTTGTCAGTCTTAAAATCTCAATCATCACAGAAATCAGTCCCCAAATCTTTTTTATTCCATATTTGAAACAGTTCTCAAATCTGTCTGCTGGTCTTATCTACTCTTTACAACCCAGCTGCAACCTTCCATTAGCTCTGGTTCTGCATCAGTTCCCTACTACAGTGTTTGTGTCTGCTCTTGCCCCTCCACTCTAGTCTCTAAATCTGAGCCACAGGGGAGCAGTATTACTGAGCAGATCACTCGATTTCTGAAGGTCTTTCAATGTCTTCTGGGTCCTCTTAGGTTAAAATGCAAAATTCTTGACATAACTTACTAAACCCATAGTATCTGACTGATTTATGTATCTCACTAGCATCATTTCAAGACCCTTTAAAATTTCGTCACTGTGATCCAGTCAAACTAGCCTTGATTGTCAAGTTCTTGAAGAGGCTACTATTCTTTGTGACTCAGGCTCTGTGTGTTAATTTTTCCCTCTGTAAATGTCTCAACCACCCTGTACCCTTTGGTAACAGTGCCTTAATTATTCTTCCAATTTAAAATCAATATTGTCTAAGGGAAGCATTCACTGAATCCCCAGAACAATACTAAGCAGTTAAAATTTAGTATCCTGAGTCTGTTGCAGCAATATATAATTATAATAAAATAATTTTATAATTTAATACAGTTAACCCTTGAAAAACACAGGCTTGAACTGTGAGGGTCTTATGTGGATTTTTTTCAATAAATACTTGAAGTGTGTTCATTCTGTGGTCGGAAGGGTGAGCTGTATGCATTGATGTAGGCCATTTCATACAGGGGACTTGAGTATCCATGGATTTTGGTATCTGGGGGCACCCTGGAGCCAGTCTCCCACAGATACCAAGGGACAACTAAGTTTTGGGGGAGTAAAAGTTATACACAGATTTCTGACTGCATTGGGTGGGGTTAGTTCCCATAATCCCAGCATTGTTCAAGGGTAAACTATAGTTACAATTAACATTCAAGTATTATTTTTCATGTAGTAGGAGCTAATTAAACAAATATTGATCAAATGAGGTTTTGTTTTATTGTTTTGTTGTCAAATTGATTTTGAAGGACTCCACTCTAACTCAAAATGGAGTCAAATTCTCACTTTTGGTATGTGGGCAAATGGGGCCCAAGAATCTGTCATTAAAAGTCTGTCATTTTTATAAAAAGATGGTGCTTCATATGATATTGAGACCCAGAGTCAGGAATGAGGTTGGTGTCCAATTCATAGGGTTATATGGTATTCTAAGCAAGCAGGTTTTGTCTAAGGAAAGTTCTGTTTTTGTCTCTGAGAACAATCTTCTCAAAAGGCAGCTATCTTTACTCTGAATATCCTTTGCTGAAGGATCCTAGGCCTAGCCAGTTCTCCATGGCTCTTACAATTAGACGCCACTACACTTAGTGGGGACACTTTAGTAGTTGATTCAACCCATGCCAAGTGTTTATACAGGGGGAAAACTTTACATCTGTACTTATGTTTTGCCACATAGGGTGATCAAATCACTTATTGCCCCATGTTGTAGCAATATAGCAATGTTGTAATAGCCGTTACTGGAAGAAAAGAGTTGTGTTCAGCTTTCTAAGAGCATGGAACATTCTTACATCTATTCCCACCCTCTATCAACTCTTTCAATGTGTTATTTAATCAGCTAAGAAATTAAAGATAAGTAAAAAAGACAACTTTTGTAAAATATAAAGTTAACTAGATATAATATTTTTTTAAAGAAAGAAATCAAGACAAAAGCTTGGGTCCCAACCAATTCTTAGATGAATCAAAATGAACAAACAGGAAGTGTGGCAGAATAAAACATGGAGAGTATTGACTTAAAGACAACAAGAGTTCAGAGCTAGCTATTTATGAGAATGAGCATCATTAGAGAGAAGTTTGTAGAGAGTATATCTTAAGTATTCTCATCACACGTGCACACAAAAAGGTAGCTATAGGTAATGTAATGTTAAGCTTGATTATGATGCTATTTCACAATGTACGTATATATCAAAATATCACTATGTACACCCATAAAGTATATAATTTTTATTGCTAACTATACCTCAATAAAGCTGGAACAGAAAAGAGAAATAAATATTGTAAACCATTATGAAAAAATATTAATAATATAATGCATGGAACTTGGGAGAACCTTGGGAAAAAGTATAGGGGACCTAATTTCAGTATCTTTCATAGTAGGGAGGTAAACACTACTGTCTCAAATTTAAACATGATTGATATTAACAAATGGGTAATGATTTCAACTTTTTCCTTTTTTTCCAAAATATTATATCTTTAACCAAAAAGGAAGCTTTTGTAAAATAATATAATTTGGGTGATAAAATATTTACATGAAGTTTGGCAAGCCCTTTGATTTCACGTTAGCATATTTTTTCCTATTAAATTAAAGTAAAAAAAAGAAATTTTCTTTTGGTCTTTATGTTTATGCAAATAGACATCTGGAGTGATAGGAAACTAATATTATTTGTTTTTTAGGGGACACACATGTGGTTAGCTCTTGCAAAAGGAATAGAAATGGACAGAGACCAGATTTTACTTTTTATTTTCTAATTTTCTGTACTGTTTGAATGTTCTAATGTTCATAGTGCATGAATATTGTCAACAGGGGTTTTCTGAGCAGAGATCATAGCCCACTTTTTATTTTTGTATTTATACAATTCATCATATTTGCATACACCAATAGGTAATATTTGGATTTGGGTACTTTTAAAAATAAGTAATTATAAATATGGAATATAATAAAAATAAAAGTAATACAACTAAAATTAATAATAAAATAAATATCCAAAAGTTTACAATAAAATGTAGGCACAGTAACACGGGTCTTATATGGTTAAAGAGAATGAGTGGAGAACTGACTTAAAAAAACAATTTTTTAAGGAAGTCGCATCTCACCGTGGCCCATGTGGGTATCAAACAGGCAACCTTGGTGCTACCAGCACGATGCTCTAACCAACTGAGCCAACCAGCCACCCTGAGAACTGACATTTTTGAGCATTTAATATGTTCTAAGTATGTAAAACTTTTAAATCTCTTTTAAGTTACTGATAAATAAATAAAATGATCCAAGTGCATAAATACGAGCATGTGTAATGTAAAAATGACATGTAAAAGCAGATGTATAATTAAAATGTACTAAAACTAATATTCAAATTCAAAATGAGGTAAGAGAAATTAAGACAAAACGAGACAAAAACTCTAAGGGATTGAGAAATTTAAAGGAATAAAGAGTTAAGATAACCTAAAATATGTAACAGGAGAAATATTAACCCAAAGTTCATTACATATTTACACAAAGAGAAAATTAAATGTATTTAAAATAAAACAGAAGTTTTAAAAACTGAAAAATTACTCATAAATATAAAGCAAATACTAGATCAATATAGAACATGCTAATGAAAATACTAAAATTATGAAATGGCATAAAAGAGTGATGAGAAAAAAATTAAGAAGGAAAATATAAAATAACAATAGTGCCAGGTTACATTTTCTATTAGTTGTTAAAGTTAAATATAAGGGAACAGGATCCCCAAATGCCCAGTGTGTGCATGTGTAGATGTTAAACATGCTAGCTGTTTGCTTTTCATAATGATAATAAAATTAGGGCAAATTCAATCTGGACACTTGCTTCTGTCAGTTATTCCAAAATATAAACAAACAAATACACAGTAAATACACATAAGGGAGTAAAATTTTAAAGCAAAAACTGAAAAAATAAAAATCGGTGATTGCTTTTATGATAATTCTGGTAGTCCTGATTCAGGTTATAATCAATACTCTCACCAAAGGAGAAAAAGGGAAGCATGCATAAGAAAAATAAAACAATATTTTAAAAATTGTTAGTATGATAAAGTATTGCAAAATGTAAAAAATTAAATTCCAAAGAAATGAGATAATAATAACAAAAAGTAAGCTAAACATTACTAAAATCAAATAATAATAAGTAAGAAGCTCTTAAAAATAAATAACAAAAAGTAAGCTAAATATTACTAAAATCAAATAATAATAAGTAAGAAGCTCTTAAAAATAAATAGGCGACAGGTGGTTGAAAGCAAAACATTAAATCAGGCAGCTGGGCAATGTCTAAATTGTAACAGCTTCCTATTATCAAAATAACAAGACAAAGAAAGTGTTATTTTCATTTCCCTTTATTTCTGTAGCGGTTAATGGAAGTCATGGGTATGGACTCTTGGGATTGGGGGGTGGGGTGAAGCTACCACACAGTTTAGTTTCTTAAAATAAAAAAGGGGTAAGGAAGAATAGTGAAGATCACAGCCTGAGGCCCAAAGCTGCAAGGGAATTATAGTTGCAAGGTTGGGATTTCCAATAGCTGGAGTTCCAAACACGAGCAGCAGAAGAAAGGATTTGAGGGAGAATCGATTTATCTGCTGTTAGGTATTCTTAAATTATATATTTTGTGGTGTGAAATGGAATCCACTTGTCTTCACCTTGAACACACACACACACACACATCACTTATGATTTGGATAATGGTTTTGTTTGGAGATAGTTTTGAGCACTCGGTGTTCATTTTATCTTCACTTCAGCCCAAAGGAGGTAGGGATCATTATTTCTTATTTCACAATGGGGTAACTGAGTCATAGGGAGGTTAAGTGATGTGTCCAGGAGTACAGAATTGGAGAGTGGCAGAACCATGCTGCAAACCCATGTAGTTTTTGCCAAGCTTTATAGTGGTCTGTGATTGGGGAGATTCAAAATCAGAGGCTTCCCATGGAAAACCAGTCATAGTAAGCTTATAGTTAAGAATTTGAAGATCCCTCTACTCTATTTTCCCTTGAACCTCAAACAAACGAGTCCTATCCCTGTTTTAAATCAAAGATCAAATGATAAGCTATTCAACGGCTCCTTGAAAATATTTGTACTAAGACTTCGATCAAAACATTTAGAGAACTCAGATTTTGTGTTTTCTTTTCCTCTTGGCTTCCTCCTTCATCCTGGGATAGGAAATGTACCACCTTTTTGAGATCCTGTGACTTGTCACAGCAGGGATCATCTTAACAGCTGGAAGTATTCCCTTCTTTGAAAGGATAATGAAACAAAAGACTAGTTTGCTTCTTCACTTGGCATCTTTCAAAGCCTTTAAAGAGAGTTTAACTAATCAGCCAGGATTGTAAAACCTCCAATGATTTGGTGACTCATTTCATTTCAGATCAACACCTCTCTATGGTTGAAAGTCACTTGCCCAAAACTTACCCACTCATTGGCTAAAGAGATGGATGTCTCCCTCTGTAGGGAAGTGAGTTTGCTTTCCACCCTGATGGCTGGTTCTTTGACCTGCTGACTGGGTACCAAGTGACTGTTGTCTTTGTAGATCCCCAGGCCCTGCTCACTTGTTTCATGTTTATGTTTAACAAGGTATGTAAAGGCAAAGTAAGGAGAAACAAATTGCATAGGAGAATACAGCAAACAATGTGGCATAGGGAGGTCATTCTAAGTCTCGTCTCATCACAGTCCCTCTTAATCACAGCTCAGTACCCCACACCTGCCACTGCTCATAAGTCAAAATGTGGATTCTTCATCTTGGCCTGCCATGGTGATGCATGGCCTTCTGTGATCTTCCACCATCCTTTCCACTATACTTCTTGATGATCACACTTTTCTCTATAAATGAGATGGGGGTCTTTTGATCTCTGGATTTCTTCACCTATTCCACATCTCTGCCTTCACCCTGTTGCCCTGACATGAGCCCCTGTGTGTCCTGTCCTGGCCTCACATGTACCTACCTGTGTTTCAGGGCCAATGAAGCCTCAGAAATGCAGTTAGCAATTCTCTTTAACAAGGGTGGTGGTGGTAGAGAAATAAGCACTTCTAAACTGTTAATTTGGAAACTGGTATCTCACTCTCTTGCTCTCTGGTCCCGTAATGTGGTGAGCGGGACCATCAGCCAGGAGGACCCAGCTATACTTTCTAGGTGCAGCCTCCCATGTTAGAGCCTGAGTGGCACATTGAATGCAAACCTGTGCACAGAAAACTTATTTCCATGTCAGAATGAATTTCCCTTTAATGGGGGAATGCAACTAAGCTTCCAGAAACAGAACTGAACCACACTCTGAGTGTCTTATATATATTTTTTTTCTTTTTCCTTTTTCCTTTTACACTCATGACCTTCTCATTCTGTTAAGAGGACTTGTTGAGCTTCTGTTTGGCAGAACAATGGAACATATCCATTTTAACTGTAACACTTGCTCACTTGGCAGTGACAACACCCACTCCTTTCCCACCAGTAGCAGGGCCACCAACCCAAGCTCCAGAACCCAACTGAGTGATAGGAGTAGAGCCGTGGTTGATGCAGTGAAGTCCAACGTACAGTCAAGGCACTAGGATTTTTAAAATAATAAGTCATGAAAGATTTCACACATATAAAACTTTAAGGAAAAGATAATACACACTTATGTATGGTACATCCAAGAAGTAGAAAATTAGTTGAAGCCCCAGCATACCACTTATCAATTGTGTTGTTTGGAGGCCCTGCCTCTAAAATGTGCCCCATATAGTGATCTGCGGTTCTTATACCCGTATATGTCATTGTGCTGTGAGTACCCATCTAACTATTCCTAAAGAATATATGGCATTCATTTGCATGTTTTCAAACTTTACGTAAATTGTGTTGTGCTGATAATTTTCTTCTGCAATTTGCTTTTCTTTTTCTCAACACCCTGTTTGTAAGATTTATTTACTTACGTTGATTTCCATCTCTGTTCACTTACTTTCAGTACTATATGTGAATATATTACAATATACTTCATTACATGGATATATCACAATGTACTCATCTATTATGCTTTGAACATTTTTGTATATAGCTCTTATGACACAATTTTAAGATGGCATATATATTCTACAGGAATATTTATGCTCGTATGGAGTTGCTGGGTAACAGGGTTTCTAAATTTTCAACTTGGTTAGGTATTTACAAATCGCTTCTAAAGTGGTTGTACCAGTTTGTATTCCCACCAATAGTGTAATACACATCTTCACGTCTCTATACTTTCATCATCACTAGGAATTGTCATGCTTCTAAATTTTGCCAATTTGCTGGTATAGAACAATATTGTACGTGGTTCAATTTTAATAAATACCAGTGAGGTTGGGTGTCTTTTGTGTTTCCTGGCCATTTCAATTTTCTTTTTTGCAAATTCCTAAGAGTACTAGTTTTTTGTCCCTGTCTTTGCCCTTAAGTACCTCTCTCCATTTGCATTTGGACAGGAGCCTGAAGCCTATCAATAACCCCAAATTTGCTTCATTTTGTCTCTCTGACAGGGCTGTGGGGTCTTTGCCCCAGCGGCTGATGTTTTTCATATAATCATTAGCACAGAAATTGGAAAGGTGAGAAGGATTGGAGTACCAGGGTCTCTGGCATGCTCAGAACTGAATAGTGCTGGTGTTTTTATTAGAATGTAGAAGGGACAAAGGCCAATGAAACATGCAATGACTAATCATAAAATGACTTTATGTTTTCATAAATAGTTATTTTTCATGACAATTTAAATTGAGTTGTCTTAATCAGATTTTATAAAATATGAAAAAGGAAATAGAATATCTGAGACTAAGAGGGAGAAGTGAAATGTCTTAATCAGCAAGCAAAGATTCCCTCCTCCTCCCCCATTTCAGTGTTCCTACGATGTACCTGTGTCTGCAGGAGAAGTGCACAGGTCACCAGAAAGAAACACAACTCTCTTACCCATTTTCTCACTCCTTCTATGTTAGCTTTGGGTTGATATTTGGGAGTGAAGTCAGAAGTGCTTAGCCAGAAAAATCTATATCAATAAACACATGAAGGAGCTGGAAGGTGGGTATTTAAAGGAGGAGAAGAAAGAGGGATAAACAGCCATCTGGTAAGTTCGGGGTGAGGTGGGATGGGATGCTGGGAGCATGGCACGTAGGCTGTGCCAGGGTAGCTGTGGGCTATGGGACTTCTGGGGAAGAGGCTCCCTGGGTTCACTCGAGACACTGCTGGGAAGTATTACTTGGATTTTTATTTGTGTTCCTTTGAGAGCTGCAAAGGAGAATATGGAATCACTTTTGTAATTATTTTGATTATTTATGACTTCAGAAAAAGGCAGATCTTATAGGAGTCTGACAGTTGTTAGGATTACATAACTATCCTAAAGTCATACCACCCAGGACCTCTTTAAATTCTAACTTCTTATCCTGGGAACCTAGGGACTATATATTGAAACTTCTCATTAAAGTTTAATTGTAGTCCATTAAAGCTTTAAATTTCTGAACTTTCAAATTTAAGATGCAGTCTGTTATCATGGAACAAGCACTGGATTGATTTATAATTCAAAAAAAAAAAAAAACCCTTCGGTGTCTGATCTTTTTTACCTATTAGCATATGGGGTGAACTTCGCCTCTTTGAAGATGTCTTTGCTTGTGTAACATGATACAAATCAGCCCCTCCCTGCCAACCTGATGGGGTTGTGAAGATCAACAATTGAAAATATTTATACAAACTTGAAAACTATACAACAATACCACAGTATTGGGCTACTTAATATTTTTTTTTACACTATTAACAATGTTAATTGTTGACTGACTGTGCCTTGTGACTCTTGTGTTTTGCTGCACTAATGGGGGAATGTATATGCTGGTAGCCTATAACTAACTACTCTATCCTCCAATAGACACTACACAAAAATGAGACAACAGGAAAAATTGAAAAACGGAAACCACCTACATATACCACTATTTTGTGCACTGATTCAGAAGTTTATTACAAGAGACTATTCTGGGCACATTTCTGAGGGGACTTGGTAAAGGCTTCATCCTCCCATTTAGACACCTATTGTACTTAGAGAACTGCTGTAAATTACTAAGGGTGACAGAGGGACCAGTGAGAAACATGGACTCAAGTGGCTGCCCCTCCTGTGGGCATCTTCTGCCTGACAGCAAACGTCTTCCAGAGGATGAGGGGCTTGCAAGCTGAGGCAGACATACTGTTGTGCCAGGGAGGAATATGACAAATGTGAGATCGCTTCATTTAAACAAAACCTGCCTTGCTGGAGGTGTCTCATGTTCTTGGGACACAGAAGAGATAAGCTTACAGATTCTATTGCCATTAATACTCCCAGAATATGAAATAAAACAATTTGTGTCAGCAGGTATGTCTGCATACAGATAAATGGAAAGCCTGGAGAGGGACACAAGAAGTGGGGGAAAAGAAATCCAAGTGGAGCAATAGAAAAATAAAAAAAAATTGTCATGGCTCCCTAACTCCCAAGGACAGAGACAACTGGTAAACCTCATAAACTACCAAACAATGGATGTCCAAATGTGTTTTGGGGGAATTACCTTTAGACTTCTGGTTGCTTACCAATTTGTGTTTCAAAACTGTTTGAGAAATTGCTAAAAACTATGACAACTTTTCTACATGGAAAGTAATGCAGATATCCATACAGGCTAAGTATATTGCATAACATCCATAAGGTTGAGGATTCCTAAGATCCACCTATGTACGTCTCCCAGGACTCAGTGCTGACCTTCTTCTTCATGTATGTGATGTGACATGATATGATATGTGATACGAGAGAACATGCTATAGGATATGCTGTGATAACAGGGATACATCGACTTGGTTGAAGACATAACTCTAAAGTGCACGGGTACAGGGAGGTGCAGACTTTCTGGGAGGAGACCTTATTCTGGGACAGTTGTCTTTACTGAGTCTTCATCCTTTTCTTGTTTATAATTAGGAAAGAATATATTTTAGAGGACATATCTGTTACTCTGCAGTATCCAAATATCAGGCATGAGTGTATGCCCTGAGTTCAAAACACAGAGCTACTCTAGGGAGCCCTGCAGACAGTGAGCATCAGTATTCCGGGAACACCATTCAAATAGATTTTAATATGAATGGTGGTCCCTGGGGTAGTTCTGGCCTGCACAATAGTTCTTCTCTTGGTTGACCTTATCACCATTACAGCCAGACTTCAGCGTTACAGAGATCTAGAAGTAATTGCTGAGGCCTTTTGTCCATTCTTCAGCTGTAGGCTAGAGCAAGTCAGCATGCCATCACACAGAGATGGCTTCTCCCATAAAACAAAAACCACACACAGATCTTTTGAGCACTCACAAGGAAGAAAAATACCTTTGTGCTGGAGCCATTGGAATGGTCAGAGAGAATGTGTATGTAACTTTGGGGCTTGCAATTCCATATATGGGATTATTGGTTGAGAAAAAGTATATGGACCGATTGACAGTATAGAAGCTGCTGAACAATCAATGCTAGATCTTTTCCCTTCCCTCAGTGTTCCTGTCAGAGGAGCATCAGGACATGCATGGGCTCTGTGCCAGGACTTCCGAGAGAGGGAAAGCCCCCTAGTTCCAGCCTGAAGTACAATATCTATAAAAACCTATCAGAAAGCAGTTCGTTTAGGGTTCTTGTCTTTCTGAAACAGTTTTGCTTCAGTCTACAGAAGTATTCAGGGTAGAACCAGCCAGAAATCATAAGGTGAATGAATTGACTTCTCATTTCTTCTAACTATTAGATCACTTTGGGCTAATTTCATGATTCTGGAGTGAAAGTTGTCACCTCCAGATTTCTGGAGCTGCTAGGATTCCAATAATTGCTTTTTTCTGCCACCAAAAGTAAATGCGTTACACATGTTAGAACAGCTGGGTTTGGGTTCTACTATCCAAAAACTCTTGGGGACAAGAGAAGACAAATGAGCACTTATTGACCACCTGCTGAGTACAGCGTGTGCTGCCTAACCCTGCTTTATCATAGTTGTTAGAAGCGTAATTCATCATTTCTTCATAAATTAAATGCTTTAAACATAACCAGCCTCTCTCTGTTTAGGAGCATTTATTGGAATTCAAACTTACATGTCAACTTAATTTTGGATAACAATTTAGAACAGAAAATGAGTTTCAAAGAGAAGTGGGCAGTTTGGGTGTTTGTGACAGTGACAAAGTTGTATAAAATGTTAGATTTATGTCAAGGCTCTGCAGTACCAGAGCCTTAAGGTAGCTATTGCTGTTTGCTATTCCACAAAATGGATTTTATGTCCATTTTCCATTGCTACCCAGAGAATAATAACAGGGCACTAGAAGTTACCCTAGCAACAGCTAGGTCACCAAATGCAAGCCTTCCTCTGAGAGTGCCCAGAGTATGGGACTCAGGGCTGCTCTTTCACCCACACTGCACTGTAGTTTCTGTTGAGTATCCATGGCTCCTTTCACTCACCCATTCACTCTGTCAGGGAGATAACATTTCTTGAGTGCTGTAAACCCCAAATTTGGAGACAAATATGATTAGCATACCGTCCTCTAGTAGTTTTTTATCCATGGGCATGGACATAGAAAGTGACTGTACAAAGAAACAAAAATGCAGTGAAAGAATAAGATTGTGTGACTACTCTGGGGGACCAGGGAGGACTTCCAGAGGAGGTCACATCTGAGTTGTCATGATGACAAAGGGAGAGTTTTCCTTGTGCAAAACGTGAGGTAAGAGGACACAACTGGCAAGAGCATCATGAGAAGAGGCTGGAGACATAGGGCTGCCTAGAAGCTCAGGGTTTGTGATCAGGGACAGCAGGAGGAGTCTACCTGGATAGACTATGGGGTGGCACATCAAAGAGTCCTGTGTTTCATTCTGCAGCTTTTGTTACTTTGTTTTTGCCTCTTGGATCAAAACCTACATCTTATCATGAAGGAAAGGTAGACAAATATGGGAGGCAGGGAAAAGAGTGTATTATCAGAGAGACTGGTGTAGCTGAAGAGAGTGCTAGAGTGAGAAGTCTTGCTTCGTTTGAGAGAAGATGGCTGAGGGTTGCAGCTCTCTGAACAATAACATTAAAAAAACAAGATATATTTTGTGGTAGACAAGAGAAAGAACTTTTAAATAGAAGGAGAATATAATCTGTAATATTATAAGTCAAGGAAAGAGTATTTCTATGAATGGAAATTGAAATTTTACTTTTCTGTATTATTTTAAAATGAGACCTCTACTAAGGCATAATTCTAATAGAACCTGCCCAGATTCTTCAATTTTTATTAATACAATCATGTATATCTAAATTGTAAGGTAAGAATATTGACTTCACAGCAATAATTCCTTTATTGTAAAGAATACGCAAATTGCGTAAGAAAGTGGTTATCACAGGGTCTGGCACATAATACAGAATCAGAAAATATGCTTTCTTTTATTCCCCTTCCCTCCCTTCTTTCTTCCTTTCCAATTCTTCTTTCTTTGATTATTTTGATGGCTAAGGAAGATATCACTGTAGATGTTGCTAGGGTTTTTCACAAGCAAGCTGTTGAATTTATATCTACCAAACCCATGCATTGAAATAACAGTGACAGGTTCTTTCAAGTTTTTCAGCTCATTTTCACCCTTGTGATTGTTGATGGTAAACCCTTGAACCAGAAATATGTTTCCTGACCATATTTTCCCTTCCTGTCACACATGGAGGCCCTTATTTACTGTGAGAACGTGTTCCTAAGTCTATTACTGAGAGGGCTGATGACAATGTTGGAAAACAAGCACAAGCCTCTTTCCTTTGGAAATAAAAGGAAGCATGTGGTAACGAAGTCTTCAGAGACCTGGGAACTCAGTATGTAATCATAGAGTGATGTTTTTTTTTTTTTTTTCCTTTTTTGCATTGTTTATTGTATTCTATGTCACTAGAGTCTTGACTTGAGTTTGTTTTCCTTTGGGCCTCTGTGTGGCCCCTGGTATGGGACTGTGTGATTCTCCCAAGCCTAGCAACAGACAACAGATAGAACCAGATTCTGTACAGAGAACTGAAATCGCTGACCAGAGAGATTGCGTTTTCAAAGGGTCACTTCGTTAAACACAGGAATGCAAGAAACTCAGAAAATATGAGTATTTCAAGAGATTGAACTCTAACCACGTGGCATTCTCCCAAGAAAGCCCCTGCCAGAATTGTTTTAAAACATGTCTGATTATGTCATGCTTGTGTGCACAAACCTTTTTTAATTGCCCATTGACTTCAACATAAAACTTTAAATCTCTTTTCATGGATTAGTGAAACTCAGGCATTTACTGTTAATTCTAAGAACCTAAGACATAAGAGTTAATTACCAATTTTCACTCCCCTTAATCGTCTCTGGGTCTCTAAGATATCCCACACTCACTTATATGCAGAATCTAAAGTAAAGAATAAGTGAATGAACTAATCAGAAACAGTTCTGGGGACAAAGAGGAAAAACTGAGGGTTGTTAGATGGGCGGGGGGGTGGGGATAAGGGGAAAGGTGAGGGGATTAGAAAACAGTCGGTAACCACAAAATGGCCTCAGGATTTTTGAAGAATAATTTGGGGGATGTAATCAATAATGTTGTAAAGATTTTGTAGGGTATCTGATGGACACGTGTCCCATTTGGGAGACCACCTCAGGGAAGATGTAGATGCTTGATCACTGCACTGTACACCTGAAGCTGAACAGTAATGAATGTCAACTATAATTTTATATATATATAATGTGATGGCTCGGTGTGATGTCGGAGGGATAGTGGAAGGGGGGATAGGGAGAGGGGAGTCCACAGTGTGAGGGATATAAATGATGAACATCTAAGTATTACCTTGTCTTGTGCATCTGAAACTAATTTAAAAAATTTAAAAAAAATAAAAAATAAATAAAATAAATTACAATCTCCTAAAAGTGATTTTTGAATAAAATTAGTAAACACTGATGGTAGTAATGTTAAATAGATAGTAGTGAAGCATTTTGGAAAGATAAAAAATTGTGCACACAAAAAAATCATTTTAATCTCATGTCACAAAAGAAAACCTGGTAGTTTTTTAAAAGTGAAGAGATTATTGATCATTTGCATTTTTAAATTGTACGTAGGCATTTTGCATTTCATCAATGCAAATTATCATTGTTTATCAACGATAAGAAATGTCTTTATGTACCTATTTACCTGTGTTATCAGTCTATTCAGATCATGCTTTTCTAAATGGTTCATTTGACATTATACAGTAAATTTCTATGTTTTATATTAAAAAAAAAAAAAAGATATCCCGCAGAGCTGAAGCTAGAAATGGAATCTTCGGTGACTCTAAGAGAAGGATTTCTGAAGAGGAGAATTGTTCTCACGTCATCGTGAGTGTTGTTCTTGTGGTTGACTCATGAGAGTGACGTGTGAGGACTTTCAGACACTTTGCAGCACTTGGTGTGAGTTTCTTTTATTTTCCTCTCTCTCTCTCTCTCTCTCTCTCTCTCTCTCTCTCTCTCTCTCTCTCTCTTATTAGTTTCGGGTGCACGAAGCAGGTGTGAGGTTCTTAGGGCCCCAGGGAACTGGGATTCAGGCTTGGACGTGGCCTCCCTCCCTCACGCTCTGCTCTGAGAACAAGGCTGGGCAGCCCGCTGGTGTCCAGTTCCCTGTTTACTAGCTACTGGTCCGCTGACCTCAAAGGTACATTATTACCTCCTCTTTTTCATTCCCTGCACAAGTGCAGGGTAATAAATTGTGAGTAGAGAAGTCAAAACAGTCCTCTGGGTCCTGATATTCCAAATATACTACCGGTACCTAGGAGAAAAAATACATTTTTCATATAGGATGCTGGGTCATAAGTGAATTACAAACATATATTTTCAGCTCTGAACACTTTTCGCAATAGATATCATGGAGGAATGAAAGAAGCAGAGCCATTGTTTAAAAGCTAGAAGGGGCAGTGGATCAAGTCAGGCATCAGTGGAAGATAAAACAATATTTTTTTCTCAGCCCTTGAACCACCTAGTGAGAAACATTGACTTTGACCAGAGGTTTCCCTCATGGGTTATGCACACTCAGGGAGTGTCAAGATCATCCATTGCAATGTGAATACAAAATATTAGGGCTTATACTTCTATATTTTATCAAAAAAGAATGAAATTTTACTCAATTTTAATATATGGATCGACTCTGGGATCTTTACTTGCTCCACATGTTAGAAGGTCCCACTGCAAGTTTAGCTGATGAAGCATCAGGGTTCAAAAATAGGGACTAGTTGACAGTGGTGCCTTATACTTCATTCACTTTTGCTATGTGGTGACATTTTGCAGTTTCTGTCTGCCTGGTTATATGGATTTATCACGTATCTAGTTTTACCTAAACATAACGGATAAATGGCTGTAAAAATTCCTGCGAAGAAACTGCAGGCTAAGTAAGTACAGGGTAAAGTACTACTTAGTATGCAAGCGAAAGAGAATGGTGATAAAATGGCAGCATGGACATTTCCACTCATAGAATGAGCTCTTTATTATCAACATTAAGAGGTAAATAGAGTGACGATATAATATGACATAAAAAGAATCAGCCCCCCAAATCAAAATTATCCAGAAGGTTACTTGAAACATGTTTAAAAACAATATGATCTGGGGAAGCTTTACCCTAAATCTATAGTTTAGTCTTTATGTATTAGCTAATGACAACACAAAGCTCACATCATAAACAAAATATTTAAAAATATAGTTTATTTCATCTTGTTAGCCTTTTAAAATTTGCATTCCGTGTATATTTTATAATAGTCACAATGTACTAGTATAGAAATGTATTACATCCATGTGTATGAAGCTAACATACATACATACTCATGTTGGAAAACTGCTCAAATAATTTTACTGATGAGGAACATTATCAACATTAGGAAATTATGATAATCAGAAGAAAAACATCCCAATGTCAATAAATTTTAATTCTTGTTTGTCCACCAGTCTATCCACCTGTCACTGTATCATGAAATGGTGATGGAGATTATTTTAATCACTTCCTTTACAAAATATCACAAAAGCAAAGTTTCATAATTGAGTAAATTCATCTTCTCCAAATGGAAAACATGGACTAGTTATGATGTTTTGGTACATTGGATTATGTTTGGCACAGAACTTTATTCACCACTTGCTGAAGGCAGACCAGTCTTCCGTCCATGCTAAGAGAAGCAGGTGTATCTCACAGCAAAGAGGAGCTTCCATTGACGGGTCAATTGAACTCTTGCCAACATGCTCTGTTGGAAAGAGGCCTGAGAGAAGGGAGGGAAGGGGAATAAAGTGAAGTCCTGGAGATTTCAGGACATGTTACCTTCTCTGGAGACTGTTTTGGTTGAGAGAAGAGGAAATAATGAGCTTTTCTGTGGATAAGTGCAAGGTGTTATGTCTAACAATCCATATTAAACTGCCATTAATCAGTGATCTCAGAGCTATTAGTTTAATCAGGGGTGAGACATGGAACTCACACTTAGAGGAGGTTTTGTGGCAACATTAGTTTGATGTGCTGGTTTAGTCACAAAGTCCAGTAAAATGTGAGGTATTGTCAACAACAGCTTCTGCCATTAAATGCATATTCCACAAATCATTGACTGGATACCTGCTATGTTTTTGTATATTGTAATGATACAGGACTGCTTACTGCACTTTACAATAGATTCAGAAAATTAGAAAACACCTGAAAAAAGTAACTAGTATACGGGGGTGGGGGAATTGGAGGAAGATGGTCAAAAAGTTTAAACTTCCAGTTACAAGATAAATAAGTACCTGGAATGTAATGTACAACATGATGACTATAGTTAACACAGCTGTATGATACATTGGAAAGTTAAGGCAGTAAATCCTAAGAGTTCTCATCACAAAGAAAACAAAGTTTTCTTTCTATTTTCATCTTTCTTTTCTTTGTATTTTATCTACATGAGATGATGGATGCTGGCCGAACCTACTGTAGTAATCATTTCACGATAAGTGTAAATGAAACCATAAAAAGAGGAATAGTGTAATTATTGAGAACCACCAAATGAAGATAGAACATAAATAATTCTCATTTCTTAGAAAGATGAATGAAGGAGGATGGTTCTTATTAGTACCACTTTTTTTCCCGTTTCTTATTTTTTCTTTGTTAATAGGAACAAACAACAAAGTGGAGGGTAAGATAGAGAAGAGATGTTGACCAGTTGAACCAACTATGTGTACATGGGTACGATGATAGATTACCTACACAAGTAGCCCCCAATCACATTGATGAGCAGATAGGATATCCACAGCGAGACTCCAACTCTACAACCCCAGAAGAGTTCATGAAATCACCACATGTGTCTTATCTTCCTTCTAATAGCTTCTTTTTCCTAAATAATTCCCCCCACCCTCATCCCAGTAGTATCCTTTTTCCGGATGGGCTTGGTCAGGAAAACAGAAAACACTATCAGATTCTAAGCAGGGAGATATTTCACGTAGAAAACTAGATTAGATGGTTTTGGAAAATGATAGGAAAAGCTTCTATGGCTTCTAGGAAATCAATATGTGATAGAATAAACAGAAAGCACCTTAGCTGCATGCAGCACCAAAGTGGGTGATACACTAAAATATGCTTCCCGCCCTCCCCACCCCCCGGCATACCTCTACTATCTGCTGGAACCCATGCAACTGTCCGTAGTTGTCACAAACACAATTTGACTTTAACTTTTCTTCCACCTTCCTTCACTCACGTAGGTGCCTCTCATCTGCAGAATCTAAACCAGAAACCGGTGGTGGGGAAATGTAGTTTCTAAGCTTGAAGCCTTTGTAATACAGGAGAACACAGAAGAAGGCAAATGGTATTAAATTTCCAACAGATGATCCAGCAGTCATGCTTTCTCATTGGAAATAATTAACATCTTTCTGCTCCACTGGTATTCCTGAAGGTGTTTCAGTACCATGTCAGTTAATATACAGAATTATTTAATGCGATAGAGAGTATATCACTAATAAACTAATGTAGGCTGGTATTCCATTTTTAATTGAGTTAAAGTCTAAGAAGAAAAGTCTCCCTCTCTTGCTCTAGGTGGGACTTCCACATACTCTATGCTGACGTCATATCACCATCCCAAAGATATTTTTATTGCTCTTATCCTGGAATTTACTCTCTGCAAACTCCCTTGCTCTTCTTCATTGTTTTGCTTTCCATTACCATAAGTTATTCTGCTGTCCTTCTGCAATGAAAAGTAGCACTCTCTTCTACCAGGCATACACTTCTGTCACTAGGCCACATGGTAGGCTTTGTACTCAGACTTTTAGAGTGAAAAACTAAGAATTACACTGTTGCATTTGTTTCGGTCTTTTAGATTATCTCTGAGAACTTGGGACACATTTCTTTAGGACTGAAGACACTAAGAAAGAAAATGCCCTGGTTAAGGGATATTGGACAAGACTGGATTTTTAGAACTTACTCCCCAGGCAAGGGTAGTAAGGGTAGTACTTTTACCATCTGCTGGAACCCATGCAACTACCCATATTTGTCACAAACACAATATGACTTCAACTTTTCATATTGGGTAGGGGCAGTTTTCTCTTGTTTACTTTAGTGTCTGGAGAGAAAGGTGCTTATTCTCACCCCCTTTGTCAGAGTCTCAGACTTCGGGCAGGTCCTCAGCTTCAATTGCTCATTTACCTCTTCCTCAAAGGATGGTAAATACCATGATATGAACCAGTCCCAACAACTGAGCAGAGCATGATGTGACATGTCCAGGCATACCTGACTTTGAGCAACGGGCATGCAGATTTGTTCCCTTTCTGTGACATCCATTGCATCTCAACAAGGAAACCCGTGTTAATGCTTTGAAGAAGGAAATGATAAGCTTCAAGGTTAGAGAAATTATGCTTTAAGACTTTAGTCAAGCCTGAGATTATAATTCACGGCAAAGAGCAGTGGTGACCAACTTGACTGCTTTCTTCCCATTTCCTGATAGTCCTGAAGGCTGGGAAGACCTGGGTGTCCATAGAGTACTCTTCTTGTGGCAGTATCATGGGCTTTTCCTCATTAGCCATTGTAGATTATCAGCACCCCGGACCAATGGGCAGGAATAAGGAAATGCCCTAGATTGTCACATTTTGCCTCTGTAAGTCTCTTCATAGAGTGCTGATGTGTAATATTGATCCAGGAGGCACTGGTCAAAACTGATATTTTCTTCCATTAAATTAAAAGAATAAGAGAGAATTTTGATTAATTGAACAAAGTCTAGCTGCTCTATCTTACACTGGCATTTTGATTTTTTAAAGAAATATATTTTCTAACTGTATCCTGCAGATAGATAAAGCCATTATTCCACTCATTTGTTGGAATTGTAGGAAAAATGATCAAACTTACCAGCATGCTCAAGTCTTATATTTTGCAATTTGTCATAATTCACACAGGCTCTGCCACACGGCCTGCTGGAATGACAAGAAGAGGAGCACAGAGGGAAGAAAGCAAGGCCGAAACGGGCAAGTTTAAACACCAGGTATTCATCTGTTCACTAGAACTAATTCCTAGGGACACTGACCAGTAGTTAGAATTGAAATGTCCAAATTGGTGACACAAAAGCCATAACATAATATCCTAAGACATTGACCTAGAGGCTGCATTATTATGACCATGTTGGATGGTCATGAGACTATATTATCATATCTAAACTATCAGTCAGAAAGCCAGTTTCCAGTTTGTAATGTTATGACAGGGTAAGTAGAGCAGATCATGAAGCTACATTATAAAGTCCAAAGTTATTATCTAAATGGCATTACAGACTGGGGAGGAATATGTTCATGGAGTCAAGTAATAATTTCAAAGGGCAGAAGTAATATTGTGATAATCAAGACGATACCCAATGGCTGTGCATTATAATGTCTTGAATTGTGACCAACAAAATCCATTTTTTTCTAATGACCAATTGGTTGGCTAGCTGATTACAGTATAGTCTCAAGGATTGGGAGGTATTGAGGTACCCTCTAAGTTTTTTGGTCTGTGGATAAAGGTAGAGAAGCAAAGATCTGTGAATGCCAGGGGTGAAATCACTTGCTAGTCTAAGGGGGGATTTGTTTGGGTTGAAACGTCACCTTCATAATGCACTTACAGAGTCTTACAATGTGGGGCTGAATGAAAGAGGCAAGGGCTGACAGAAGATCTGGTGACAAATCTCAAAAGCCATGTGTATTAGTCTTCTTGGTTGCCATAATAAAAATATCACGGGCTGGGTGGCTTAAACAACAAACATTTATTTTTTTCACAGCTCTAGAGGCTGGAAGTACAACATCAAGGTGTCACAGGTCTGGTTTCTGGTGAGGCCTTTCTTCCCAAACTTGTAGTTGGCCACCTTCTTGCTGTGTTCACACATTGTCTTTCCTCTGTGCTCTCATGGGACGGGGGCGGGGGAAGGAGAGAGAGAGAGAGAGAGAGAGAGAGAGAGAGAGAGAGAGAGAGAGAGAGAGAGAGAGAGAGAAAGGACACCATTCCTATCAGATTAGAGTCCACACTTATGACTCATTTAACCATAATTACCTCCTAAAGACCCTATTTCCAAATATAGCTTAGGAGTTCAACACATAAATTTGGGAAGGGGAGGCACAATTCAGTCTATAACACTGTGTATCACTGACTCTTTGTATGTTACTCAGTCTTTGCTTGGCCATGTTGGAAACTGGTCTTACTAACCCTCCCACAATGTAGGAGAACCAATTCTCTCTGAAGAAGACATTCTAAGAAGGATTTGAATACAGGGACATGTATACTTCTGCTCTGATTCATAATATTTTGGTTCAAACTTCGTATAACATTTCTTCTAAGTCTTAATAATCTAGGAAGTTACGATATATAGTTATATTCATAATTGTTTTTATACACATACTTTTCTGGTTATTTCCTTTACTTTCCAGATCTATTCTTCTCTCTTCTCCATCCTGTTTTCTGCCTCAGAAAGCTATTATGTATATTTATCTTCCCCTCCTATGGGTTTGAGTGTCCTAGCTGGAAATAAGAAGGTAGAAGAAAAATAGTCCCAGGACACTAATCCTTGTAGCTCCCTCCCAGGAATGTTTACTAAGGCCACCTGTATTCTTCAACTGAAGGGCTTTGCTCCTTTCAAAGAGGTTTTTTCTACATGATTCTCTTTACTTTGGGCTTAGTTGCTACTTTCTCCCCTCATTTTCTTGGGACTAGGGGTGGGCCTAGTCTCTCTGCCACTAAGCCTAAACCTACACTCTCTCTTTAAACCCAGCTGACACACTGGTGATTTGCTTACTTGTTAAGACCTTCAAACTATCTCAAATATGCTATTTGTTTCATTTGGAGGCACTGACTCATAATAAATGCACTGGTAAGCCAGCTTTCCATTCTTGCTTACTGTTCTCAAGTCAATTTACATGCACAAAACTTCCAAGGAAAATTACTTGTATTGACTGGGATGACATCACAATTCAGAGACACTTAGCTACAAACCATTCTAGGAGCTCAGTGGTATGTAGAGAAATAGAGGGGATGATGGGATGACTGAGGGGTCTGGTCTTCACTGGGAGAAGTTCAAATCCTAGTGTCTAGAAGTGTGTTTGGAACTTGAGTGTCATCCGTGCTATGACTGAGATGCCAGGGAGTAAGAACTGCTTCTGAAATCCATCCATTTCAAGACAACAGATTAAAAAGAAGCGTCTAGTATTCATATGTATTAAGGTAAAAATGTTTCAGTGATGATAAATACATGTATTTTCCCCACAGGATTCAGTAACAATTTCTTTATTTTGAATTATTAATGAACGCTCTCTATAAGATCTGTTTGTTTGCCAAAGGTGTCCATACTGATTCTACGCAGTTTTGTTAATCGAGAGTAGTCACCCATCATGATCTAAGGCTTGATTTCTAGGGACAGAAAGAGTTACACTCAAATAAACTACAGTCTCTGTATTAGTAGCTGTGCGATCGTAATCAAATTACATTGCCTGTCTACACATTAATTTTCTCATCTATAACTAAGGATACTCTTAGTACGGATCTTGAAGGGTTGTTGTGAGACAAGAATAAGATTCTTTTATAGAATGATTTCCGCAGTCCCTTGCATATAGGAAGCTCTGGCATAGAGCCTGGCCACCATCTTGCTCTTTATCATCCAGCAGGCAATCCTTCAGAGTGCTGGGCTGCCAACCTGCCTTAGGAGCCTTTCCCCTCATATGGGCTAGCACAGAGGAAGAAGTTCAACATACACAGAGAGGAGATGGAAAGAGCTGTGCAGGATAGCAGCAGCATCAAATGGGGCTAGAACCCAGATGTAGCAAAGTTCCAGAAGGAGGTTTGGATTGGAAAACTGAGGATGGCACGCCACTTCAGGAGCCCCAAGGGGTAATGGTCTTTAATAACATGGTCAAAGTATGGCTACCCATGCAGGCCAAGATTTGTTCTGGAACTAAGAGCAGGGGCATCATGGCTAGCCCTGGGGGCTGTGTGGGGGAGCATAATCTTGACAGCCAAGAAATTTGGGTAAAATTTCCCAGCTCTAATATCCTTTTCACTGAGTAGTGGTAGAGTAAGTATAGTGAGAAGGGATGATCTCAGAGCCTGCAGGAGAAAACACAAACTTATTAATCAAAAAGGCAGATGTTGACCTATGATTAGATGTTTTCTATTTGACATTAAAATGTATTGGAAATAATTTTGGTTTTTTTAGTCCCAATCAATACTATTAACAATAATAGCTGGGATGTGTTGAGTACATACTATGTGGCCAGTCATTGTGCCATTTTGTTTTTTTTACAACTTCATTACAAGATAACCACGGCTATTATTCCAGTTTGGGATGAAGAAACAGGCACAGAAAAGGTAAATAAATTGCTAATTTTGTCTTAGCAAGTAAACATGAGGGACAGCATTAAACCCGAGTCAGCTCTTATTAATTACAAGACTTCAACTTGTAGATGTAGAGAATGACTTAGTAGGCAGTACAGTTACAGACAACTAGACCAACTCCTTATCTATCTACTTCTATCTCAGAAGCCACTATTTTAGAAAGACCAGTAAAGCTGGATTTCTACACCTGGCTTTTCACTTTCTAGCTGTGTTATCTTAGGCAAGTGACACCATTTCTCTGGCCTCAATGTCATCACTGTTAGACTGGGAAAATAATACCCAGCTCATGGATGCAGGAGTTAAATGATATGAAAAGTCTTAGCGTAAAAAGATGTGAATTTATGACCATTCCTAGTTTTCTTTTCTTTTCTCACATTCCATTCCAAAAGGTCATCCATCATCTTGGATACCTGGGACTCTTATTCTTATCCATTATAGAACAGCCATGATTATTAGAGAGTTAGCCTTTTATAATGAGATGCTTGCCTAAGGTCAGTTCTCTGAGATGACATAGACTAAGTTAATCCTATTTCATAGCACTGGCCTTTTTATATTATAAAGATCACACTCATGACCTCCTAAGTTTTTTTCTTCTCCAAAGTAAACACCTATAATAACTTCAACCCTTTCTAAAGTGAGAAGCCTGTGAATTCTATCACCAGACTTCTCATCTCTTTGATAGTGACATTTGTCAATTTCTCCTTTCATTGTTTTTTTAAATTTCCCAAGAAGCAAATGTTCACTACAGAAAAAAGAAAAAAAAAATACAGACTCATTGCAATGAAACTAATGATTTCTGATGCAATGTTTGCTTTCTCACATCCACCCAGGGGATCGTCACTCTTTTGCTATCGTGACTTATCTGCAGTCTCTACCCTGACATGACACTGGTACTATCTCGATAGGTAGCTCTCCTGGCCTGATGTTAGGTGACAAAATATAAATCTTCTTAAGTTATTCATTAGAGATAATTGAGAAATGGATGAAGAAAGCAGTGCTAAATCTTTTAGAAGAGGCCGGTACCTCATTAGTTTCCGTCATTTGGTACTACTATTACCTCAAAACACAAATGCACTGCATTTTCATCATCTTGTGCAAAGGGAAGCTGCCTGCCCAGAAACTTCAAGAAATCGGAGGAGAGCTATATAATTTGGTCCAGAACATCCATTCCCCAAATCTTCGGTGATAAGAATCATAACCTGTTCTTTAAGGTCAGGTAATTAGTCAGTTTATCCTGTTGACATTTCCCATGACAATTTTCTCTCTAGAACTTATTGGTACCCTAGGAATCGTCTTGTTGAGGAGTGAACTGAAATCGTGACTTTTTTTTTTACTTGTCCTAGTGCTTAAAATTCCAAGTTTAATCATTTCCCAGCTCCTAATTCCAAGTCCTCATAAGGTTTCAAATACCTAAAATATCTTGGATATTTAGAAAGAAAAGCTTATGTAGCCAGTATGTTCTAGGAAGATGATCATTCCCAAATGCTGAAGAAATAGCTTTCCAGATTTCATGCACTAAGCATGGTTTATACAGTCTTATTATTCTCTGTAATGTCAGCATACAATCTGGAGTAGGAAAATGTGCATGGTCTCTGTTTGTGTCTTAGCTACCTGAATGCATGCGCGTGCAACACACAATGAAATCAAACTGAAAGAATAGGTTCCCTCAATGCTGAATCATCTCCTGTACTTTCTAACCTCATATCCTCCTTTTAGTGAACTTAAGCATCACCTTTCCTCACAGCTAGTGGCCCTGATTCTAAGTGGCCACTGAGTTGATGATAAAGTTCCAAATTTGTAGCTGACATGTGGGACAGGCCTCCCCCCACCAGGTATGCAAGCTCCAGCATTTGTCAGCTCTGCAGTTCATAATGAAAAGTGACGAGGACTAAATGGGAGATCCCAGCGGAAAATCAGAGTCAGAAACTCTTGGGTATTTAGGATTAGATTCCAAATCATGGAATAGGACTTTCCTCCTGGATTTTTTTGTTTATTGTTCTTCTTAGAAAAGGTATGGAAGTGAAGAGGAATTTGTATCCCTGGAAGCTAGGCATTATGAGAAATCCACAAACCTTTGCAATATAAATCCAAACTACTGCTAGACCATAAGTTCTACGGAGGCAGCAGCTTCTGTACAACTCACCATCGTATCTCCAGCTCCTGGCACTTACTGAGTGTTCACTAAATGCTTGTTGGATAAATAAAGTGTTGACTAAAGAATGAAAGCTGTATGACACTTTTGCTTTGTGGCATTTCCATGTTTGTTTTCTTTTTTTTTTTTGTCTTCCTCCTGAGGATTTGCAAAGTGGTTTTAGAAATTCTGTGCTATTTCCTATACGTAGGCTTTAGAAAACTTGTATCAGTAGTTGGGCTAAAGGTGACATGGGAAGTGACGTACCTTTGGAGCCATTAAGGTGGTGGGGTGGGCAGAAGTGGGGATGGAAGAAAGAGAAGGATGCACTGTGAGGTCAAATCCAAAGAATTTTAATCTTTGTTTTAAATCAGATGCTGATTTCCTTTATACACAGGACATTCTGCAAAGTTCTCTTTGTTTCTTGAAGTGAAAAATCAGAGGCAGAGTGAAGATTGTTGAAAACTAAGCTGCCTGGAATCTGAGGTTGATAAAAGGGTGAAAAGTAAGAAAGTTTCATGTGAAGAGAAGGAAATGACCTCAGGAAGAACCACACTTGGGACCCCCTTTCAACTTGCTGAGCCTACACTTGATCAGCCTGAATCCAGAAAACATTCTGCTTTCTGAATTTTAAAACCATAGTTTGCAAAGGATTGGCCCTCTAGGATTCAATGACTAACACTGGAAAAACACCTCATAAAATAATAAATGAGATTTGCCTTAAATTTAACTGAACTATTTCATCCAAAAAAAAAAAAACACATATATTTCTTTTATGAAACTGTCATCTGAGTGTTGACTAGGTTGATGAAAACTATTCTTTTCATGTAGTTTTCAGAAGCTCCCACTATAGGCACAAGAACGGATACTGGACTTGGTCACATAGACTCTGCCTGAGATCTCAACTGTCCACTCTTAGACCTAAAATACTCTTCTTCTACCTTGGCATAGAAGATTATCTGAAGGGTACTGTTTGTTGAAAGACAGAGCAGGCACAGCAAGAATCAATTTGCCAAGGATTGTCCTTCCCTGCCCCGCTGCCACCTAATCTCAGTGTTCTTCAATCCTTCACCCATTCGCCACCCCACACGTGCTATCGGGCCCCATTGTATTGATTCATTCCAGACTTGTACCCACAAACACAATCATAGTCTTGTCCAATGGCAGAGATGTAAATGAGTGTGAATAGTGTTTCCTTCCCAGGTAGATGATTTTGTGGTCACAGCTTAGCTCTTTGGGAGACTTTCCACACTTTCTAGGGAAATATACTCATATGGACTCTCTATGTGGTTAGAAGAGTAGCTGGTGTGCACTATCTACCTGTGCCCAGCTTTTCCCCAGCAACACATGCATGCTGCTCTTATAAGAAGGGAGAGGTCAGGCTAATGGGCCATAGCTCTGCAGGCCTGGACAGAGACTCTCCTAGAGATGAACATCCACCCTTCTAAATTGTGTTAAGGGAGATTAAAGAAAAGCACACAGTCAGAATTAAAGTGGAATTCCTTGGATAGTCAGCATGAAAGGGAAAGGATTTGTGAAATATTTCTGAGGTCTTTCTTTTTTGAAAAAGATAACAGCCTTTAACATAAGTAACTTTCTTCAAGTTCTAAGAGACCCTATGATCTCACTTTGAGCTTTGAGTGATAACACCCCTGTTGCTTATTTCAATAGAGGGCTTCAGAATGCATTGACTTAAGGGGAGGGACATAGCATGGGGGAAGAAGAAAGGGAAGAAGAGGGGGCATAATCAACCCCAAATATCCCAACATAATATATTCATCCTGATGTAACTGCTTCATGTATGATAGTTTATGGAGTCAGTTTTTGAATCATAAAATGTCACTGTTATATTGCTCAGTCACGTGAAAAAATAAATAAAAATAATAATCATGGGAGAAACAGAAACTGAAATACTAAGTGCCATCACTATTACTGTCATATCAGACGAGTTCATGCCCTGGCTCCACACCAAACGTTTTTGTTTTGTTTCCTCTCTGCTCACGGGGGTCTTGGCCATGCAAGCCCCCTGGTCCTGGGGGATGTAGGGTACATGTTGAAGTGTAGGAAGCCTCCAGAGGCACCTGGGCCATTCACAGACTGACTGGTGGTGCAGTGAGTAGATTCAAACAACAGAGTTGATTGCTTATTATAGGATATGAGTTGTTATAGTGATGGTAGGGGAGAGAGCGAATAAGAAAGAGAAAGGAGATTTTATTGCAATTTGACAAGAGCCTAATTTCTACAGTCTCATCTACAGTTGGCATGCTACAGAGTTTGCTCCCCTATGTTGATAGGCTTCAACTAGGTGACAAGATATCCTAGTTTCTGATAGCCAAAATGTCCTCTTTCTTTACTTCATTATACCAATACTTCAAAAAGCCATGGCAACTAGAAAACTGATGCTGGAGAAAAGTTATTAAAGTAAAGTGATTCCAGAAATTCTGTCAGGGATAAGTGTGGTATCCCACAAACTTCCTAGTCAGAATGTTTCTCCGCTTGGCAGGTAGAACTATTTCTCAGTCTTGAAATCTTTACCTTCTGTCCTATTTTCCTCATAGTGCAAGTCTCACAGCAGACAAAGAGGGAACAAACTCAAATGTGAAATTGTACTTAAGTAGATGAGAGACATTGAATGAGTGCAAGCGAGTTCTTGGTTTTACTCAGGGTTTTAAATGACAGAGTGAGGTAGTTATAGGTTGCTCAGGGATGCCTCCCTCAGCTGCACAGACCAGACCACTTACTTGGACACAGTGTGTGTGTCTGAAGGGGGCAGTGGGGGCGGGGGAAAAAGAGGCTTAAGAAGTTCAGGCTTAGACCTGAAGGTTAAACCTGAGCTCAAGACGTCCTTCTCTAGCTGCCCTTCACATTATGTGCAGCTAAGACAGGACACTTTTTTTTTCTGGCTGTTGTATAAGATACACAGGCATGTTACAGAGGATGCAAGATCTTTCCAGAAGAAATCATTCCTCCTTCATGTGTAAGACTGGCTCGGTAGATATTGAAAGACACAGCTAATTTTGCAAAGGTCTCCAGCCATTTCTCTCTATGATGGGCTTTCTTCTGTGACACATCATCACGAGTCCACCCCACTCCAGCAATGAGCAAAACCTGACATGCATGCAGAAACATCCTTCTAAATTTGAGGTAAGGAAGGATTTCTTAACCAGGGCACAAAAAACACAGATCATAAAAATAAAGTGGTAATTTTGATAACATTATAATTAATTTTTGTTTATTAAGAAATACACACATATACAATGAAAATTTAAAATTATTTGCAAAACATATAAACTCCTCCCCCCCCAAAAGAAATAATATAAAGAATAATACAAAATTCTACAAAGCACTAAGAAAACAAATAAGCTGGGTGGGGAAGGGGATCGTAAAACTGTAAACAGAAAATTCACAGAAGAAAACTGAATAGCTAGTAGAGATACAACAGAATGCTCTGTCATTAGTAACCATGGAAATTCAAATTTAAACCACAAATTTCACATAATAAGAATGGCAAGACTTTAACAGTCTGATGATATCATGTTGGCAAGATTGCAAGGTCACAGGGATGCTATACTTTGCTGGTGAATATGTATGTTGGTACAGGTTTCATTGAAAAGCAATTTGAGGGGGATGGGTGACAGAGGTGAAGGGATTAGGAAGTACAAATTGGTAGTCACAAAATAGTCACAGGGTTGTGAAAATACAGTATGGGCAATATAATCAATAATGCTGTAAAGACTATTTTGGATGTGAGATGGGTACTGGACTTCTCAGAAGGAATCACTTCAAGATTATATATATGCCTAACCACTGCACTGTACACACGAAATTAATATAAAATGCCAACTATAATTAAATGTATATTATATATATATATATATATATATATATATATATATATATATCGACATGGGATGTAAAGTATAGCATAAGGAATATAGTCAATGGTATTGTAATAGCTATGTATGACGTCAGAGGGGTAGTAGACTTGGTGGAGTTATCACTTTGTGAGGGGTATAAGTGTCTAATCATTATGTTGTTTTGTACACCTGAAACTAATAAAAAAATAAAATAAAATAAAAGAAGAAAGAAAGAAAAACAATTTAACCATAACCAATAAAGTCAAAGTTGCTCAAATCCCTGAGCTGGCGATTCCACTTCTTGCTGTGTACCACAAAGTGTTCTTGAATGTGTATGCTAGCGAGCATGTAGACACGCATCGATAACAACACTGTTCCTGACAGCAAGATCTGGAGCCAGTGCAATGTCCATAATCTGGAGTGGATAATTCAATTATGAGGTATCAAACATCAAAAATTGGAATAATAAAATGAAAGAACTAAAGCTACATATATCAAACATTATTGAGAAAAAAAGTGTAACAACATATGACTAAATATATGAGAACTATGTATTTTATATAAGAAACATATTTATACATAAAAAAACCCTTGAAAAACGTGTTACATGGCGATTCATGAAAAACTTAGTTAAAATATGAATACAGGCATAAAAATAAAATCACTAAATTCAGGATAGTGTTTTTCGTCAAAAGGAAGAATAGCAACTGGGGAGCGATCGAAAGGGGTATTTGGATGTGTTTTATTTCTGCTGACAATGTTTTATTCCTTATTAGGATGTGGATGCAGAAATATTAGATGTATAAATATGTAGATATTACTGTAATATCTATTTGTATGTCTTGAATACAGTAAATCAACTTTTTAGAAAATAAGTCATAGTATTTTGCGGTGTATCGTGTATTGCGAAGGCTTTTATTCCATTTCCCTCAAAGCAAAAGGTCACTCTCAATACTTTCCCCAAAGCTATATAATTCACTCAAAGAAGTAACAAGGGAAGAGAACTGGAAAAACAGACAACAGACAAAAAACCTATTTCACAACAGCAAGGTGTTATGCCATTGCTAAGTAGACCTGCCTTTCATATAAAGACATTTATTTTTGTCATGCGTGTGTTTAACCACCTTCCGTCCTTGTTTCCTTCTTGTTAAATACCTTCGTTTTCCTCTGAAGGACTCTCCCTCCTTCATTCACAACCCATGTGTTTGCACAGGTCTCTGTGGAGGATGCGGTGTAAGTCAAAGCTAATCACCTGGCTATAGGCTATAGCGATTGATTCAACAATATATTGTCCAGTAAAAATCAATGAAATTGAAAACAGTTTGCAGGGAGTCATTGGAAAGGGACTCTTGCCCCTTTTCTCTCCACTAGCTGAGACCAAGAGAGAATGTAAGTTCCAAAGTTGCTTCAGGTTCTTTGTGACTAGGAGGCTTTCCAGCTACTCTGAGCATGAAAGACTGTGAGGAAGAAATCCAAGTGAATAAACAGAGTGGGAGAAATTGGGTTCTAGTGGATTTGTCAAACCTTCTAATCAAGCTGTGTTTGACACCAGCCTTGCCTCTGAGCTCTTCAGAACTAAATGAAGGTTAATACACTCTCTTTATGAATATGATTTGATTTTTTTTCTTTCTTGAAACCAAAATGATCTTAACTGATGACAAATCTTTCATTAGCAGTAAAACATCAAAATAAACCCTCCTTAGTAATACAAGCAATCACAATTTTGGCTGAAAGCAGAGTACTCACTCCTCTATGCCCACCCATCTCCCACCCGCCAGGTCATTAGTTCCCCTGAAACCATTTCCTAACTACCTCAGCAGCTAATAAAAGAAACCCAGTTGGCTCCACTCAGATCCAATACCTAGGGGTTTTTTTGTTTTTGTTTTTGTGTTTTTGGTCACAGAATTGCCTAATTAAAACAACTATAATTGCTTTCCCAGAAATTAAACCCTTCTTTTGACTAGAGATACTTATCCCAGACAGAAACAGTGGATGAAGACTCAGTGAGGGATCATTGTTATCCTTACTTTGGACCCCTGAGAAAAAAGAAGGAAAGGAGACAAGTCCATGAAGAGATAATTTGTTTCTTCTGTCAGATGTTTCACAACACAGGTGATGGTCTAAATTTAAAGAGTCTTTAAACAAAATGTACCTAGACTAATGAAAATCAAAGTTCAAGGGCTTGTTTCAATTCTGATGAACATTCCACCTATTTGTAAGGATTTATTGACTAGCTGGGGAATATTTAAAATTTGCATTTCACTTGCCACTTAGGATTTTTTCCAACAGCATTTAATCTTCTTTCCTCTTTCTCTGTTCTTTAAAAGGTCTTCACTTGCTATTCTTAAATGAAATTATTCTTGTCTGCTTCCTCTTCAGTTAAATGAAACCAACTTTAAATAACTCACCTGGATGGCTGAACTTTTAAGCGTTTTGAGTAAATAGTTTCTCTCAAAGTCCCTATATATTGTGATGTGTTCTATTTTATCCTATTCCATTCCATTCCATTTTAAAATATCTTGGTTAAGACTCACTAAATTGGCTATTGCTGAAATGATTTTTCTCATCCAGAGTTCTTCGATATTTGTTTAGAAAAATCTTTGAATTGGCAAAGCCATTTGTTTTCTTTAACTTCTTTCATCTTCTATCTAATCTAAGAATATTTTCAATAAGTGAAGGAAGGTAATGAGACCTGGGAGTCTTGAGAGTTCTGTCAATTTCCCTGCACTTGGCTCCAAAAGAAATTTTCTAGTCATTTGCCTTTAGCACTTAGGTGCATTTAAGCATGCTTCCTCTGCTCTGCACACAGAAGACTGATCCTACATTTCTCAGGCTCTTTTCCCAACTACCTGTTAGGTTGATCTAATGGATGCATTGGAAAATAAGTGGCAGACACTTTTTGGTACTGGCTATGTCTGCCACGTGATTCCCATTCTTATCAGCAGCCTCTGTTCTGATTCTGGTCTGTTGTTTGTTTGGTTCTGGTGTCTGTCTGATAGACTTGGTTCCTAACCTCTGTAAATACTTCATCACATGGTTCTCCTGTCCTAGGAGTAGAAGCAGCTTTCTGTTGTTGCAAGTCTCGGGATTGCTTTCCCATCTCCTATTTGGCTTTGTGATGCTTCTAATATTTTTTTTAAATAGATCTCATACTAAATTCCATCCACAGAACTCCCTGACATTCACTCTTTCTTTAGACTATACATTAGGCTGACACATGTTATTAATTTGACCCACATCTTGAATTTTAGTGCTGGAAATGGATGGATTTGAGGGAGCAAAATTCTGGACAGAAGGGTATAATAGAAAAATGAGCTCAACATTATGCATGAAGTTTTCTCTTAAGGAATTTGCAAGAAGCTGAGAAACCACAGGTATTTAACACATTAAAAAGCTAAGCACAGATTTCCATAATCTCAAGGTATGAGAGAGAAACAAGCCATTTTAATTCCTGATTAAATCAAGGTCGCCTTCCCAAAGTAGTCTGTCAGAAGAAACTTAAATTCTATCTGGAGGAATATAAATCATCCAAACCCTCTATATTTAAAAATATACAATAAAACTAACTAAATATGACAGAAAAACATGACTGAAAGTCAAGAGAGCAAAGAAAAACAGAACAGAGCTACAATCTAATAAAACTCCAGATACTCAATGTAACTCCACTGTTTGGAGTTATCTGGCAGGCACTTTTAAGCAAGTATAGTTCAAATGTTTAGGAAAATTAATGAAAACTTTCAGTGGAGAACTGGAATCTATAAAAATAATAAAATGGAAATTCTAGAACTGAAATAATTCCAATAGGTAGGTTCAACAGAAGTTTGCAACAGAACTAATAGTAAACTAAAACAGTGAACTAAAATATGCAGTGGAAAATATGTAGATTGACTCACAAAGAGAAAATATAAAAAAAAAATAGTGCATACTAAAAATATGAATATGTATAATTGAAGTCTCATGAAGAAAGGAGAGAAAGAAAAAAGAAAAAAAAAAAAGAAGGGCAGAAGAAATATTAGAAGAGTTACAGGCTAAGGATTTCACAAAATCTAATCCACGACCTCAAGACTGAATTCAAGAAGTTCTGCAAACTTAAGCAGAATAAATACAAAGAAATCTACACTTGAACATATTATAGTAAAACTGCTATAACCAAAGTCAAGGTGGAAATCTTAAAAGCAGCCAGAGGAAAAGAAGGCTCATTAGATTCAAAGGATATAAAACTGAAAGCAAAAAACAAACAAGACAAAAGAGCAAAAAGTAATAGAAAAAAAGACAACAGTTTAGTGCTGGAAATGGATGGATTTCCAGAGGGTAAAGGGAGAAAGGGGATGTAGAAAAGGGTAAAGGGCATCGAATATATGGTGATGGAAGGAGATTTGACTTTGGGTGGTGGACACACAATGCAATATATAGATGATGTGTTATAGAAAAGTACATTTGAAACCTATACAATTTTATTAACCAATGTTATCACAATAAATTTAGTAATAAAACAAGATTGACACAAACAACATAAGATAAAACAAGACCAAGTTCTGAAAGAAAATATTTGCTAAACTGGAGTTCTATATTTTAAAAACTGATGGTAAAATACTTTTCAGACAAACAAAAAAGAGAATTTATTGCAATAGTCATACAATAAAATAAAGAACAAAAAACATAAAGAGAGGCATGCCATAAAAATTAAAGGCATTATTCAAATTATAAAGACATAAATTTGTCTGCACATACTAAGATTAATAGCATAAGTTTAAATATATATGTCAGGTAAAATTATATGTGTAAAAGGATATCAGCAAATCCAAAATCATACTTGCAGATTTTACCATCTCTCTCACAGTAACTGATAATAAAAGAAGATACTAAATCAGTGGAGCTATAGAAAGCTTTCATAATACAAGAAACAAATGTAATCTAAGATATACGTATATACGTATATATATATGAAAGACATCAAGCAATAGATTTAAGAAGCGTTCAAATCTAACCAGAATAAACATGAAACCACACCAGAACACATGACAGTAAATCTGTTGAAAACAAAGGAAAAAATAAGAATTAAAAAGACCCATTACCTTCAAGGGAATGACAGTAAGAATGACCGCTGACTTCAAATGTATGGTAATACTGTTTTAAATATTCCAAGGGCAAAACAAGAAATCACAGAGGAAAATTAAAAAAAATATTTTAAGCAAAATGATAATAAAAGTAGGTATATGAAGATTTATGGTTTAAAAAAAGCATGATTACTAGACGATGTATTGCCATAAATACATGTAATAAATGCTTTTAATTCATACATTTAATTTATATATTTATGAATACATGTATTTTAATATAGTTATGTATTTTATATTTTAACACATGTATTTCAATGAATGACGTACAATTTTCAATATTTGTATTAAAATTTAATCTTTACCCCTACTTCACAGCATTTACAATAATTAATTTCAGATAGATTATACAAGTTCGAGAACTTGTTGCAATGATGTTGCTAACCATTTTTGGTATCAGAGGGATTATTCATTATGAATTTGTACCAACTGGACAAACACTTAACACGTTTACTATTGGAAGTGCTGAAAAGGCTGCGTGAAAAAGTTAGAAGAAAACAACGTGAACTTTTCGCCAACAATTCATGGCTCTTTCATCACGACAATGCACAAGCTCACACGGCACTGTCTGTGAGGGAGTTTTTAGCCAGTAAACACATAACTGTATTGGAACACCCTCTCTACTCAACTGATCTGGTTCCCCAATGACTACTTTCTTTACCCAAAGGTAAAGGAAATATTGAAAGGATGACATGTTGATGACATTCACGGGTAATGCATCAACAGCTCTGATGGCCATTCCAGAAAGAGTTCCAAAATTGCTTTGAAGGGTGGACTAGGCGCTGGTGTCAGTTCATAGCCTCCCAAGGGGAGGACTTTGAAGATGACTGCAGTGATATTCAGCAATGCAGCATGTAACACTTTTTCTATGATGAGTTCACTCACTTAGTTGTCTGACCTCATATATTTTTAGAAAATTCTGTGCAATCAACACCTCACCTATAGCTTCTACCTCGTTCTCTCTCATCTCTTTCTAGGATGACAATAACACATATATCAAACCTTTTCACTTTTACTGTATATTGCTTATTCTTTTTGTTTTCCATCCTTTTGAATATTAATGCACCAATTATTATATTTTCTTTTGACCTATCTTTCTTTTCTCTAATTTAATCTTTAATTGCATTTAATTTGATGGTAGTTCTACTTGCTGAGTTCATGATTTTCGTTCATATATTTTGTTTCTGATTTTTGTTTGATAGCTTTTTTAACATTACCAATTATCTATTAATACTTTCCACCTTGCCCTTTAATTTCTAGACTATGCTATATTAATTATTATGAAATAGTTGTCTAATAACACTCACATTAGAATATTGTGAGTGTCTTTAATCACTTGGTTTGATGCCAAGAGATTACTCTTTTTGTATACCACTTTATTTTTTATATAGAGTCAGTTATTATACATGAAAACTGGGAACAATAATGTGAGGATTTAGATGATATGTTCTTCTTTTCCTTTATGTCCTTCTCTACTCTCTGGATTATTGAAATAGCAAAACTTAATTGTCTTGGTAATTGTTTGATTTCATCAAGCAGATTCTTAAAAATTTAGTCAAGATTTTCTAGTTGTCCTGGATGGAAGTATTGCTCCAAATCCAGCTAATTCCCTATTGCTTGTAACAGAAGTAAGCTGATCTATTTTTAAACACCGGACCTAGCTCTTTTTTTAAAAAAAAACTAACTTAGGTTTTTTTTTTTATTTCAAAAAGTATTATTTTAATTATTATTTGTTTATAATATGCTTGTATAGTAGATGGCAAAACTGACTATGAATTTTTCTCTGTATTCATGATTTTTAAAATGTAACTTTGAAGTTCTTCTCACCCAGATATGAAATATATTTCTACATCCTTGAATCTGGGTTTGGCCATTTCTTTGACTAGTGGGACATTAGGACACATATGTAAACAGAGATTTGAAAAGCACTTGGGCATTGTAACTTTCTTTTGTTACTATGATTATTCACCATGTGATTGAGTCTGTGATATTTTGCTGCATAATTAGAGATATGGCGTGTATCACCCTAGATGACATTGAGCTACATACCAGATATGTGAATGAGAGCATCTTTGTCCATACAGTCCCAACTATGTAACTAAGAATTTCATGGAAACAATACATGTTTGTTGTTTTAAGCCATTAGGTTTCAGGGGTAGTTTATTACTCAACAAAAGCTAACTTTTACAGAAATCAGTGCCTACAAATGAGGGGCTACAATAATACAAATATAAAACATTTAGTATTACCTTTGAGAGGCTATAATAATACAGATATAAAATATTTAGTATTAACTTTGAGACTGGGTGATAGATGGAGACTAAACAAAGTGATATGAAGGTAGGCAAGACTGGAAAAGTTGTGAATAAACCATTAGGGAATATTGGGGGAAAAATAGTGAGAAATGGCTATAGCAAGATAAAGTAAGTTGAATGGGTTATGTAGCAGCTTTAAGAAGTGTCAACATTGTCATTTTGGGTAATTAGAAGATAGGAGATACACTTGATGAAATTTACGTATATGCTGTTGGGGAGTAAGAATGTGAAAAGAGTAAATTAGCTTCTTTTAGATGCAGAAGATAAGTTATGGGGGCAGAGAGATAAGCTAAGACATGAACTCGCCTCTTTGCAAGAATTTAGAGGAAATGTAGAACTCTTGCTGGGTTTGAAAATAAAACTGTTTCTGATTTCCAGTCTCTCAGGCAACAAAATATTCTCCAGGTGAGAAAATACCTCACTGTAAAGAGCATATATTAAGATCTTAGACCTTAGGTGTCTGGTGATCCTCTCAGCTATACTAAAGAGCTTCCAAGATTTGTTACAGTGTTGTACAATACTCTGATTTACCAAAGAAGAGAGAAGCCAGTCTCAAAAAGAATTTTGGGTGCAGTTTTACTAAATATAGCGGTTTCAAGTCAGACATATAGGAAACCCACAAATTTGTGAAAATAGTTATAGTAGGCAAAGCACTGACATTTTGAACTAAAAGTGATTGTGATTGTTTAAATTACAAAAACACCTCTGGGCTTTCAATTTTCTACAGGTAGCAAAAAAGCTAAAAACCCATTTAACTACAAATAGAGGCCATTATATATAAAAAAGAAAGGCCTTTCAGACCGGAGCCAAGAGATGAGGTGAACAATGGATTCCAAGAGAAAACAGAGTATGTTGGAAAGGGGAGCTGCTCCCAGGGAGTGGAAGTGGGCTCTTTCAGTTATACTTCTCCTTCAGGGATCCACCAACTCCGCTAATCTCATCCTATTCCTTTCATCCGTCTTCCATACATAATCAACCTTAGGCCCATGAGGCTTTCGGTGGGAAACCACTATCTCTCATCACGTTTCTTCCATAAATCATTCTATGCACAGACACCAACCACTCTACTACCTAGGAACAAGTGCTATTGCAAATCCAAAGCAAGGCTTTGGCCCTACTTCACTCCCCCTTTATAATCTCATCACATTCTTTTCCCCAGGCAATGGACAACAGACTCAAATGCTTGCCTGAACAGGGGAAGAAAAAGTGAATTACCTGGAGGGAAGAAAAAAATTATTACTATCTCAAAATTATTTTTTAGTCAAAATTGCTTGTCACTGCCTATTTTCAATTCCTGTTTTATATCTTCCAAATATTCTTGGAGTTAACATATAGAGTTTATCAAATTTTTTATACTTCTAAATAAAGTTCTAGCTGTCTAGTGGACAGTAGATTGCCCTTAATATGATTGTGATCAAGAACTTCTCAGATGAAGATGCTATCTGAAAACCACTTGCCAACAACATAAATAATATTTGGAAAATCATATTTAAACATGAGACCGGATAGATATTTTGATAATCATCCTTGCAGACCCAATTTTTTTTTCATTACAGGAGATTTTATACACATTTCAATGGGATTTAAGGAACAATATTAATGGCATGTATTAAACCCATGATTTCTGGTTGCTTTCCTAAATGGTATTGTCCTACTTCTCCACAATTAAGAAGTCTCAGTATTATTAAACTTTTCTACCAAGAAACATTTTTAAAATGCCTTGAATTTAAAACATAAATCCACTTACTCTGGCCTGCTTCTGTTTATTATTATAGAATTATTCTTTCTCTGTGGGTTAATTAGAAATGTAATTTGGGTTTGCTGTTATGATCCATTCATGCTGTAGGTCAAATTGTGTACTTAACTTTAATAGGAGCAGTACAACACAATTCTCATTTTCTACCTCAGTATTTTAGCCTCTTGGGTCCTTAGAGTTAAGATGGTATGGTGATTTCATTACTCAGATGGACATTAACTCTACAAAATCTTTATTCCCCATGTCTCTTACTTTTTAATGTCTCCCAAGTGCCAGACAGCAATCTGCACTTAGATGTGAGGAAGGCTCATGGATCCTTTTCTCCTGACATACAGCCACAAAAAGGCTGTGGAAAGATACCATTTTGTCACCTTTAAAGGATAAAAGTTTGGTTTCTTCTTTTACTATCCCGGTAACCTCTCTGGTGACATTCTACATAGCTGAATAGCAATGCCAAGGGATATTTGAGTCTTCAAACCACAGTAACCAACTTTCAAGGACTTTGGCCCAATGCCTTCTGAAGGGAGAAAGCCAGAGAGTCATCTTAATAAAGGAAAAACGGATTTTCTCTCAAAAGTGGATAGCAATGTTCTTGAATATCTTGTCTAATCTACATTCCAACAAACACACTTTCACTATGGCCATACATATTTCATATATCCAATGGCAGCTCAAATATAAAAGTTTAATTCCAGCCATATGATAGATTAATCTATTTAAAAAATCTATTTAAGTTTAAGAAATCTATTTAATTTACCCTGGAGTATAGGATACAAAAAAATGGAGTTAATCCAGATAAACAAATGTTCTAGAAAAATCTGTTTACTATGGCCCATCCAAGATTATTCTAATTACTACTGCTGCATAACAAATTACCCTAACTTAGTAATTTAAAAACATTTTTTTTTAATTTTGCTCACAATCTTGTGGATCAGAAATTTGGAAAGGGCTCATATTACTTAGGTTCTGTCATATAAGTGCAGTCAAATGTTGGCTGGTACTACAGAATTGTGTAAGCTTGACAGGCTGGACATGTAAAATAACTTACTCACAAGACTGGTACGTATTGTTGGTTTTCACCTTGGAACTCATCTAGGCTATTAAACTGGACTGCCTATATAAGGATTTCGCATGATGTTGGTCTCAGGGTGGTTGGACATTTTACCCCATGACCCAGGACTCCAAAAGTAAGTTTTCCAGCTCATGAAATAGAGGCTGCATCACCTTTTATGATTTAGCCTTAGAAATCACATATACTCACTCTGCTATATTCTATTGGTTCCATGTGAGTCACATTCCCTCCCAGATTCACAGGAATAGAAATTAGACTCTACCTCTTAATGGCAAGATCAGGGAAGAGGATGTGGGATGAAAGTGTTGCAATTGACTTTGGAAAATATAATCTACCTGAAAGATAACACAAGATTGGAATCTTCAGGTGGGCCAAGAGATCCCAGAAAAGCCACTGCTGAATGTATAACTGAAGAAAGCAGCTGGCACTTCAAGAAACACACACAGAGGCAAAGTGGAAGCTGAACATGGGACCAGGAAGTTGACTGAAGCTTCCATGTGGGTGTTTTCTCTTTCAAAAGGACATGGACACCAACTGGTCAAAAAGTTTCCTTTGACTCCCACTTCTAGTCACCCTTGAGGATCTGACCAAGAGGCTTTAAGTCAAGTATTGAGAGACAGGTTTAAAATCATTCATTTTTATTACCAGTAGATTCATAAAGAAATACTGATTAAAGTTGGGATCTATCATACAAACTAGAGGAAAGATTGTGTTTGTGAATACTCTAGAAATTAATGAGAACTGGGTATATCTGTCATCAGGTGGCCAGTGATTATCAGTCTGAGTGGAGAGAGGGAAAATAAGGCTTGTGACAAAGTTGCCCAGTCATGGGGTTATAGGGTTTCATTTGTGTTTTCTTTTCAGAGGCTATCCTACTAAGTAATATTTTAACACTCTGAAGAGTTGGTTTCTCTGCCATGCAGGCATATTTTTGTAATGCTTTAGAGACCCACCTCATTGGGTTACTGCACAAGCTGGAGTGGAAATTTCCTGAGGGGACCTTTACACATTCTACAACTGGAGATGCATACTGAGGTTTGGAGACTCATAATATCATAGGAATGATATTAATGGTGTTTTTTGACTGAGACACTATTTTGGATGTACTACTATCTCATTTTATACTCAAAACAATCATGAAATGATAATAGTATTATTCTCCCTTGACAGATGAGTGTATGCTCACCTTTAAAGGACAAATTCTGAATAAGGTTTTCACAGTTAGTGCTCTATGAATCATAATTTTAAAAAGACGTGTCAAATGCCAAACTCTGATCTCCTCACTGCTCTTTAATGCTTTTTAGTACCCCAGTGAAGTTCAGAGGAATCAGTTGCTGTTCATATTTTTGTTCTTCTTGGTCTTCTCTAGAGTTCTTTTTATTTAATTAAAGTTTATTGGGGTGATGATTTTTAGTAAAGTTACATAGATTTCAGGTGTACAATTCTGTAATACATCATCTATAGCTCACATTATGTGTTCACCACCCAGAGTCAATTCTCCTTCCATCACCATACATTTGATTGCTTTTACTCTCATCTACCACCCTCCTCCCTCCTTACCCTCTAGTAACCACTAATCTGCTGTGTGCGTGTCTATGAGTTTTTATTTCTTCATTTGTTTGTCTTTTTCCTTTGTAGAGCGCTATTTTGATTTTCTCCAACTCACAGAGGAAACCTCAACATACCAGTAAATAAAACAAAGCCTGTGCCAGAAGGGAAGCTATAGGCATTTCCCTTTGTAATCATGCTGGAATCCAAGACTGGTAGTCAAATTGTGTCCTCAAAGACAATCTTAAGGCAGTTTTAAGACAATTTGAATGAGAGAGGCCTACAGCTACACTTCTAAGACTCCAGTTGAGAGGCAAAAGAGAAAGAAAGACTTTGGCACCTTTACAGGTATTTCTCTTGTGTGTAATAGAAGCAAGGGACAGCACATGACAAATGAGATTAACCCAAAGCTCAGTGGATAAAATCATTTCAGACCTGAGATGGCAGAGAATAGAAAGAGAACATTCCAGGATTCCCTGCATCTTTACTCATATATAAATTAATAATAATCACAAAATTAAATGTAAGAAAGTAGGATTTGATTTAGTACTACCTATATTTTATTCATTCACTAATTTGTCCCTATATCTAAACATTTGTACTGAAATTCTATTATATGCCAAGTGTTGAGAATGTATTGGTACACAAAAGAGGCATGATCTTTGTCCCCATGGATAGTTTACTTGGGAAAGCATATAACACACAATTGAAGAAAATTGCCGTGAAGTTACCAGTTTTGAGAAGTGCTATGTGAGAAACTCTAGAGTGTGATGACGCTGGGAATTAATGTGAGCAGTCCAGAAGGATCAGCGGTGAGGCTGACATCTGAGTGATATGAGGTTCCACGAGAAGAATGAGCTTGGGAGACGTACGAGGCCCGTGGGCTGACAGTCCAGGAGCGGGGCGGTGTGAAGGACTAATAAAGGTGGTTGGCTCAGATCATGGAGACAAGGAGGAACACAACGAGAGTGGGCTGGAGAGGACAAATCAGGACTGGAGCATGGAGTGCCTGTGAGCCATGTGCAGTTTTGATTTTATTCTTAACGTGGCATGTAGCTGTTGGAGGATCCTTGAGAAAAGTGTGACACGATCTGATTTCCATTTAAATGGTTGTTTGTGGATGAGTGTCTGATCCTCAGCAGTTTTCTGAAGGCTTCAATGATAAAGAAATGTACTGGTGTTGTTTTCCAGAGAGCCAATGATGGAATATTGCCTATTTCTTTTTGTGTCTTCCACATTCATTTAAATTCCTAATGAGCAAGGTAACAGAAAAGGAGTCCTTGGTTACCAATCAGCTCAAGTTCTGAAGCACAGCGCTGCTATAAACAGCACTAGTCCAACCACCTGGCATGATGGAGTATCCTCAAAACAGAATATAGTAAGCTGAGCTTAGATAGGTGGGGACTGAGGCAAAACAAAACTGAGAGGGAGGGGGAGAGGAGAGAACACACAGATCCTAATTCAAGTTTAGAGATATCGAGGTTAATACATGAGTAGTATGATCTATACGGGAGGTCACTTGTTTAATGCAAGAGCAGTTCTCAGTGCTGGTGGTCTCTTGAATCCAGAGAGAACTGTCTACGCATTTGGTATCCGATGCAAAATCCATTCCTGGATGTTGTTTTCCAGAACATCCCGGCAGTAGCCGGCAAGGACAAAGATGCCACTGGCTAGATGAGTGTTTATGTCAAGACGTACAGCCCAGTGAGTGCTGCAATGAATACAGAAGCAGGGCAGAGAGCCATTCTGGTAGACGGATCCCTCCTTTCATGGTTTTGCATTTTGGGACAGCTACAGCATCAAATTCAAGCAGATGCTACTCCCAGTGACTGGTGAAGAGGGAGCTCTCCATCTATTTCTAGGCCAAGGTCGGCTTGGGTCAAGGTTGGGCCCAGACTGAGTCTGCAGGTGGTGAGTTCAGCCTTGTTGGCAGCTGGGTGGGGCTGGCAGGATTTGGAAGTGTTCCCCAACATTTGCCCCTTAGGAGGGTCTTACTGCTATCAAGTAAGTGAAGATAATGATGCTGGGGTGTATCAGTGGACGTTATAATAACACTGTGGCTGATTTAGATATTATGAGTGTTTTATTTTATTTTATTTTTAATTTTAAATAATCATCTTCTTTCTCCTCCCTTTCTTTTTTCTGCTTCTTTTTCTTCCCCTTCCCCTCCCCTCACCACTTTCCCCCCTCTTTCCTTCCAATTTTCCTTTCCGTTCTCCTTCCCTTCCTCCTCCGCTTTCATATTCTTCTTGTACTTCTCGTCTCCCTCCTCCTTCTCTATCTTCCACTTCCCTTCCCCTTCTTCCTTTTTTCCTCCTCCTCCCCATCTTCTCCCTCCTCTTCCTCCCTCTTTCTCTTCTTTTTCTTTGATAATATGTTATCTCAAATAGTATGTTACCCTCCTAAAAAACAGGGTAAAAAAGATAATGCATTGATTCTTATATATATATATATATATATATATATATATATATATATATATATATATATCCTTTATTTGGAGGATTTATTCTGTTAATTTTTAAATCAGTTACAAAACTGGTTGTTCCTGAGAGCAGGTATCAAGGCAAAAGATGGCTCCTGGGAAGAGAATTTCCATTGGCTCATAGACATCTTTCACCTTACCGTCCAGATAAAATCCTAGGATCTGCAGAATGTGGGTGAGAATATATACCACTCATGAGCCACTAGGTACATGGGGTACCCTTCCCAAGTCACCTTGTCCCCGGCAAGCCAACATCAGAACCCAGAAGAATGTCTCCTTAGCATATGTACTATGACGGTCAAAGAGCAATCTAGGTGAGAGGGACCTGGGTGAAGTTGGGATTAGGGTTTATTCTTGGTTAAAGTTTAGTTAAGTTTTGGGTTAGGGACCAAGTGGGTTGTGCATTAGTGATCAAGTGGGGAGCAGGGTTAGGGAATACTCTACAATCAGGGCTTAGCTGCTTTGGTTTGCTGAGGATTCATTCTCTTTGGAAATGTTCTTGGTGTGTTGCAAAGGTGAGAGGTTAGTCTGGGCTACAATCTTGAAGTCTGTGGGATCCAGTGACTTCTGACAGTAGGACAGCATTCATTTTCCCCATTTTAATCTTGGGAGGAAATCCAGTGTCTGCTTTTGCTTACCTGATGCATTTCAAAGTGTCACATCAAACTGTCTCAGAGGGCAAGAAACTAATGGCAGCCTTCCCCCCCCCCCCCCCGCCCACATTGGTGGAGGAAAAAAAGTGACAATCCTGGGCGTTTCCGCGCAATGTGCATATCAGAGGTGCTGTTGCCAGCGGTTGCTTTCCGCCATAAGGTGCAGAAGGAACAGTAGATCCCACTGGTCTGTATGTCTAGAGTAAAGCTTGGGCTGGAGAAGAGCATGGTGCTGACATGTCACTGTGAAACCCCAGTTCCCCACTTCCTTCCTGCTCAGGAAGAGGTGGCAAGTCATTCACAGACTGGGCATGGTGCTATATGGGACAACCAATGAAACAATCAACCGGACTGCGGAATTTCCTTCTCAAATGTCCTTCTCAAAAACCTCCCTCCAGGACTGGCCACTTCTCATAAAGCAAGAGGATGAGACTGAAGTCTAGAGAAGCCCTGTCGAATCACAAGAGCCAAGGGAAAGAGATCCCTAATAATTGAAGTCTTCACCGGGTAATAAAAAGAGAGTCTGATGTGCAGTGCCGAGTTCCTCAGGCAATGACAGCACAGCACAGAGGGTCAGGATGGAGACTGCATACTGACCAGGGCCCAACATGCTTTCCATCTTACCTGACGGAAAGAAGCTGAAATATCAAATATACCATATTTCTGATATCTCTAGCTAACAGTTCTGTTACTAATCAACAATTGTTAAGGTTCCAGATTCAAATAAACACGAGAGATGGGATGAGAACAATACAATAATGAGTGATGGGGACTTTGAAGAACTCACGTTCGTCTGAAGCCCAACAATTACTATTCAATTCCGGCAAACTGTTGCTATGTTAAAATCTTGAACCAGTGTTAGCAGATGTTTCAAAGTTTAAAAATAACCATGTATCTAGAATTTAAATGGCATATCCTGTTTTTAAAAATCGTTGTGTATTTTGTTGAAAACCATTGTTTGGACGGAACCTAACACATTTGCAGTGCTGCATCTATCCTGGGGCTTCACTTGTAACCCGGAGCTCTGCAAAGTTAATGGTTATGTATGATGGTTCTCCTGCTCACTCTCACCGGATCTAATTCTCTGTGGGACTCTGGGTCTGCTGGTAAGAATAGCAACAAAGTGAGTTTTATGTGCAGCAAATGAGATTATGAAGAGATGACCTGCCTGTAAACTCCTCAGCTACCACAATAGTGTGACAGATTCTCATCCCTGGAGAGAGAGTGGGACGATGGCGCTTATTCCCCAGGGTGTTAGGGACCAACCTATCTTTCAAGATTTGAGCATCACGGGATCTTTGCTTCAGAATTTACAAACAACGATGTATGACGAGCATAATCTAATATGTTCTCTGTACTCTCCGCCTAATCTGATCAAATTCCTCATGTCCATCAGCCAGGGCTGTAGTCTCAGCCGACAGATAATACAACTTTAAAGACAAGAGCTTTCACAGCCTGGAGACGACCCAGCAGAAGCTCCGAGCGTGGACAATGATGCAGGAGGCAAAGGGTAGACATCACGCCTGGGCTCCAGCTGCTATTTCAGTCTCTCTGTCCTCCAGAAACAGCTCTAGATTTCATCAATTTAATGTAGCCCACTCCTTTGGGAAAGTTCCTGTAAAGATTTCATAAGCAGCTCAGAACCTCCACAGTAAGCTCAAGTCCTTCCTCCTTGTCTTATTAATTCACAAAAAACACTTTGTTTCACTTGATGAAGAATCCCTTTGTTAGAGAAGGAGAAGAAGCATTGTTGTGTGGAGAATAGCACATAAAGCATTGCCCAGCATCTGTCTGAGGCCAGCCAGTCCTCAGGGAACGGTGGGGAGAGAGCGTGGGCTGCAGCCGTGCAGCCCCGCCCTGCTGCTCAGTCCGCTGTCCTCCAAGGGAAGCTGTGGGCGGACATGGGTAGACGTCCTCCCAGGAGACAGTCTCCTGAAATGCCACGGGCTGTGAATTGGAGCTGTGGAAATCTCAAGTCTAAATCCTAAAAGTCTGCTTTATAAGGAGGTCCAGGAAAGAGAGGTGTGCGTGCACACACACACCCACACACACATACACCCACACACACCCACACACCCACACAGCCAAAGCTTATGATTTGGAATGCTGCCTCGGGAAGCTGTGCTCAGTTCAGTGTTTGGTGAGAATATTCTTTGGTGGTGAAAGAGTAGACACAGATGAAATTCATGGCTGGCCTCGTCACCTGGCATAAACACTGTCACTCCTCTCTTGTGCAGCTCTGAGGCTGTTGGAAGCATTTCCCATTCTGCTCTGAACCCCCAACAGAGCACCAGGGCCAGGCTGAAGGCACAGAGTTTGTCAGCTGGCTCTTGCCTTTCCTCTATCTGCCTCTGAATGAGCAAGGGCCAGCAGCAGGTTTAGAAATTCTAGCCAATGCATTTTGAATGTGTATCAGCATCATTGACCCTGGTTCATGTTATGGAAAAGTAAAGTGGCCACATTCTACCTGTATAGGATTGCAAAGTTCCTAGAGTGGCCCCTCTACCTGAAGAGAGAGAGGGTCATCCCTGCAGAATTCCTAACAAAGACAGGCATACTCTGTCCAGAGAGCACACACTCACCAAGGCAGCAACACAGCATCACACACACATCATGGGTCAGTGAACATCTCCCCTCACCTACTTTTATCAGCCAAGTGTAGGCTACCTTATCCTGCATAATACATGGCCTCCACAGCTCAGTAACGTACAACACAAAATGCTTATTTCTCACTCATATTCCATGTCTTTAGTGCATGGAGTGTGGCTACGTCCGTCATTTTCCTTTATTCCAAAGGTGAAGAATTAGCCACTATCCGGTAAGGGAGGGGAACTGCACTATAACTTTTAGTTTCAACTTGATGAGTGCTGTTAGTTTCTTAACCTCCTATTCTGTTAGCCAAATTAAGTCACCAGGTCAAGTTGCAATCACTTGGAAAGGGAAATAAAATACTCTTTTCTGAAGGAGTAGCAACTATTTGGGAAAGTTAATAAACTATTCCACACCCTTATTCCTCGCAGGGTATATCCCTGACTGGGAAAAAGGAAGCATAAAGCTCAGAAAAATAATCTCTTTGTTAATTTAACTAATGTTAATTGAATATCTACTGTATCAAGACACTTCTAGCCATAAAGGATAAGACAAATCAGGATACATTTCTTCTCTTATGAACCTTATATTCTAGGGAGGAGACAGCACATAAAGAACAATGTAAATATATGACATATTTGTGATTTAGTGCTCTGAAAAATATTACAGCGAAGTAAGAGGGAATGAAAGTTCCAAGGTATATATGTGTATGTGTATATATGATTTTCATTTTTTTAGAAATTGGAAGCTATTGGCTGGTTTTAAGTGGAGTCATGCTGTGATTCTACTGACACCCAGTTACTCTGGTTGCTGTCTGCCAGACATAGAAGCAGGATGTCCTCCTGCTTTGGAAGCTTTTACGATAATTCGTGCTAGAATTGGTGGTGGTTTGAACCAGGATGGTGGTGGTGGTGAGACGGTGTGAGGAGTGGTCAGATTCTAAGTGGATTTTAAAAATAGATAATGATTTGTTGATGGATTCGATCTGGAGAGTATGAGTAAAAGAGAATTTGAAGATGACGTGAGCATTTTGTTTTGAGCAACTAGAACAGATGGCTTGAATTTACTGAGATGGTGAACTGCAGGGGGAGAGGTTTAGGGATGGGGGAAGAATTCAGCTTTGGTCATATGACATCGGAGGTTCCTGTTAGACATCCAAGTGGAGACAACATGTAGGCACCTGTAGATGTGGTTTTGGAGATCAGGGAGTATTCGGGCCAAATAGTTAAATGTTAGAGTCATCATTTGTTTGGTATTTAAGCCATGAAGCCTGATGAGATGATTCAGGGAGTGCGATGAACAGAGAAATGGCCTGAGGTCAGAACCTTGGAGGAGGACGGACTAGTGAAGGAAGCAAGGAAAGCGTGTCCAGTGAGGCAGAGGTGAAGCCAAGAGAGTGGTATCATGAAGATATGATTAGGTGCATAAGCAAGAGGGAATGGCCAAGAGAGCCCTCAGGCCAGAGGGAACTGGGCACGGCCACGGCTTTTAGCTGAAGGTGACAGAGAAAGGCGACTACTGTGCGAAAAGTGGTACAAGGTCCACTTTCTGAGCCCTCTCAGCTTTCAGGATGAGCACCCCCAACTTGCTGTTAGCCCAGAATTACAGGCTATCAGCTGACTCAGACTCCAGCCTGTGTAGTCTGGAGGCCCTCTGAGATTGCTGGTTCTGGGGCATGGACTAATTCACTGAGTAATGTTTGTTTAATCACATGTAATCTACATAAAACTGGCCCAAATACAGGGAACTACATTCAGAAGTAAAACTAGTATAACATCCAAGAGCATTGAGAAGCAACTGAATTCTTTATTGCGGGCTACTTAAGAAGCACCAAATGGGGATTACTTGCTAATCCAATACAAAATTCTGAAATCCCTATTCTCAGTCTCTCTCCTACCCTTTCATTTATAAGGTGCTGAAACTACCTCTCAATCTGTCCTCTCACATCTATAAACTCCCATAAACCCTTTGTAAACATGACCCAGGCTGACTCTTTACTTTCTCCCTTTCTCCTCTTGTCTCTTTGAGTCTATTGTCTATTTCTTTACTTTTTTTTCCTATCATGCATAGCTCCCTGCCCTTTCTAATGTGGATTAATTTAGCCTTTTCGGGTGGTCTTTCAATTTTCTTCTCTGCCATTATAAGATCAACAAAGCAAAGGCCAGAAGGCTGGCCAGGCAAACACAGAAATCTCCTCAAATGGAAACGGAAGTAGGAAAATGATGCACCACAATGTCCCATTACAATAAGTCTGTTTGTTCTGCTTGGATTCCCATGTGCCCTCAACTCTCTTCTGGGGCCAAGAGGCACACTGGAGCCCACACGTTCCTCTCTGGATCCTCATGTCTGCCCAGGTCCAAGTAGAGGTCTCCAGTCGAAAGCATGGACCCTCCTCTTAAGTCCTGACAACTGCTAAGGAAATTGGCTTTTTTTCTGTTTTGACTTATTTCTCCTCCTTTTGGGATGTATGGGCTGATTTCTCCCTTTGAGGATTTGCCAAAAAGCAAAAATAACCCCAACTGCCTGTCACTTAAACAAGAGGAGATTTATTTGATTTATCAGAAAGTCCATAGTGCAAGAAAGATAAAAATAAGTCAGACAGAAAAAGTCAAGAACCATATGACTTCACTCATATGTGGGATATGAAACTGAAAGCAACAAAAGAATAAGACGAACAAACAAAGAAACAAAAACTCATAGACAACAGTTTAGTGGTTACCAGAGGGTAAGGGGAGAGGGGATGGTAGAAGAGGTTTCAGGGGGTCAAATATATGGTGACGGAAAGAGAATTGACGGTGGTGAGCACACAATGTGGCATATAAATGATGTATTATAGAATAGTACATTTGAAAGTGTATAATTTTACTATTGTCACCACAAAAAAATTTAATAAAAATAAAAAAATACACAGAAGATTAACTTCCGGTCAGACAGTCTCAACTCCTGCCCAGTCAGGCCTTCCCAAGCCATCATGTTTGCACCCTGCAGTAGCCTTGCTAGGCTGGGCACGTGACTGCCACAGAGCATTCAGGCAAAGGAACAAGGGGCTCCTGAGAGACAGAGCTGCAGTCCTGGAAGGTGCCCCAGTTCTCTGTGTGTGTGTCTGCTTTAGAGCTTTAGCAGGATAAGGGGCTCCTGCCTTCTCCCACCTGTGCTGTGTGGTCTGCTCAGAGGTGGGAGGGGGTGAGGGAGTGGGGACTGGTTACCTTTACTCTTGTTATTAATTACCAGATCACTGCAGGGGTGAAGTTAGCTTTCAGCTGGACGTGAGGAAGTGAGGGGTAGGATCTACCGGTGGCGATTCCTGTTGCCAGTTGAGTTCCCTGTGGGAGCATTGAGAGTAGTGAAGAGTGGAAACCAAATGTTCCGTATAAGTAGCAATCAAAGCTGATTTAATATCTCCTTAAACACACAATCCTGTGCAACATCTCCTTGGACTGAAAACAACAGCAATTTTGATGGTTAAAGAGACTCATTTTCTGGAAAAAAATACAAGATATTTCAAATGAGTAATCAGAAAAATATTTTGTGCATATGTGTATGATGCGCGCGCACGCGCGCGCGCGCGTGTGTGTGTGTGTGTGCGTGTGTATTCTACCCATATGTGCCCTGACGCTTTCCAGTATCCTATTCCAAAGCAGAATTGAGCATCACCCTTATATGACAGCAAGCTCTGTGAGGACAGGCATGATGTTTATTGTGCTCACTTCTGTACCCTCAGAGGGGATCCTGACCAGAGAGAGTTAGAGGGGCGAATTGATGAAAGCAGAGAATCATCAGGGTCAATACAGTTCCATCTGCTTGAATGAACACTTCCTTGCTCCCTGGTTGTGCTTTACCCACCATATTAGGTTTCCACAGGTAATCTAATGCCAGAACTGAATTTGAGTTTGCAACACCCGGGATGCTTGGATTTGGACCACTTCCCTGACCTCACAAAGGATAGGCTGAAAAGCAATCCTTGGCATATGACCTACATATATTTCCACTTTTATTCCTCTTCTCCCTCAGCAACAGTTTGAGCAAAATGCATAAAACTGGTAAGACAAAAAAAAAAAAAGAAGGATCAATTTTTAAAAAGCATCTTAAAGATATCAGTATTCAAGGTAAAGAAACACTGTAATGGAACTTGGGCTTCCCCTTCCTATGATAACCATTCCCCAGTCCCCAATGCTGGTCCTCACTTTCTTTCTTGGTATAATACAGACTGAGATGGGGTGGTAGCCAGGGCATGAGAGGGCAAAACATTTGCAAGAGGAGGTAGTTTGACTACTTCACTGTGTGAGAGGCAATATTGATGGGGAGTGGGATGGGTGGTAAGAAGTGTTCTCCAGGAAGCATGGAGAAGCTTTCCTGGAAGTTTCAAAGCACATCCCTGAGGGGTGTAACCCAATATCAGAGCGTTGTACAGTAAAATATCAGGAATACAGAGGTAAAGAACCAGCTGTTCAAGTAGGAATTCTGCTGGTCACTCTGGCCTGATTTTATGGAGCATCATTTGCATGCTTTGCCATAATACTGATCTCATTGTTTCATATAGTATGCCATATTGCCTCAAGTGAGTATATCTGATTAATTTAGCTCCTTCCTTATTAGTGGACACTTGGATTATTATTCTTTGTTGTCATTGTTACAAATAGTGCTATAATCTACACGTAGCATTGTAATTTGTACTATTGTTTCTTAGGATAGATTAAGTTGAATTATCAGGTCATAGAAGGAGACATTTTAAAGACATTTTGGTAGATATTGCAGTAATAATCCAGAAATTTTGTAGCAATTTAAATGCTCATCAACCAGTAAGTGAAAGATCCTCATTATAATCACCAACAGTCATAGTTTCACTTTTCTTATGTGACAATCAATATCTAATTACTTTGTGTTTATTTATTAAGCATACTATTTGTTCATAATGTACTAATTCTTGGTATGCCCTCTTTTGGAACTTCTAATAAAATTATTGACTTTTTTCCTTACTGAATTGGTATTGGTATTTTTTATTTGCAAGAAATGTTACGCATGGATAAATAATTTATGTCTATTGTATGCATTGCAAAATATTTCTAAGACCGAAAGCGTACTGCTTTGCACATGATAGTTTTCATATCAATTCACACAGTGCTGACTCAGAGTGGGCCCTCAATAAATATGCATTAAAGGAATGAATGAATGCACAACATCATAGAGGTTATGAATGCAAAGACCATTGCTTGACTTGCAGTCTTTTTGGCATTAACTTAATTGACTAATAGCAACACCCTTGTCCACCTGAGCCCCAAGAGTATGCCTTGTTCCATCCTAGACAAAGACAATACCTCCTTGGTAAAACTTTAATATTTTTCTCATGTGAGCTCCCAGATCATCTATGGATTTCTTACTGATATGAGCACAACTTCTCTTCAACCTATTAACAGGAAATGATGATTGACCAAGAATGACATTCAGTAATGAAGTGCAGAGTTACTTGCATATGCCAGCTTTGTTGTTAGCAATGATTTGATCACTAAATAAAGTATTCAATGTTGTTTCTTCTGGGCTTGGCTTATTATCCTTGGCCTCCTGCAATGGTTCGTATGTTGGCTCATTCAAGTGAGACATCCCCTTCACACGGAGGAAAGTTTTTTCAAAAGTTGATTTAAACCAAACAAAATACAGCAATCACAACCTACATGTGATATTTTTATTATTTTAACCACCCAGACCACTAAGAAAAATAATAATACAAAGAAATGTCAAACTACATCTTATTCAATGGAAAAATTTAAACAATTGTTAAAGGTAATCTTAGCCTCTTTTCTAACATTCTTAGAAAAAGCATGGATAATCATCTTCTGTCCAAAGGCATGAAACGTGTTGGTACTGATAAAAACAGGGCTATGTATTTTACCTAATGGCATACCTATGCTGTAATTTGTCAGGCAATGAGCTAAATACTGACTCTCCTAGTATGATGTCCTACTGAAAGTGACTCATGGTGGAGAGTGCAAGCATTACCCACCATGAGACAGGAGGCACAAATAAAATCTTAGAGACACATACCTTTATAGCAAGAGGCCAGTTAAAGAGGAAGAGGTTCTTATTCATTTATTCACATCACACAAACTACACTCAACCTCCAGGAGTTTAGGGTGGGGAATCTTCAGTGGACCAGGGAAGTAAAAATTATAGGAACACCAGGAAACATTGTCTTCCTACTAAGGCAAAAACAAATATGTAGAAGAGGTCAACCATAGTTATATAAAGATTTTGTTTATTTCAGTTCACTCAGAAATTCTTACATAGCCAGTATGTGCCTAGAACTGTACAAGGTAATGAAAAAGATAGTTTTTCTGCCTTGGGAAAACAGGGATCTGATTGGTGAGTGGAGGCTTACACATTAAAATTAGAATGATACATTAAAAAATGCATAATATGGAGCTAGTTTCAATTTAACTGAACTTGAGAACAAGTTTTAGCACATACTGCCTGCAAAGCACTGTAGAATATAAAGAAGAAATAATAAAGGAGCTTACCATTAAATTGCCAATAAATGCCTAAGAGTTCATGAACCTAACGTGCCCCTTCAGCAGGGAGGCAACATGACCTTATGACAACACGGTCCCCTCTCCATGAGGAGGGGGACAATGAGGAGAAGTTCTTCAAAGACATACATTTTTAAACTCTATGTCTCAGTTTTCTTGGCTGGAAAGATATATTCCATTGAGCTAGTCAGTCAATGGACATGAAAGCATCATGTCACTGTAAAGAGTGAGATGTTGGGATATTGCAGGACTCTTAGGAGTCCTGTGACGTTAACTTATTAGAGGTAATAGCGGGGATGAGCAGGAGGAACAGGGTGTCTGGATTGAGCAGAGGTGAATGTTAGAAACTTTGGGGAAACTGCCTGGCTGAAAAAGATAAGAACAGAAATTATATTTTCCAGCTATTACTATGAGCTCTATATTTTCTGAAATCTATTCCTGCTTTAGTTTATTTTGACCTAAAAACTAAAAGCAAAGAGTATTAACACTGTTTAGTTTCTAGTTGATCCCAGATGTGACCTGATATTATAAAATATCTTACTTCAGACAAACAAGCAAACCAATCATACAGAAGCATAAACGTTTGGCTTCCATTACAGTAAGCAACTAGAGTCAAATAGTATCTTTTCTTAACATTCTAACAGGTTAAGTGCATAGCTCAGGATTCTGGGAGGGCAGGGGCCTGGGAGACAGGACACATAGTGGGGCAATGCTGAAATGATTCCCGCCCTTGGGAAAGGACAGGATTCATTAGAAGCCACTGAGGAAGGAAATGTAACGAAGAATAGGCCCTATGAGCTGTGGGAGAATCTAGTTGTACAGTGTTGTCAGACATCTTGGAAGCTGTCCAGGACACATGGTTACTTGCTGGCTCTTACTTCTGATCTTGCCACATCTAATCTGCCTTTCATCTCTCTGACTCTGGAAAGACAATTTTAAAGCTGACATTAAGGTATAGATGGAGGCAGTGGGAAAATCTGCAGTCATAGCATATTTATAATTTAGGGGAGACCCATGCATTATGCAAAATGGTTCTGTTCTTTCCAAACCAAAAACGATGATTGACAACAGAAGGTTTCTCTGTGGTTCTGCTGGGAAACAGGAAAAAAAATCATTTACGACAGTTGTTGGAGGGAATACAAACCCCATCCCCAAGCTTCTGCCATTTATTTTCTTGTCTGCCCACCTCTCTCTCCTTGGTAGGCTTGAGATGGCAAGTCAGGCAAAAGGTGGGTTTGGTCACATGGACCCTGGAGTCAGAATGAAAATGACATTTTTTTATCTTTAGTTATCTTTCAAGGGCCAAAGAACAAGTACTACATTTATGTTGTTTAAAGATCATGGAGTTTAGTCCAGATAGTCAATTCTACACGTGGCTGTCAAGTAAAGGGGTAGGATAGCATGACAGTGGTATTCTTGGGAAATTATTGGAAGCCTAGTAAGGAGAAGAGGGATATTAGAAAACCAAGAATGAGAATAGTAAGGAAAAAGGACTTAGGTTAGGCAAGTAACAGGTAGTCACAAAAGTCCATTGTCTGATGTCTCAAAGCTCCCACATACCGATTGATTTGTGATCACATGGGGTTGTAAGAGCTAAGTCAATTGATTCAAAGGTCTGGGCCAGAGAACTCCTTCCTTCCTACTATTAAAGGCCCATGTCTCTCTTGTTCCCTGGTGTCAAGTGGAGATTATGGCTGTCATTTTGTAAAAGGAAGTCCAGGGGGTGGGGAAACATCATCCATTACACTCAAGGCCTAAGTTCACTGAAAAAGAGAGGAAAGGCTCTGCCAATCTCTAACAACATCTGTCCTCCCAATAATTTAGATTTAGAAATATGAGTTGTGTTTGTATTTCTGCATGTCCATCTGGCTTGGCTGCTGCCCCTGCTATACTGGACTCTGAGGACGTGTAATCTCCAGTGTTGTCATGGCCCAGCACAGACAGATTCCGTTGGCTGTTAATTCAGTGAGGGGGAAACAAACACAAAACTCCAAAGCCTGTAATAATATGAGGCTTTCTATCTTGGAGGGTACCTGTACATCCTCCAACCACAAGAGCCACAGTCCATGTGTCAGTCTGGATTCTCATACGCCACCATTTAAGTGGCACTAGGTGAGCACAGCTTCAAGGTCTCTACATCCTTCATTTCGTCTAGATGCTGATGTCCATGTCTTCTCCTGCCTGTGACACTCAAAATCTTCTCTGGCAGCAGGTGTCTCAGATGGAGCCTTTAGGCTTCCTTCAATGTTTTTGAGTTTCTATTCCCGACGGTGACCCTAAACACTAGTTCTTTCCCTTTGACCTATTGTGTTCACCTAAAGTGTATTCAGACAAGCTTGGTGTAGGGCTGTGGCTCTCCGCAGATTTCAGCTTTTTTATATGCGCCTAGACAACATCTGAGACAAATAGCCACTATTTTTGAAAACGCCATAAGTCTCCCCTCCATCCTGTTACCAGTTAAGTTGTTGCCTTCTTTCTCTCCTTTCTAGAAGAGTCCTCAGCTCAGACTGCTGTTGTCCTTTCACTCCCATTGCCTCCATAGCCTCGTGGAGCCTCGCCTCCTTTCCCATCTCCTCACAGAAAACGTCTCTGTGGCCTTGACCGCATATACAGGCAGCCGAGACTTCACTACAGTGTTTGACACAGTGGACTTCTTTCTTGAAACCTTCTTTCACAGGCTTTCCTTTTCTTAACATTACACTGTCCTGGGTTTCCTTCTGTGGTCTTCATCGGTCTCTCTTCCTCCACTTGCACCCAAATGTCCATGTTCCCTTGGTTTCCTCTTGTCAGTTGCTTGCTTAGGGTAAGTATAAGTGTTGGCTTAAGCATCTATGCTTTGACATCAAACTTGGGTGTGAATTCCAGGTTGGCCACTTCCATTCTTGGGCAAGTTTTTAAACTCTTTCTGAATCAGTCTGTTATGTATAGGAGAAACAATGATGGTACCTAACTTACAGCATTGTTGTAAGAATGAAATAAATGAATGTACGTAAAGTGGTCATACAATAATCACCTAATTCATGTATCATGTTTTGATTATTAGTCTCTCATCTTCTCTAAGAGATTAACTACCAGCTCCATATTTTTGAGTCTCAAATCTATTTCAGTAACTCAGAATTCACCTTTAAGTTCCAGACCTATATTTCCATTTTCTGCATGCCTGGATTTACCAGAGGAACACAGAGATCAGTATGTCCAAAGCGAACCTCATTATCTACTTCCTAAAACCAACTCTTTTTCCTTCATTCTGTATCTGCGTTAATGAGACTGCCATCTGCTGGGTTGTCATAATTAGAATTCTCAGAGTCCCTTTCTCTCACCTTCCAGGGTCAATTTTGAACCAAACTCGATTCGTTTTTCAAAATATTTCTTATGTCTTTTTATCATCTTATCATCTCTCACTTGAACCATTACAATAATTTTCTTCCTCCATTTTTACTGCTTTCCTCGTATTTTTTGTTTTAAGCAATGATCATGTTTCATTTTTGTTCTTAAAAAAATAAACAAACAAAAAAAACAACAGGAACAACAAAAGTATCTTTATGGAATCTCCAATGCCTAAGAAGGAAGTTACAGCTATGCAACCCTCCCACCTCCAAAAACTATGCTTTACTACTTTGAACTCACACTTGCCACTTATCTCCTGATGTATCTAAAATCACTTAGCTCCATTTCTCTGATACTGAAAAAGGTTTCATGATTTTACTCTTTCACCTCTCTTTGTCATTATTTTCCCCGTTTTCTCAATTTGAAAAACATCTTAATCAGGTTTAAGGTTCAGAACAAATATACCCTACTTCCGGACAGGTGTTCTCTCCCAGCCCCCTAAATTTATCCCCTGATGCCCAAGGCAGGTGTACCACTCCCTCTTCTTAGCTCTGTGAGCTCTTTGTACAGACCTGGATCCTGAACCTGTAATCGTACAATGACATTATTTGTTTCTGTGTCTCTCTCTTAGCTGTGTGCTCGTAATGATCTCTTATGCCCTACATCTGACATGTATTAGCACTAAGTGAGTGTCTTGTGGGTGCATTTTTCTGAGAGTCTTTCTTCCTCTTGTTGACTTCCCTACCAGGGCAGACCAACCTGGTGCCTCTTCCTTTTCTGCCTTTCCCACTCAGGGCTTTGCGTATTTTCTACCAAGTATCGGTATGCTGGCAGTGGGCTCTCTCAGCCTACTGGCATTGTCACTCAGATGGGCACTTGTCTGGGAGCAGGCAAATTCGCCTACAATTTATTTGAGTAAAACTAATTTGGTTAATGGAAACTTTCCTAAGGACGTTCATTTAAAAATCCATATTTACATAATGCAATGCATTTTATGTTACACTTGTTAAATGAGTGTTTGTATCCTTTTAGGAATATTTTGATCCGCATTGTCTATTTTTGAGTATTTCAAGTATTTTTAGATTCAGAAATTCTCCATTTATGAATTTTACATTATGTCATATGGAATTCATCACATGCATCCCTTTTGGTGTCTGGCCTACATTTTGCTGTTTGGCGGCTATTTTAGGACTTTGTATGCTTTGTGGATCTATGAAGCTAATCTACTATGGGTACCCAATTTTTTGGCAAAGCATTATATTTTGACACTAAGAATGAAAGTCACTTAGCTCCATTTCTCTTTTTTATTCAATAATCTACATCATAAAGTAACACTTGATGAAAAAAATAGTCACACACTACAACAATTTAAGCTAAAACTTTGAAATTTTTACATTAACTATCAAAATAGTATGTATTCATTAAATAAAAGTTGGAAAGCATGAAAGAAAGGAGTAAGAAAAATAAAGCTTTCTTGATTATCCTTCAAAAAGTTCATATCACGATGCATTTCTTTTCAACCTCTCTGATCATTGCTGCAATTTTTATTTGATGTTTTATCATTAATGTTTATTATATTTTAGTATTTTTATTTTATATGGAAGTTTTATTTATTTAATATTGTAATGATACAAACATTTATAAAACATGTGATATGCATATGTCCCCCTGAGGTTTACCATGTAGTTGTAGTTCATTCACATTTACTACTGAAGGGTATTCCATTTTGTAAATATACTAAAATCTGATTATCTATTTTATCAATTGATACTATTTTTTGCTAAGAGAAAGATGTATTCTAGGAAATTAATGTTTAGTATGTGTGTATGATCTTACATATTAGATAATATCTCTAATGCAGAGATATTAGATAGTTATCAAATATAGAGATATTATTTAATATGTAGCTATCTAATATAGAGATATTATCAATGTGTTATATTGATAATAAACGTTATCAATATATATGTATATATAATGAGAAGGATTGGAAGGTAGACATTTCTAAATGCATTGGTCAGTGGCTTTGGTGTTTTGCAGCTTTGTCTGTTGATGTAAGATTATTTTCTGAATAATATAACATTCCACAAGTATATAAATATACTGGTGGCTCTGCAAATTTTTCAACACTTGCCTTTTTGGGATTAAATCCAACTTAATTGTAATTTTGTATAATTATGATTTTGTATAATTGACATACAAGAAACTACACATAAAGTGTATAAATGTATTATACATTTTGTATGTTATATTTTGTATAATTGAAACATAATAAATTGCACAGAAAGTATCTAATTTGATTAGTTTCATAGATGTATACACCCATGAAATTATCAAAACTATCAGGATAATAAACATTCATCTATTACATCCCCAACATTTTTCTTCTCTCATTACCTTTGGCACGCCTATGCTGATGCCCTTCCCAGCCCCACCTCCCCACCCCCAGGCAACTACTAATATAGTTTCTGTCATTATAGATTAGTGTGCATTTTTGAGAACTATATGTAAATGAAGTTATTCAGTATATAATGTTTATGTTGTTCTTGCCCTTAGCATAATTATTTAAAAACTGTTATTATGTGTAAAAATATTCCATTCCTTCTTACTGGTGATTAGTATACATTGTATGGATATATAACAATTTATTTGCCCATTGATCTGTTGATGTACATTTGGGTTGTTTTCTGTTCTTGGCTATTTCAATTAAAGTTTTATGAGCATTCAGATACAAGTTTTTGCATGTTCATATGCTTTCATTTCTTTTAAGTAAATGCTGAGGGATGGGATGATTATAAATCGGTGTAAGCTAACTTTTTAGGAAACTGTGAAAATGTTTTCCCAAGTTACATTCCCACCGGCTGTGTAGGGGAGCTTCATTTGCTCCACATCCTTGCCAATACATGGTATGATAAGTCTTTTAAATTTTACCCATTCTAATAGCTATAAAGTTGTATCTCATTGTAGTTTTAATTTGCAATCCCTAGAGACTATGTTTAGCATGATTAAATTTAAAATTAAATTTATTGGGGTAACATTGGTTAATAACATTACATGAATTTCAGGTGTACAACTTTATAATATGACATCTATATACTCTATTGTGTGCTTACCATTTGAAGTCTAGTCTCCTTCTGTCACCATGTATTTGGCCCTTTATACCTGCTTCATCCTTCCCACAACCTTCTTACCCTCGGAACCACAATTCTGTTGTCTGTATCGATGAGTTTTGTTTTGTTTGTTTGTTTTGTTTGTTCATTTGCTGTCTTCTGTTTTATATAATACACACAAGTATCATAAAATCATATGATTCTTGTCATCTTTTTGTCTGACTTATTTCACTTAGCATGATACTCTTGTAATCCATCTATATTGTCACAAATAACATTATTTCATCTTTTTTATGGCTGTGTTTACTTGCCATCTTACATTTTTTTCCCTAAAATCTTTCATTCATTTTCAGATTAGGAAGTTTGTTTTCTTTCTTTTTTTTTCTTATATTAGTTTCAGGTGCATAGACATTTATACCCCTCACAAAGTGGTTACCCCACACCCCCCAAGTCTACTATTCGTCTGACATCATATATAACTGGTAAAATACCATTGACTACATTTCCTGTGCTGTATTTTGCATCCCGTGATCATATATATATATATATATATATATATATATATATATATATATATATATGTCATTATAGATTTTATATATATATACTGGGAGTGCCAAAAAATGTATACAAGTGGACACTTTGGTCAACGTCGCACAAGCAGTAGTTCACCATAATCAGAAGTGTCTGGACACTGATGGTCACCACTTTGAGCACCTCTTGTAATTGCAGGAGTCAAATGTGACTTGTATTCATCTTTTGTTATTGGTATATATTAAGTATTACAATGTTAATACAGTTTTCCTTTCTTAAAATGTGTATATGCACCCCGTGTGTGTGTGTGTATTTAATTATAGTTGACATTCAATATTATTCTACTTGAGCTTCAGGTGTACAATGCAGTGGTCAGGCATTATTGATTACATTCCCCATACTTTATTTCACATCCCTGTGACTATTTGGTAACTACCAATTTGTACTTTCTAATCCCTTCACCTTCTCCCCCATCACCCAACCCCCCCCTCCTGTTTAGCAACTATCGGAAGTATTGTTTTCTAATTAATGAATTTTGAGACTTCTTTATGTATTCTGGATATAGGTCATTTATGAAATATACGATTTGCAAATATTTTCCCAGTCTGTGCTTATCATATCATTTTGTTAACAAATATTTTTAAAGAATAGAAGTTCTTGGGAGAGTTGGTCCAAGATGGTGGACCAGGTAAAGGCTATATCAGCAACCTCCCATGATCACATTAAAATTACAACTAAAATATAGAACAATTATCCTTGAGAATAACCTGAAGACTAGTTGAACAGAGACCATATAACTAAGAATATAAAGAAGATGTACATTGAGACTGGTAAGAGGGGCAGAAACAGGAAATGGGCTGACCCCAAAACCACAGGTAGAGATGGAACACCCTCAGGAGGGACACCTCAGTGGCAGAGGTGCCCCTGTGAAGAGTGAGGGGTCCCAGTCCCACACCAGGCTCCCCAAACCAGGAGTCCTATGCCAGAAAGAGGAGTCCCCACAACATCTGGCAGTGAAAATCAGAGGATTCTGTCTGTCCATCCCGGTAAAACTAAAGGTGGCTGGAAACCTGACATCTTCTTAAAGGGCCCTCGCACAGACTCACTCACTTGCAAGCACTCACCCTGGGCTCCGACATTGGGGTGGTAACTCAAAAGGTGCCAGAGACATACAGGGAAAGAGTGAGTTATGTGGCTTCAGGGAAAGGGCTTGAAGGACAGCAACATTATCCCTGTGTGGAGCCTGCCTCACATGTAACCTACAAGAAGGTGCCATCTTTCTTGTGTTGAACCCACACACACAGGGCAAAGTCTGAGACCACATTGGTCTGGTAAAACTTGCATGCACACACAGTCACACAAAACCTTGGTGACTCTCTTGGACCCTGCCCAGCTATTGAGCCCCACCCATATATAGTACAGCATAAGGAATATAGTCAATAATATTCTAATAATATTCTAATAACCATGTGCAGTGTCAGATTGGTAATAGAGTTATTGGAGTTATCACTTCGTGAAGTATATAAATGTCTAATCACTATATTGTTTTGTACACCTGAAACTGATTAAAAAAAAACACAGAAAAGAAACAGAAGTTCTTAATTTTGATTGCATCCAATTTATCATGATTTTAAAAATACATAATGCTTATGGTGTTTGTATTAGTTTCCTAGTGTTGCTATAACAAAGTACCTGGGTGACTTCCAAAAGCAGATATGTATTATGTCATAGTTTTGGAGTCCTGAAGTTTGAAATCAAAAGGTCAGCAGGGTTGCTTCCTTTTGATAGCTGTGAGAGACAATCTATTCCTTACCTCTATCTTAGCATCTGGTGGTTTGCTGGCGAACTTCAGCATGTGTCATGGCTTGTAGCTGCGTCACTCCACTCTTTTGCTTTCACATAACATTCTCCTTGTGTCTCTTCTCAGCATCTTCCCTCTGTGCATGTCTGTCTCTCTGTTCACATTTTTCTTTTTAACAAAGATATCAATCATGTTGTATTAGGGTCCACCCTAATGATCTCATTTTAACTCCATAACGTCTCAAAAGACCCTATATCCAAATAAAGTCAAATTCTGACTTATTGGAGTTTAGAACTTCAACATATATTTTTTGTGGGGTGACACAATTAAACCTATAGTAGTGTTGTAGCTAAGATACTTTTGCCTAACTTTAAAAAGATTTGTTTCAGTGTTTTCTTTCTAGAAGTTTTCGGTTTTATATTTTAAAATTCAGGTTTAGGATTCACTTGACTTTTGTGTATGGTAGGCGGTATGGGCTAAATGTCTTTTATTGTTTTTAGTTTTTCATTTTAATTTAAAAAATATATTGTTATACAATTTTCCACCACCATTTTTTAAAAAAGACCATCCTTTCTCCATTGAATTGCTTTTGCGTTGTTGTAAAAAATCGCTTGTCCATATTTGTGTGGGTTTATTTCTAGACTCTTATTTTGTCTATCTTGACACCAATATCACACTGTTCTGACTATTGTTCTGTGCTTTCAAATCAAGTCTCTTTTTCAATATTTCTCATTTCTTCTGGAATCCCAATACATCTTATGTTGAACCTTTTAATTTTGTATGTTTACCAATTTTTTTCTCCAATTTTCTGTGTGTTGTTACTATTCTTCAGTATTTATGATTTCATTTGATCCTATCTTTTAATTATTTTACTCTTCTGCTTTGTCAAATTAGCTGTTGAACTTAGATATTGCATCTTTTAATTACTAGCTTTGTTTTACTTCTAGAAATTTAGTTTCATTTGAAAAATTTCAGATAATTTGAAAAATCTATTTTGGTTATATTCTATATGTTCTTGTTCTTTAATCATAGTTTCATTTTTTCCTTCAAGTTTATGCTGAGAGTGCCAAAAAATGTATACACATTTTAAGAGATGTTACCTTTTAAGAGATGTGTTCTTAAGTGATAATTCCAATAGTGGATATTTTGCAGATCTGATTTAGCTATGCTGTTTCTTCTGCTCTCTTCATGGTACATTCCCCCGCCCCCCATCATATGTCTTTTGTTTTAATCCTTAACCAAGACCTCATTCCTTGAAATTTTATATACTGAAATTCTTTGACATTTATTTTGAATTTGCTTTGTTCCGGAGAGGATTTGCCATTTCTTCTATTAAACTTGAGCTTTTCTCTTTGTTTGTTCGTTTTGTTTTTATGAATCAATATCAATATCAATGATAAATGTAAAAAGAATTTTTGCTATATTTACCAAGAACTTTTAGTAGTTTTCAGCAATTGTGTTTATCAGATCATTGAGTTCCTAGACCACCCAAAATATAAACAACAAGGCTTGTGTTTTTTATGTAGCAATTTGCTTAATGACTCATGTGCCAAGAATGCAATTATGTAGTTAATAGCAACTGAATAAGCTCATGTTCAAGCCTCTCTCTTCACTTAATATTAGTTTCCTCCCCCACCCAGTGTCATTCTTACTTTATTTTATCCTTCTTACTTTTTAAATTTTTTCAATCACACTGAACACAATATTATTTTATATTAATTTCAGTGGTGCAGCATAGTCGTTAGACATTTATATAATTTAAGAAGTGATCCCTCTGATAAGTCTGGTATTAAAATGTCACTGACTATGCTTCCTATGCTGCACTTTACATTCCCATGACTATTTTGTAACTGCCAATTGTACTTCACCTTTTTTACCCCCAACCCCCACCCCTCCCATTTAGCAACAATCAATTTGTTCTCTGTATCTATGAATCTATTTCTGTTTTATTTGTTTATATTGCTCTTTAGATTCCACATATAAATGAAATGATATGGTATTTGTCTTCCCCTGTCTGACTTGTTTCACTTATCACGGTACCCTCTAGGTCCATCCATGCTGTCACAAATGGTAAGGTTTCATTGTATTTTATGGCTGAGTAATATTCCATTGTATATATGTACCGCTTCTATATCCAGTTATTTATCGATGGGTATTTAGGTTGCTTCCATAACTTGGCTATTGTAAAAGAATATGCTGCAATGGACACAGAGGTGCATATATCTTTTCAAATTAGTGTTTTGGATTTCTTCAGATAAATACTCAGAAGTGGAATTGTTGGGTCATAAAGTTTTAATTTTTTGAGGAACCTCCGTACTGTTTTCCATAGTGGCTACACCAATGTGCAATTGCACTAATTTGCAATTTTTAATTTTTTGAGGAACCTCCGTACTGTTTTCCATAGTGGCTACACCAATTTGCAATTGCACTAATTTGCAATCCCACCAATAATGCACATGAGTTTTCTTTTCTCCATATTCTCACCAACACTTGTTTTTTGATTTGTTGATGATAGCCATTATGAAAAGTGTGAAGTGATAGCTCATCATGGTTTTTATTTGCATTTCTCTGATGATTAACGACATGGAACATCTTTTCATATGTCTATTAGCTAACTGCATATCCTCTTTGGGGAAATGGCTATTAAAGTTCTTTGTCCACTTTTGAATAGTATTGTTTGTTTTTTTAGGTTAATTTGTATGAGCTCTTTATGAAATTTGGATATGAACCCCTTACAAATGTATTATAGATGAATATCTTCTCCCATTTTTTAGATTATCTTTTCATTTTGTTGATGCTTTACATGCTCATCCATAGGGAAAATAACATTATTAAAATGTCCATAAAACATAAAATGTCCATACTACCCAAAACAATCCATAGATTTAACCTATTAAAATGCTAATGACATTTTTTATAGAAGTAGAACAAATAATACTAAAATTTATATGGAACCACATAAGACCCCAAATAGCCACAGCAATCTTGAGAATGAAGAACAAAGTTGGAGGTATGGTACCTGATATCAAACCACATTTCAAGGCTATAGTAATCAAAAAGCCATTGTAGTGGCTTAAAAGCAGACACATACATCAATGTAACAGCCCAGAAAAAAAACCAAAAACACCCATCTATATGGTCAATTAATCTATTTCAAAGGAGACAAGAATATACAATGGAGTAAAGACAATCTCTTCAATAAATGGTGTTGGGAGAATTGGACATATATATGCAAAAAATGAAACCGGACCACCTTCTTACATCACATACAAAATAAAGTCAAAATTAAAGACTTAAATGTCAGACCTGAAACCATAAAACTCCTAGAAGAAAACCACTCTCTGACATTGCTTTTAATATTATATATATATATATATATATATATATATATATATATATATATACATATACATACACACACACACACACACACACACACACACACACACACACATATATATATTTCTTTTGGCAAGGGAAAACAAAGAAAAAATAAAGAAATGAGACTATATCAAACTAAAAAGTTTTTTTTTTTTACTTACTGTTATTTTATGTTCATCATTGATTTTACTAGATGCCCTGTAAATATCAACTTTGAGATTTGTATGTGAAAAATGTATCAATAAATTAATATTTTCCAAACTATTGGAGCTTTCATTTAAGTTTTCACTTTACATGTAATCCTCATTTTGAGGTAGCCAATATTCTCTTTTTTTTCTTCCGCCTATCTTTTACTGATTCTTAGCTTTAAAGGTCATCCCTGTAGAAGTTGCATAAATATAGGGTTCTATTTTTTAGAGATCTATTGCTTTATTTTTTAAAATATTTAACTGCTTATCCATCAGGAATTCATGTTTTTGTGTTACATGAGTGTCTGAGCACATACCTGCTTACAGCTTCTGGAAGGAAGGCACCCAGTGATCTCACCCACCTGTCCTCTTCACCTCCCGATGATTCAGTCTCCTCAAGGCTCAACAGAAAGGAAGACACATACGTGCTCAGAGATGATTGTTGTGCTACTCATTATAAAGAAGACATTGCCACTCTTTGTACATTTGTTTTACTTCCTCCAAATATCCACTCTTTTTTTTATTATATTGAAATGCTTGTTTGGAATGCTTAAAAATAGACTAGATGGAAAAAATACACCTAAAGGAATATTTTTTTAAAAAAATGGGATTCATAATAGCTGTTTTAAAATCAACATATCATATAAGAAATGTGTGATATATAGGCATTTCAAAGGAATGTCCACTCTTTTGTTTATTATATCCACTCTTTTGTTTATTATATTGAAATGCTTGTTTGGAATGCTTAAAAATAGACTCGATGGAAAAAATACACCTAAAGGAATATTTTTTTTAAAAATGGGATTCATAATAGCTGTTTTAAAAACAACATATCATATAAGAAATGTGTGATATATAGGCATTTCAAAGGAATGTCTCACTTAACAAATTATTAATAGAATTTAGTAGAATTGGTGCAGGCAAATTGCCCAGGAGCCTGAATTCTCAGATACTGTCAAGGTCCACAAATATTCTTTGACTTTTCCCTCAGGAAATGTTTATGCTAAGTCCGATCTGCACAGATTTTTCTTAAAATTCTCTGCAAACACTTTGTCTTCTGTCATAGGAGGCTGGTCATCTCACAGTCCTGAATATAATCTTGATACCGCATAGTCTTACAGACTGAGAATAGCATCTATCTCAATATTTGATGCATAAGGCATTTTAAAATGTAACTTGCCTAAACAGATTCTTATTAAAAATACGAAAACTATCCATATGTTGACAATAGTTTCATGGAAGGTTTCCAGATCCCCTAAATCAAGTGGGTTAAATTATTTCATGGGAACTTGCTAGTGTTAATTATTTTGAATGATGCCTAATTTTACCATATTATTTTCTTCATTCACTAAAATAAGAACTAGGACTTTCTCAGTTAGCTCAATGCAGTCCATGCCTCTCTAGCTACATAAACTAATGTAAAGCCTCTGGGTTATTAGCCTTGAGGCCCATGACTCTGGCTTGGGAGCTGTTTCGGGCCACTGGTTATGGGAGAGCCTTACTGACACATGCTGAATCGCTTCTGCTGCTACCTTTGGAGACATCACTCTTTGTCTTCCATCTTGTGTCACTGCCTCATTGGTGTTTTGGCCCTTGTCCCCAGGCTTTGTTATTACGGGGTTTTAAGTCTGTTAGGAAAATCCCCCTTTATCTACACAGAGACTTTGTTGTTTAACTTACGTCTACTCAGACCTGAAGGGGTTTTTACGCCTCTGAAATACCTCTGTTATCTGTGCACTATTGTCCATGCCCACGCCCTTCTGTCTTGGTTCAGAATAAAGTCAGAAATTTTTCTTTTTGGCCCTAGTTTACTAATTTTCACATCACCTGTTAACCACACTAGGACTTGGATGAGTTTCTCTAAGACACAAATGCACTTTGATTTTCTGCTACTGCCTTCTAGAAAAAATCAGATGCTTGTTGAGTGTCTAAGGTCTCCTATGATCTTGGCAGTACCTACCACACCAGCTATCCTTCTTTTCCGCTGGTCTTCACAATCCACATTCCAGCTAGGGAGACCAAACTACCTGTGTTCCTCCGATGTTTTTGTGCTTTTGTGAAAGGAACCCCACCACAACTCCTCCTTGCTAGCTCTCATCTATCAGGCCTCAATCAAGCATTGTATCTGGGAAACCTGTCTCACTCAAGGTCTCCCAAGGTCCCCTTTGTTTCTGTTTGCTGACCTGTGTGTGCCTTAGACATGCATCGCCTATATTGCAGTTGCCTTTCATTTTCTTGTGCCCATCCTCTGGCGTGGTGTAGAGTAATGGTTTCCAAAGGCAGAGTTTCGAGCCAGACAGTCTGAATTTTCAGCCTTTCTGTGCTGCTTACTACCCATGCCATCTTGGGCAAATTATACACTTTCGGCCTCTGACTTAATGTTCCTCATCTGTATAACAAGGATACTAATGGTATATAACTCATCAAGGTGACATGCTAATTAATTACAAAAATAAAGTACTGGGAGAGTCTTGAAACAGAACAAACTCCCAGTAATTGCTGTCTTTTGTTTACATCAAAACGTTTGTTGATGAATTGAGCAACATTCTTTGTGAGACAATATCAATGACTAGCATGTGACAAAACAATCCCAACTGGCAGAGGATATGGCAATTTACCTACTTAATTTCCATAGCAAAACTGTGGGGAAGGGTCTATTATTATTCCTATTTACATATGAAGAGATGAGACCTAGAGGGAGGTTATTAAAATTGCTCCAAATCATACGAAATATGTGATGGAGTGAGCTTTTATTCTAAGCAGCCTGACTCTGGAGCTTTCACTCTTAACCTCTGTACGAAACCCTCCCCCCAAATACTTTGTTGTTTCCCCAATGGATATTTGTTGAATGAGTACGTTTGAAAAATGATATGCAGATTCCCTCTCTATAGATTACATAGGTCTAGGTATATGCGTATATGGTATAAAATATTATAGGAATGTCCTAACTTAAAAGATCTTTGGCATATTGCAATTTCTGAATTTTGTTTGCATTGGGCATAGAAAACTTCATAGTTATGGACATAGAGTGACGGACTGGGTATACCATAGATAAATAGATGTGTGTTATAAAATTCCTGCAACAGGAAGCAGGGAAGTGGTGAGTCAGGATGCAGTATTGTGTAGGCAAGCTAGACCTAGAGATAAGGCAGACCTTGTCTCTCATTCTCTGTTTTCCATGTCTGAGCTGGCTCATTCAGTCAATGATTTATCTACATCAATTTAATGTTTGTTGCACTCCTGGTATGTTTTAGGAACTGCTACTTCTTTCTAAACTTCAACTTCCCCTTAAGTAAAACAGTCATGGTAGTTCCTTACCTTGAAAGATGTTTGAGAAGATTCAGTCGGAAGTTTGGAAAGGTGGAACCCAGGGACCTTCTATGTGTGACTTTCTCACTCCTTTACCAGTCTGTCCCTAGCCAGGGACAAAGTGTGAGTTCAGGTATACATGAGGAGTCAGAAAACTGATTACAAATCCAGAAGGAAAAAGGAGTAGGATCATCAAACTGAGGTCCAGGATAAACTATGGAGCAAGTCAGTGGAGCCCAAGACAGATATCTAAGTCAGGTCAGGAAACCAAGGGTCTGAGACTCAGCAACAAAGAGAAATCATGTTGAGATTAAGTTAGGAATGGGGCAAGGTGTGTTCCTGATTGTTACATTGATCATTTGCTCGTGTTTGAGGTTCATCTGTATGTTTGGCTAAAGTCTAAGAATAGATACTGTTAGAAGGGAGAGTCTTTGAGGGGATTTTTCCCAAAATGCTCCTGGCCTCCTGCCCCACACTTTACTCCTACCTATTAAGATGAAATGAGTTACTTGGGTAGAGGACAACAACCATTGATCCACATTTCTCAATAAATAATCTATCTCAATAGAGAATCTATCAGAGATCAGAGCATGGGGTGTGGGATCTCTCCTGTGCATTGTAGGATATTTAGCCACATCCCTAGCTTCTAGATACTCACAGACACACACTAGGTACCCAAAGCATCCCCACAGTAGTGGTAACCAAAAATGTCTCCAGACATTGCAAAATCACATTCTCCCTCCTTGAGAACCATGATCTACACAGATGTGGGGAGCTGGCAAGCCACTTGAACCAGACACCAAATTGTGTCCTGTAATTTAGCTCCATCAACAACAAAGCCGATATTTTGAGCTCTGTTTTTTACTCTTCCTTTTAACAATGTACAATTGATTCAGAACCTAGAAGGCATGTTTTCAGAGAGTTGCTTAGAGTGGGTGTGTATGTCCTAGTTGGAGTGGACAGGTCATATGAGTGTTTCATCCCTGAGATAATTATTTCTCTCATGGACAGTGTTTGTGAGTAGGTCCTAAGACCAGTCACTGACCTGACTTGTGGTTGAAATTCCAAGGAAAGGCTCCATTGGGTCTCCTGAATATGCCACTCAGATGTGTTATGTAATCTCAAAAGCTGGGTCAAAGGCAGACACTGACCCATTGGCAGGCTGGTTGCCTCATCTCAGCAGCCAGCTGCTAGGTAGACCAGTTGGCTCTGGTCCCAGCTACATTTTTTTGGAAAGGGTTTTGAAGCTGGGGAAGTTCTCTGCAGGGCTTTGGTGGACAGTCAAAAGCCAAGACTGGGCCTATGAAGTTTGGACTGGGCATTTCAGAGGCTGTTTGCCAAACTTGGGCCGTGTTTCATCCTTAGGCACTGTGCCCCAGACAGACCCAATCCACAGAGCAGAAAAGCTTCATTTTCAGCTTTGCAGAGGCAGCAGCCTTTAGGCTAATTAATAAATCATCAACGCATTTGTGGTATGAAAAATGAAATATTTATGCTTGCCAGAGTAATATTTCTGTCTTGCAGCCCCATGCTCTGTTGATGCTTGATGGAGGATGAAGTAAATACCAGCTGGTGTAGAATGAGTGGAATATAATTACTCTCTACAAAGTTAAGTGAATATTAAAACACAAAAATCACAGGCACTGGCACTCATCCCTCTCTGACTCCACTGCCCAATAAATGGAATCCTGACCTGATACTGACTTCCCTACAGCTTCTTGCAGGGATTTCAGTAAAGGGCTTGGTTGTCAGCGATGTGGAAGCAGCTGGAACACGGGCTGCTGAGAAAAAGCAGGGGGAGGAGATTTCCCTGATGTCTGATAGACAGCATGCTAGTATTTACACAGGAATGTACCTTTGGAGCTAGAGAGACCAAGTTCTGTTTCCAACCTCTGAAATTCACAAGCCAGGTGACCTTGGTCAAGGTCCTTCACTTCTCTGTACTTCAGTTGATCTACCTAGTAAATAATGGTAATACTGCATTATGTGATGAGAGGACACTTGCTCTGAAATTAATAGACATATTTTGTCTTGGTGACATCAATACAGAGATGAAATATGAGTAGAGCTGTAAGGATGTTGGGTAAATAATCCACAAATGTTAAGATTATGGTGGTGGAAAGTGGAAGAAGGGACATCTGTGAAAGGCAAGACTGGCAGGTGATTTCATGACTGGAGAATCAAAGGGGGCTTAGTTGTGAACCCAAGTAGTGGGAAATCAGAAATTCCCATGAGAGAGATTGGGACATCAAGAACATGCTTCTTTGTTTGTTCGTCTTGTTCTTTCTTGCTTTCAGTTTTATATCCACATATGAGTGAAGTCATATGGTTCTCTACATTTTCTGTCTGACTTATTTCACCTAGCAGAATAATCTCAAGATCCAACCATGTTGTCACAAACGGCACTATTTCATCTTTTCTTATGGCAGAGTAGTATTCCATTGTGTATATGTACCACATCTTCTTTATCCAGTCATCTATCATAGACACAGAAAACAGTTTAATGGTTACCAGAGGATAAAGGGGGAGGGAGGTGGTAGATGAGGGTAAAGAGGGTCCAATATATGGTGATGAAAGGAGAACTGACTCTGTATGGTGAACACACAATGGGATATATTGATGATGTATTATAGAATTGTACAATCAAAACCTATGTAATTTTACTAACCATTGTCACCCCAATAAATTTAATTTAAAAAAAGAAGAAGAGCATGTTTAGTGAAGGGAGGGGGCAGTCTAAAATGAGTAACTAATCACTGAGATTTCTGCAGCCTCAGAAGTGTGTGTGTGTGTGTGTGTGTGTGTGTGTGTATGCCAGGGTTTCTGGTCCCATCCATAACTCCCCATACCACATAAGCACACAAAGCGCAATCTCTATTTAACAAAATTTCCATTGTGCGAAGACTCCATGTACTCTCTGTTCCTTCCTGAGTTCCTCTGTTCTTCATTTCCCGTATTGAGTGCTGCATTCACAATCTAGGTACTGCAGATGATACCTGTTTATATTTTGGAGGTCTGATCCTCATGTTAGTCATTCTTTTACCTTAACTTGAATCTCACTTTGAGTCCATCCTCGTCTCTAGGCAGAATCACTGTGTCATCATCCCTGCCCAGTGTCTAGTGCAGCTGGCACATGGCGTCATCCCCTGAGCCTGGATGTGGATGTGATATCCCTGTGTTCTATGGGATCCCACAGGATTCCAAAGTCCCTGCCCTTTGAAAAGAGCAAAGTTCTCAAGATACAAAGTGACATTCATAAAACAGTTAGAGCCAAAAGTGTGTGCAGTTGAGTCTTGTAATATTTAATAGGCTATAAGTATTATAGGAAGAATAAAATTCACTTTTGCTAGTACCTACTTTATGCAATCACTATTCTAAGAATATTACATAAATAATTTCACCTAATTCTTACAGCCATCTTGTAAGATAGGCATTTTACAGTTGGGAAAGCAGCCTCAACAACACTAATTTGCTTTCAATCGAAAAGCATGGAAGTGATGACAGCAGGATTCAAATCCAAGTCAATTTTCTTTAAATTCTTTGTCCATTTCACCTTTCCTTCTGCAAACATCCCTTTCTTCCTTCACATCTTTTTATTCCTTTCTTTACTCCCTTCTATTTTTCTTCATTCTCAAAACATTTTCCAAGTGTGGCAATATTGTTAGCTGCTTACCATTGATTGTGTTCAAGTAATGTGCCAGCTTAAAAAAAAAAAAAAAAGATTAATTATAGATGAATGTGGCCATGTGACATATTCTGGTCAATGATATATCATTGGAGAGGATGAACTCAGATTCCCTGATGCCTGGCTGTCCTTCCTCCCCCTTCCCTGAAGGAAGACTTGATGCTCAAAGCCGAGCAGCTCTCTTATGAGCGCCAGGTGATGGGCACATCCAGCTACTTGAGAGCAAACATAGGACCTTGGTCCTGGAAGATACTGTGAACCTGCCATGTCAGTGCTGACTGCTTGCTTTTGGACATGCTCAAATGACTATATTCCAGGTTCTGTTCCTTGTAGTAGAATGCAATTGAAACTTTCTTTACTTAGACGCGCTAAAACATTTTTTAAAAGAAGCTCTCAAACTCCCATTCACCACTCAGGAAACCACTGGTATCAGGGAATTGGTGTATATCTTCCAATACTCATTCTATGCTTGTTCCATTTACAAACATATATATGTTCACATATATCTTTTTAGTATGTTAATGATGAGCTCTATATATTTCTCTGTAACATGCTATTTCTACTTTTATGAAACTATGATTTGGAACCCTACTATTTAGAGCATTTAGATATTTACTAAGCACTTTCCCTTGAATGTTTGTGGAACAGTGATTTTTTTAAAAAAATAAATGAGGATCATTTTGCCTCAGCCCCACAGGAGACATTTGGCGATGTCTGGAAGTATGTTTGGTTGTCACAAAAAGGAAAGGGAGTGCAGGGGATACCACCAAACATCCTACAATGTACAGAACAACCTCCTACAACAAAGAATTATCCAGCCTCAAATGTCAAGATTCACACTGAAATGTCAATACCTAGGTTGGAAGATCTTGTTATTTGTATAATAATTTGTTTAAACAAGCCCTACTAAAATACGCTAAGATTGCTTCTAACAATGCAGAAAAGACCACCACTGCCCATGTATATTTGAGATTATGTATAAATATATTTAAGAATACATTTTTATGCATGGAATGTGCACATGTATATTTTGAAACTGTTGTCCAATCAATCACCTATCAAAAATAGCTTCCTTAGTTTACATGCCCACTGAAAATACAATAAACATTGTCTATTTCTCCAAATCCTCACTAGCATTAGATATCAATTTTTTAATCTTTGTGAGTCAATGGAATTATTCTTACTTAATTTGCATTTTCTGATATAGATGATGTATAGCATCATTTTGTCCGTTGACCAGTCACTTCATTTCCTTTTATGTGAAATGCTTCATCCATATTCTTTATCAATTTACTTTCTGACTATTGTCTTTTGTCATTGATTTATAAAAGCTCCTCCTGTATATTAAATACTAATGTTGTTTAATTGAATATGTTATAGCCAAGTCCTATCTACATGTTCCTATTGCCTAATCATTCAGGAAAGAAAAATAAATGAAGATTGGAGAAGGTGGGAAACATTTTGTTTATCATCATTAATTAAACCTCACTAATTTGGGGGCCTCCTATAGGTCGTGTAGATGCTGTGGGAGATGAAGTAGGAATAGAGCACACCCCCACCCTCAGGTAACTCAGTCTCCATCTAGATGACAAAACATGCACATATTGCCTTTTCTTTCATCTTTATTAGGAATCAAGCTGCCTAACAATAGCACCTATCTTTCATGCACAGATAGCTGAATCTATTGAACATTAAGACAAAATATTAGCAGACAGGATGTCAAAATAACCCTTCTTTTACCTATAATAATGGTACTGGAGAGGGAGGCAGATATTTGCAGATCAGGGCCTTAAAACTGATCCCCAGGACTGGATACACACTCCTGCTCTGTCGTTGTTCCCATCGCCACAGGGCAGATAGCTGTGGGAGAGCAGGTACCCTGCTGGCAGGGCCTGTTCCTAGGAGGGAGAGGGAGCCTCTGAGTCTCATTGCCTGAGTTTTTTCTTTCCATCTTTACCAATCAGATAAATCACACCATACACTATGGAGGAATAGTCAGTGAGGGGACAGAGAGAGGCCAGGAGTGTTATGTTAACAATGACTTTTGACCTGGAAGGAAAAGAAGGGAAAAGAATAAATGCTGCCTACCTCTCTGTTTTAGAAAATTCCTGTAAGAACTTTACTTCCTCTGCCAGTCTGTTTTCAAATGATTTGTGTGACAGTTTGTCTACTTTTTCTTACCACCTCTGCTATTCTGTGTATCACATATTCTTTCTCCCTTCTACCCTTGCACTAATCTTTGGTATTGATGTGGTAGAAGCTTTCTTCATGTTCAAAGTCCTTATATTTCTATCTGCTTCCTCTGATTATCCACTGACTTCCTCCTTCAGCTGTCCAGATGAAACATTTTCATACCCACAAGTATTTACGATAGCTAATTAAGAAGAACTTTGTGACTTTGTTTTGCTCATAATTTACTAATCTCCTTTTAAGTCAATAGCCATTCTCCCCTCCACATTCCAATAGAAACTTTGTGTTTATTCACACTTATTCTAAGTATTTTTGGTAGTTTTTTCTTTACCCTCTTTCTGTTCCTCTCACTATGTAAAGTGTTGGTATTCTCCAGGGTGCAACCCTCACCTCTTTTCTCATTCTCTACTCTCTGTAAATGCATGATTTAGCTGCATTATATAATAACACTACCAAAATTTATATATCTCCTAACCTAAGTCACACAGACACACACACACACACACACACACACCTGTGTTTTCAATGCCTCATGCATATTTATACCTGGCTATCACATTACTATTTTAAACTCAACATGACCAAATTCTTTTTTTTTCTTCTATATTTGTCTCAGTTAATATCATTATCATCTGTTCAATTACAAATTTAGGCATCATCTGCAATGCAACTCTGTTTTGTAAATCATAGGTTTTATCACTATTTGATTAAAACTTTCACAGGCTCCATATTACCCAAAAGATAAAAAACAAAATCCTTGGAATTCTAAACATGGCTCTTTACTTTATAGACCTGTGATGGTTATTTTTATATGTCAGGTTGGCTGGCCACAGTGCCCAAATATTTGGTGAAACATTATTCTGGATACATCTGTGAAGTTTAGTTTTTTTTTTTTGTTTGTTTTGTTTTGTTTTGTTTTTGTGAGATTAACATTTAAATTGATTGACTTTGAGTAAAACAGATTATTATCCCTGATGCAGCTGGGCATCATAGAATAATTTAAAGACCTCAATAGAACAAAGACACTTCTCCTGAGCAGAAAGCAGTTCCACCAGCACATGACCTTTAGACTTGAACTGCAGCATCGGCTCTTCCCCAGGTCTCCAGCTTGCCTGCCTACCCTGCAAATTTTGCATTTACCAAACCTCCACAATTGCATAAGTCAGTTCCTTAAAATAAATCTCTCTCTATATATATGCACATATATTCTGTTGGTTCTGTTTTCCTGGAAAACCCTGACTAATACAGGACATGATCCTCTATTTCTAAATGAGAACATTCACCTTTTTGAATGTTAAAAAAAGAAAAAAATCAATCAGATAAATAATCAAACCAATACCAACAAGGAGAAAAACAATTCAAAAAAAACACCAACACAAATGTGTGGTTCAGTGTGTCAAAGCCCCCGTCATTCTGGACACATTCTTTAATGATTTTGTGTCAGAATACAGGCTAATCTCTCATCTTGGAATATTCTTCCATTTCCTTTGCCTGACTTTTCCAGGTGGAGTCAGATGTGGCCTTCTCTGTGCTCCCATAACACTGTTCCTGTCCTTATTTGGGTAGTTCCCACATTGAATGACAATTATTTATATCTGCCATCCTCCCTAGGACTCATAGCCCAAGCACCCAGTGGAATGCAATACCTTTAATGTACAATAAAATTTTCCCCATTAAATTTTTCTTATATGAGGTAGATATAATCAGTTCCTCAAGGGAAAATCAAAGCCTGCACTCCCCGACTGAGCCCCTGACATTCAAATGCTGTCTACCTCAATTCCTTCTGCAGTTGGAGTAATGTCTTCATCTCTATCAGGAAGCCCAGGGGACAAAGATGGCTGCCCCTGTGATTCCAAGATCATGCAGCCCATGGACATTGCTCAAGGACTCATGACCCACAAGAGCAACAACTAGTGTTGAGCATGAGCAGGAGACAGCTTTGAGAAGGTTCCTGCTTCCCGCTCCACAGAGTAGTAAGTGCAGAGATCGTTACACTATGACCATCCCCAACTTCCTGTACACCTTGGAGAAGTGGCCAAGTCCTTTAATTATAGACTGGGGCATACTTGACTGCAAGGGCTCTTCTCCCATCATGACTCCCTATTGTGAGGAAAAATAAGTGTTTATGAGTAGCTGTCAGTAAATACTGCCTTGAGTTGATTGGCATGATGGTAGGGTGCATCTGAGTTTGGGCCGCTGACTTACTGAAGTAAAGGAAAAGCATGTGATAACTTCTGAGGGAAGCTAGGAAGGATTTTCTTACTTTCCAAAAGTTGTATCTATAGCATTATAAGTTATTACCTCATCAGAAATCAGAGGATTTAGCATGAGATATACGAACTTAAATTTTGACTTTAGCCTTTGTGGTATTGGGTAATTATTGCCCCTCCTTACCTTCAATTTCTTCATCTGTAAATGAGGTCTCCTAAATCCCTCCTCACAGTTATGAAGCGTATTTGAATTAAACTATGTCAAAGTGCCAATCACCACAAGTCCCTCAATAAAATGGTTGTTGAATCTGCATCTTAAATACCCTCTTTATTATAGGCAATCACAGTTCCCTCCACCATTCTCTGGGCTGTAAACCTTGCCAAAACACTCAGATTATATTAACCTTGCAGTAATAAAGAAAAACAGCAAGCTAATTTGGGAAACCTCCAATAGCAAAAATGTCTATTAAAATTTGAAAGTGGAATAAAAACTATATGACCACAATAACTTCTTTCTGTTTTCCTTGGGAATCAGAGGTGAACATCATATTTCTAGCTCTTAGCTTTTACTGTTTGCTTCCAGAAAAAACAATTTAAGTGCTAGTTCTTAAAGCCTGTCAATAGATTCCATAAGTGAAGCAAATCTTGCTTAACTGACAGTTACAAATTAATTTCGCTTTCTTTAAACAACTAACCAGCCTGATGTTCATGCAGCTGACAAGCCCACCGTGTGTGCTCCCGTGGCCTCGTGCTGTGTGGTCTGAACATGTGGAGGGCGCATTATTGTGCCTGCACTTGACTCTGACTGGGGAAGACACTGCCGTTTGCTAAAAGATACGTGGATGATAGAGGTCTGCAGTGCAACATTTTGATTGTTGAGAAATGCATAGCTGGGCGAGGAGGTGTTTATAGCAGGAATAGCCCCACACCTGAAGATGCCTACTCAGTTTCAGTTGTGATTTCTTATTGCACTCATTCAACAACATTTGAACAAACACTATGTTAAGTGCTGGGGATAAAAATAAAAATTCCACTCAATTTCTTGTTATAAAGATGCCACAGGCTAAGAATAATATATATACACACACATATGTGTGTGTGTGTGTGTGTGTGTGTGTGTGTGTATTATTTGGAGGGTGCCAATAAAACGTATACACATTTTAGGAAAAGAAAAAAACTATTAAAATTGTGATACAATGAATAACACTAGCATTCATTTGATTAACACCATCTTTGGAGCGAATGTCATACTACACATTGCTACCATAATCCAATTCAACTTCAAAATATGATACATAGATAACATCTCTTAAAATGTGTACATTTTTTGGCACCCCCGGATACAAATAAGGTTGTAATTATAGCTATAAGAGGCAATGGCGTCATAAAGAAGAGAGTGATTATTTTATGGGCAGAGTTTGGGGTATGTTGACCAGCCTAATATAGGAAATACTTCTCCCCAAATGTCATGTATCTGTTGGTATTTGTTTTCTTTTTAAGTGAGATACAGCATACATACTGTAATGCATGTATCTGCATTGTACAGATCAATGAATTTTTGTATAAATGTACACCCTTATAATTACTACCCAGGTCAAAATATTGGATGGGGAGTTTCCATGTCCCAAAAAAGATGTCGAATGACCCTCCTAGTCAGTCCTCTCCACCTCTAAGAGGTAACTACTATTTTATCACTGTGGATTTACTTTGCCATGCTTTTGAATTTCATAAAAATGAATTCATACGACATGTTCTTTTTCATAACTGTCTTCTTCAGCTCAACATTTGTCTGTGAGATTCATCCATGTACAGAGTGTACTGGTAATTCTTCTTATTGCCCTGAAGGTTGTCATTATAGATACTGGAATTTAAAGGACGCATACAAGTTGCTCCCAGGTGGACAGTTGGGAGGAAGCATGGCATACATTTAAGCATGATATGTATGGAGGGTAGCTGTAGTTATATTATAGGGATTGGGGGTTCATAGAGAAGATTGAGCTGAAAAAAATCATTGGGGTTACACTGGGAAGGATGTGGACTGCACAGAAAGATGTGTGAAGTCTGTTTTTATTTTTTTCAAAGATCATCCCCCAAGATCTTCAGGAATGTTTAAACAGGAGATGTGGTATGATCAGATCTCAGAGCTGACAAGTGCATGGAAGCAGAGAATCTAGCATCAGGGAAGTAGAGGATAGGCCATAGTCACCCAGGGGGCGTGATGTGGGGGCAAGGGAAGGAGACCAGTGGAATAATCAGAGTGAGATTCACATGTTTGGAGGTAAACAGGAGAGAGAGGGAAGAATCAAAGAAAACAGTTGGGTTTCTGGCTTGAAAAACTGAGTTGGATCATGTAAGGCAGAAGTAGTTGAAGAAAGAAGAAATAAACCCCCACTTTGGGATGTCAAAGTGAATGAGAGAAATTGGGTTCTTCTGAGACGCCCTCTGTTTGTCCCTCCCTCCACCCCAGCTATATCTGACCTGACCCAGGCTTATATCAGCTGCACATTCTTTAAGAGGAGATGGATCAAAGCACCCCGTGGAATTATGCACATTTAATTTACATCTCAGCCTGAATTCCCATGCCCGCTTTTCTGTCATTTTGCCATTTCAAAGAATAACATACTGAGCTTTTTATTCTAGCCCTGTGGTGGTGCCCTTTTAGAGAGAATAACCCCAAGTAGTGTTGCCAAGAGCCAGTGACATTTGCCATGTTTGAAAAGCCCTCAATTTGAACAATGATTATTGATTCTTTTTCACATTTCAGATCGTTCCTTTGATGATGTCTTTGACCCTGGTGAGAAACCCTCAGCTGCATTTACATCTCCTTGACAGAACAGTTCACCTGAAAAGAAGGCAGTGTTTCTCCAAGTGGCACTCACCCTGGGCTTGACCACCAGAAAAGTCACTGTTCTCTGAATATTTCATCACAGAGAGGAGCTTCTTCAAGCCTTGGCAGGGTTGTTGGTGTATGTGGATGTGCTTATAAATGAACACAGATCATGAAGGAGAGTGTGGAGGGAGGACTGAGAGGGGTCAGGGCACTTCATTAGAATGAGGACAGCGACTTTGCGGCTCTGTCATTGTTGGAGGCCTGTGATTTACAGAGAGAAGCGGGATTGGAAAGGGATGGTAGCAGAGGGTGGTAGTAGACCAGGAGAAAATTATATCTAGTCCACTGAAACTATTCACAAAACATTGACTCCCAACCAATAAATATTGAAAAGAACTATAGGGTATAAAGGGTGTCTCTGTAATAGAAAGTCCTGATTTCTGGATTTTAGAATCAGAAAGCCACTAACCCATGTATCTCAGGGATCTTGACATCACCTGTGAGAGTTAGAAGTGAAAATTCAAAGGCAGTGATGGAGCAGTATGGAGCCTAATAGGAGCAGTAAAAAGAAAGAATAAGGCTTTAAGTTGTGGTATATACTGTGTATATCGGAACTACATTATTTATTTTCTATTACATATGTCCCTTGATATTACATTGCCTTCAGGGTGTTGGCAAGGAGAATGGAAAGAACATTTCATGCCAAAGAATTTCTAGAATTAGGAAAGAACTTTTATGCAATAATATAATTTCTCCATGGAAAGGTAGGGCTAACATTCCAGATACAGTAGGTCCTCATTTAATATCATCGATAGGTCTCTAGAAATGATGATATTAAGTAAAACGAAGTATAATGAAACCAATTTACCACAGACTAGTTGATGTAAACAAGAGTTACATTCTTACAGCATGTTTTATTTTTGTCACAAAAACCTCACCAAACTTCTAAATAAAGACCCAAACACTTTAATATTAAACGCTGAAATAAATATGAGCTAGAATACATTTAAGAAAGTTTAATAAAAACAAGCAAGATCATTTTCCAAACTGCTGATTCAAGTTCATGGTTGAAAGCCTATTCTAGCAGCCAGGGCACCAGGAGGGACGCAAGCTTCCATCTGACAGGACAGGACAGGACAGCCTTCCATCACAGGGATCACACATACACACACACTCAGACTGGGAAAATGTAGACATGCCAAGTCACTTAGGGGGCACATCTTTGCCATATGTGAGGAAACCAGAGTTCCCCAAGAAAACCAACACAGACATGGAGAGAACGTGAAAACTTCACACAGACAGTGGCCCTGATCAGGAATTGATTTTCTTTCTCATCAAAGTTATAACAAAACAACATTGAATGAAACAACATTATTCAAGGACCTGCTTAATGTACATCAGAATATATAAATACAGAGAGTAAATGTGTAACATATGTAAAATTACATATAGTTGAGTATTTACCATTTGGAAGGTAAAGTCTTAAATCGTGAATAGAGTACTTAGCATAATGTACAGAACAAAATAATATTACCGCTTCCTTTCCTTCAGAACTACTTTGCAGTAGGTTGATTGCTTCTGTTTTAGATCTGAAAATTCAAACCTATGCTTCTGATGCCTTTACTGTTTTGTCGGCACTGGGATTTTCAAGTAGAGAGTCTAGGATGCCCACTTGGCATCAGGAGGTTGAAATGTATCCAAAAGGATGGACAGCCCTATAACAGTTCATCTTTTGTCTTCTCTGGATATACACATTCCTCATGGCACTGCCATCACGGACACCAATGTTACTTCAGAAATGTAGCATCTCCCTCACAGAGGTTGGTTCACCCAATTCATAACCTACAACCGAGTGTGCTGTCTCTATATGGCTGAGGTACTGGCCAAGACTACGGTACTTGTAATTTAGGTATCTTCTGTAAGACAATATGACATGTGTTTTTCCCCTTTAAAATGCTGTGTGTTTCGCTTCCTACTTAACCAGTAGAACAAAATACTTCCATTTATATTTTTGTATCAGCCTTTATACTACCTTTTCATGGATGCTTATGTGTTATAATTTACAGCAGCTTTCAAGTGTTAGTGTACATTATAAGCACTTGGGAAATTGGTTTATAGTACAATTGTCCAAGCGCAGTTCCAAACTTACTCAACAGACTCTCTAGATCATGTAAATGATAATAATAATAATAGTTATTATTATATTTTATTATTATTATTATTATTATTATTATTATTAGTATTATTATTCTGACGACCACCATTGGCTTAATCAACTTGAACTCCTCTTCAAAATTTACCCCAACTTCAGGCTTCGAACCAAATACATCCAAGACTGAACTGGGATCTGGTTTTCCTAATTCTTGCCACTTCTGAGAGTTGTTAAGGCTTTTGTCTGCCTGCAGCATGATCAGTCAGTTCATTTGCTTCACATGTTGTAGGTTATTAGCAGTACGGCTTACTGGCCTGCCTCTCAGTGAAAAGGTTGACTATTGCACATATCATGCTTTCTGTGCACTGGGAAAGAAATAATGAGCTTGTGCATAGTGACTCTATATGTGCCTAATTTTCCTTGTAGGGGCACAAAGTCAAGAAACTGATACTTCAGACAAACAAGCAGAAAGCACAAATGTCAAAAACTAGAAAGTGTCTCAAACTGGTAATTGGTAATGTTTCAGAAATAGTTATCAGAATTCCAAATCACGTCAAAGTCAAAAACACCAGAGAAATCATTTCAGCAAGTAGAACAAACATGACTGTGATGAATTCTGTTGTGTATGAGACCCAGGGATGCCACTTCACAGGGTTTGGATTCCCATTCACCCCGTGCAGATGTTTGTACTTCTTGGATGACTTCAAGATTTTAAGAACCTTCTGAAAAATGTATGAGTTTCTTTCCTTTTAAAAGAATACATTAGTTGGAGCAATGTTAAATGATGTAATACTCTCAAAATTCCAGGGCCTTAACACAATAGAAATATATTTCTTACCCGTAAAACAGTACAAGGTGGATGTTCCTGGTCAACAAGTGGCTTTTCTCCAGACAATGATTATGGAATCCAGACTTCTTCCTACTTGGTTTCACCATCCCCTTGGATCTCAGGTTCCTTTAAAAACAGCTGACAGATGAGGAAATAGAAAATGAAGACAGCATACCACGTCTTAAATGTTTCTGCCCCAAAGTAACAAGAAACTCTTCCACTTATTTATTTTTGGTAAGGTCCGAATTTAAGGGGTCATATAGTTGACAACTATCATCTTTGGCTGGGCATTTACTTTCCGGCATCAACTCTATGGCAAAGCTGAGTTTTTAATTCCTTATTAGGTGGTTTTAAAACTTGAGATTAGTCTCAAGTTTTCATATGCATATTGTGTATTTGTACTCACTAATGACAGAAAGATGGCCAAGATGGTCTTTTTCCCATGTCTGAGTGAACTGGCTTGTGTCACTATCCCTTTAGCCATGGTCTTCCATTGGTTTTACTACTTGAAATTTTATCATAAAATGAATTCCCTTATAATAATAGTGGACTCTATTAACATGCGATTTTTTAACTTGCTTTTTTCCTACAAAATTTTCTAGATATTGTATTATAAAGGGACCTGGGCTCCTTCTTGGAGAACATAATTTTCAACAATGTATAATCAGAAATGAAACATTATTAAACAGATTTTTAAAAATGATTTTCTTTTGCAAATGTAAAGGACAAACCAAATCTGAAATAAATATGTTGGAGAGTCTGAGTTCTAAGTAGCTAGATGTGGGGACAGAGCCAGGAGTGCAGTTCCCAGGCTTTCAGCCTCACAAGGAAAGGTGCTGGCTCAGGTAGTAAATGGCCATCAACTGTGATCAAAGGGCCATCAGCTATGGCTAGTTGGCCGTCAGCTGTAACCAGTGAGCTATTGGCCACTAATATAACTGCTGTGGCTATGCTAACAGAAATGGGGGCTAGCAAGAAGATGGTGGCTGAGCTAGCAGGTGGCAGAGTGTGGCTCCTGCCTCCTGCGCATCCAACCCAGCCGCCAGTGAGACTATAGTGGTATGACTCCCCTATCTATGATTCCTGGGTGTTCCTTTTTGGCCTAGCCATGTCCTGCATTCTTATGTGGGGAGCGGTACTAGAGACCCCGCCTGACACTCTACATGACACTAGATATTCACATGTCCTACCAGAATATGTTCTACAGGACATATCTATATGTCCTACCAGAGTGTGGCATAGTTCTAGATGTTTTATACCTAGCTGTGAAGTCAAGCCAAGTGTATAACCAGACCAGGTGTTAACAGAAACGTCTCTTCCCCAAGGCTGGTTAGTGACTAGAAGTTGTTAAGGTGATGACTGTAAGATCCTTCTGAAGCCTTCCCAGTAGGAGAGACACCACTCATTGTTTTAAACAATATAGTTGGGGATCAGGGTTTGGCTCTATTTGGAAAGATAGCAGCTCTACCAAGAGAAGCTCTGTGATGCTACAACTTGAATGATATCTTGCCTCTCAGGCTAAGTCTGAGGAGGCAGCAGATTGTCTCCCTATATTCTTAATATAGGTTTCTTCAGTTATATTCTTAATCAGTTTTGAGAAAGAATTGCTCTGCCAGTGATGTTGACTTTGTAATAATATCCATTTTCTGTGTTTTAGTGATACGTGCAAGGCATGTATCATGGACATACACAGATTTCTATCCCACTTCACTGTTAAGAGTCATAATCATTTAGCAGTGACATATTTTTACTGAGCACTTACTATGTGCCAGGCACTATAATAGGTGTTTGTGAACATAACACAATCTAATTTATATCTTACAATTACCTTATGTGAGGGTAATATATCATCTCCATATTACAAAAATACCAAGGCTGTGGGGACAGAGCCAGGAGTGCAGTTTCCAGGCTCTCGGCCTCATGAGGAAAGGTGCTGGCTCAGGAAGTAAATGGCCATCAACTGTGATTGGATGGCCATCAGCTGTGGCTAGTTGGCTGTCAGATGTAACCAGTGAGACATTGGCCACTAATATAACTGCGTGGCTACGCTAGCAGAAAATGGGGGCTAGCAAGAAGATGGTGGCTGGCAAGTGTGGATTGCAGTTAGGACAGCGGATTGCAGACAGTGTGGCTCCTGCCTCCTGTGTTTCCAACCCAGCTGTCAGCGAGACTATAGTGGCCCTATCGATGGCTCCATGGGTGTTTCTTTTTGGCCTCACCGTGTCCTGCGTTCTTATGTGGGGAGCGGGACCAGAGACCCCGCATGACACCCTGCATGACAAATTATTTAAGTGCATTTGTTTTAAGGGCTATAATGAAAATTTCAACGTGCTGTAGAGAGGTGACCTGGAGGAGGAGACACTTCAGCTGGGACCTAGACTTCGCTAGATATTAGCCTCCAAAGAAGGGAAAAGAGCATGCTACACAAAGGAAGTAGTGTGCAGGCTCAGGGAGAGGGACTGGCTGCTAGAGACCCAGAAATGGGGAAGGCCAATGTCACTGGGCCTTGGACAACCTGGTAGGGTGGTGAGACAGGAGGCTTATGAGGCAGGCAGGGCTTCACTCATGAAGGGCCCAGAACCCACACAGATGGTCGAGAAACGTACAGATCAGTTTCCCAACTCTGCGTATTGTCAGAGATTCCAGAAGGTTGAATGTTGCTGAGAGCTCTGGTTTGTTTATTTTAATATCTTCATAAACAGAATCATCGACAGTGCATTAACTCTTTGTGACAAGGCGTTTTACAAAGGACTAGCCTGTTTTATCCTTTCATATAGAAGTTTAGGGAGAATAAAGAGCTCAAAATGTCATCAATAATCAGAAAACCAATTAAGGCAGATTTTCCAGAATAGTGAGTTAAGAAATTTAATTTGTAGATTATTAAATATACTGGATATATGAGCGATGCTATTTTGGATGATCAAGTTCCAAATAATTAAAACTTAATAAAATACTTTAAAAATTAAAACTATAGTAACATGGTTTAATTTTCTCTGAGGCTTCCAGTTAAATATAGCATCTTACTAGGTAGTATATAAGTCTCTTGTTCAGCTCCTTCCAACTTTCCACCAGAAACACAACTGATGATATGAGAAAACAAAACATATCAAACAAATAAAAATGTATCTAAAATTAAAAACACAAATTTTCTGAAGTCCTGAAGTCTGGAAACCCTCCAGATAATAAATGTCCATTAAACACCTAGTAGGTACTGTGTTAAGCACTTTATATGTTAAGTGTTTCATATGCTTTATAATCTTTCCAACAACCCTGTCAGCTAAAACTTTTAATTTTTCAATTTTAAAGGATAAAACTAAATGTTAATAATTTAAGTAAATTATCCAAGGTCACGCAGTTGGGAAGGGGTGGAGCTAGACTCTGGAACCTGTGCCTTCAACCACAGCACTTCATCCTCACGGCTTCTCCCACTGATAGATCTAAGGTATCAGCGAAAATCCTCTAAACAAAGGTAAAAAAGGTTTGTGTGTTTTTGTTTGTTTGTTTGTTTTTTGTCCAGCTTGCCAATATCGTATTCCTAGTCGGTACTATTGTCACTGATCCCACTTATAAATGCCAACTTATTCTCCAGAAGGTCAGAGTTATGCGTGTGCAAGCACAGACCATTGCAAACCTGCCTTTCCCTTTCCTTTCCTCCATTCCACCATTTCTAGAAAGAGCTGGCCCACCTTTCCCTTTGCAGGGCTGCAGCCCAAATTGGCCTGCAATCTTCCCAGTTAAGGCTCAAGCATTTTCCCGAAGGTGTCCTGATTTCATGTAGAGCATTCCCCTGTGCTGAGCCAAGATGCTGCCTGAATCCCACCTGTCCTTGTACTTCTTGGTCACTTTTCTGCAGTGAAAGAGGAACAGTGGGTGGGCCTGGGTCCTGACATCTCATCCGATAGGTGAGGCAAGCTGAAGGATGCAGGGGATGTTTCAAGTATTGAGAACAAAAGCTCAGCGCTGCAGGCAGAATAGGAGATGGTTTCCGACAGGTCTTGCCAAGGTTACTTGTGACTGCCTCATTGCTAAATCCAGGGACTCTTGCCAACCCTATGATAGTGAATGCTCTGCAACTTTGTCACTGTCACCATTTTCTACCTTTCTTTGAAATGATGCTAGCATTTTCCTTCCTTTGCCTTTCATGGCATTCAATTTCCTCAGGCTTCTCTCCACAGTGGGCACCTACCTGTTTGTATTTCCAGTACCCTTTTACCTGAGGGTCGTCCCTCCTGCTTCCAAGCCTCACCAGCATAGTCACAGTGGGAGCCCTATGGCTTTAACCAAACTGGGCTGGTCCGCAGTGAGTCTGACCCAGGTGGGGCCAATCATCAGCTTGTTTTGGAGAGAGCACAGGGAAGCAGTTTGGAGGTGGTTCTGATCAAGTGAGTCCCTCATCATATATCTGAATTCTCAGATACAAACTGCAGGAATTGGTGGCAAGTTTCTTGCCATGTCCACTAGACAATGGGTCCTCAGTAAGACAGTGCAGGATAGAGCAGGCACAGAGAGAGGAGACAGGAGAGGCAGAGAAAATAACTGCTTGCCTGGTCCTCATTGTGAATTCTCTCTGGCCCTTGGTTTTCTGTTTCCAGGGGCAGCAAGGGAAGAGTATGGAGGTTTGGAGCCAACGGCAGCATGGGCAATGGGAGAGGGTTAGTGTTGTTGCAATCCTATTACCTGAGGATTTGGGGAGGAGATCCTTGAAGGTAAGTTGAGGTGCTCTTGGCAGAAAAGGTGGAGTAAAACTTATACAAATAGAAACAGGAGATGTGACACACACAGGGGCCTCACTCAGACACTTGTTTACTTTCATAGAAATTTCAAAATATTGGTAAAGATAATTAGGTTGGAGCTGATACACGATATGAAAATTATACATGGTCACATAGACAATCAGACACGGGAGAGATGTAAAACAAACTGCTTCCTATACTCCCTGTGCTATTAGAAAAGGAATTTTCCAACACTTTTTGTTTTCTTTTCTACCTCATCCTTCTTTGTAGTCTTCTTCTTTCTCTTACTCCTTCTCCTCCTCCTGCTCCCCCTCCTTTTGGACAGAATAATTTTTTTTAAGGAACTCTTATCTGGAGATTTAACATATAAGCAGATTTTTTTCTGGTAGAAATGGGAGTTGAAGCCAAAGACTCACTCCCTTCTCTGGCAAGTTCTTGGTATTGATTAGTAAAAAATAATACTTGGGCTGTTTTCTAATCAATCGATCAATGTCTAATTAATCAATATTATCTCTCTTGTACTCTGATGACCAAAATGATACATCATATAAAATTCAAATATATAAATATTGAACATGGAACATAACCAAACACCATGGTCTTTACCAAATTGAGAGGAAAGAAACGATGTAGCACTACATTCTCAATTTGCATCTTCTTTATTATCAGGATGAGAGAAAGTACTTGAACGTATTTCTGGACATTTATATATTTTGTCTTCAAATTGTCCATTTTGTCATTTACCTATTTTTCTGTTTTTTTTTTTGTTGTTGTTGTTGTTGTTGTTTTTTTGCCTTTTATCTTCTTGGTACAAATAAGCATATTATACAGTATCTGTATAATATGCTTATTTGTATAACATGCTTATATTACGTATGTTGCAAATCATTTGCCTTAAGCTATGGTATCTTTTAACCTTGTTTATAGAACATTTTGAAGCTAGTTGAACAAACAGGGAGAGGTCACTGTGAAGGGATAGAAATATCACTATTTTTATGTCAGAGGAAGATCTGGATTTTAATCTTGACTTCTCTGCTCACTGTGTGAACTTTTGGAAGTTGTCTAAATCTCTCTGAGCTTTTATTTCTCTTAGATAAAGAAGGTGGATATTATCTGACTAACATTATTTTGAGAGGATTAAATGAACTAAATAACTGAAAGCACCATGCAGATATCAAAGCACCATTCAAACTTAAGTGGCCCATTTTGATTACAAGCGTTTCAATAGGGCAGGGTGCATTTCTCAGCCTGAAATAGACATAACCATTGTCTTTCAAACAAGCCAAATGTTCCAAATTTAAAATATGGATGACCTTCATCACTAAACTCCAGGTCATTGTTTTGTAATCTTGTCTTTTTCCATAACTTGATAGTATTGATAAAGAAAGAGTGGCCCTCTTAGCCTTTCCCTGTTGTGGAATTACCGTAAGAATTACCTTTTGTGTGAACTGATCTGTTCATTTAATGAACTCCATTCTTCAGTCTAAAGTGTGCTTTGTACCAGCATATTTGTCTGTTTGTTATCAAATTCATTCCTCTTATTTTCCCTGCTCCACATTTCAGAGGACTATGTACGTACATTTTCCAGACTTCCTTGCCTGCTGGCTTTGTTTACTAAATCTTCTGTGATTAAGAAAAGAAAAAAGTTATTAAAAATATATACAAGCATATTTGTCAATCATCTACTTTGTAGCCTCTGGGCTTGTTGTTGTTGTTGTTGTTGTTTTTCAGTTAATTAGGAGAGCTCTTGCCCTACCTCAGAATATGAAAGTATTCTTGATATGTTTTATAGTATATTTTATAATGTTAAAAAGGGAAAGTTATTTTATTTACGTAGAATCTGTTTCTGTATATTGTATCACGTATTTATATTGTGCTCCCAAAGAATAGTGAATTCTCTCAATGCCATTTTGTACACCTGAAACCAATAAAAAATAAAATAATCTGTTTCTTTCTTACTGATTTGGAAAGCCACTTTCTACATATATTAAATTGCCATATATACATAGGCTGCCATGTTCTGTTTCAATGACTTATTGGTCAATTTCTATACAATTTTTTACCCTTTTATGTTAAAAACAAATTTATATTTTATTTTTATTTTTGAGGCCCTGAAGCACTTTAAATAAAACAAAAACACTTGTTCCATTATTAAGTTCAATTGTCAAAACTTTGGAATAAAAGCAGTTGGGCCTAATGCTCTTTGGGACAGATATTTGCAGGCTCTAAGGTGGACTAAAAATATATTTATGTTATGTATGACCTCCCAAGTCAAGTTTGTTATTAACATTGTTTGTATAATTACTTTATCTAGATTTACAAGTCTATTTACAAACAATTACTTTTTTAAATTAAAGTTTATTGGGGTGACAATTGTTAGTAAAGTTACATAGATTTCAGGTGTACAATTCTGTATTACATCATCTATAAATCCCATTGTGTGTTCACCACCCAGAGTCAGTTCTCCTTCCATCACTATATATTTGACCCCATTTACCCTCTTCAACAACCTCCCATACCCCCTTATCCTCTGGTAACCACTAAACTATTGTCTGTGTCTATGAATTTTTGTTCCTTCATTTGTTGGTCTTGTTCTTTTGTTGTTTTCATTTTATATACCACATATCAGTGAAATCATATGGTTCTCCACTTTTTCTGTCTGACTTATTTCGCTTAGCATTATACTTTCAAGATCCATCCATGTTGTCACAAACGTTCCTATATCATCTTTTCTTACCACCGAATAGTATTCCATTGTGTATATATACCACAACTTTATCCATTCATCTATCGAAGGACACTTTGGTTGTTTCCATGTCTTGGCCACCGTAAACAAAGCTGCAATGAACATTGGAGCACATATGTCTTTATGGATAAATGTTTTCATATTTTCTTGGGTAGATACCCAGGAGAGGGACTGCTGGGTCATATGGTAATCCTATTCTTAATTTTTTGAGGAACCTTCACACTGCCTTCCATAGCGGCTGCACCAATCTGCATTCCCACCAACAGTGCATGAGGGTTCCTTTTTCTCCACAGCCTCTCCAACACTTGTTGCTATTTGTCTTGTTGATGATTGCCATTCTGACTGGGGTGAGGTGATATCTCATTGTGGTTTTTATTTGCATTTCTCTGAAGACTAGTGATTTCTCTGATGACTAGTGATGTTGAACATTTTTTCCTATGTCTATTGGCCATTTGTATGTCCTCCTTGGAGAAATGTCTCTTCAGGTCCTCTGCCCATTTTTTTTAATTGAATTGTTTGTTTTGTTTTGTTTTTGAGTTGTACGAGTTTCTTATATATTTTGGATAGTAGCCCCTTATCGGAGGCACTGTTTGCAAAAATCTTCTCCCATTCGGTTGGTTGCCTTTGTATTTTGTCGATGGTTTCTTTTGCTGTGCAGAAGCTTTTTAGTTTGAGATAGTCCCATTCATTTGTTTTAGTTTTTACTTTCCTTGCTTTTGGAGTCAAATTCATAAAATATTCTTTGAACCCAAGATCCATAAGTTTAGTACCTATATTTTCTTCTAGGCAGCTTATTGTTTCAGGTCTTATGTTTAGGTGTTTGACCCATTTTGAGTTAATTTTGCAAACATGGTGTCAGATAGCAGTCTAGTTTCATTCTTTTGCACGTGGCTTTCCAATTCTTCTAGCACCATTTATTGAAGAGGCTGTCTTTTCTCCATCATATGTTTTTGGCTTCTTTGTCAAAAATGATCTGTCCATATTTATGTGGTTTTATTTCTGGGTTCTTAATTCTATTCCATTGGTCTATGTGTCAGTTTTTCTGCCAATTCCATAGTGTTTTGATTATCGTTGCCCTGTAGTATAAGCTGAAGTCAGGGAGTACACACAATTACTTTTAAGATAGTTTTCTAATGTCAATCCTTTGATTTGTATTGTGTGTATCTGTGTGCATATGTGTGTATGTGTTTCCTTGACTGACTTGTCAAAATTTTATATACATTTGCTGTTTTTTTAAGAATAAAAACTTTAAAGCTTATTTATAAAATTGATTTTTACTATTAAATTCTGGTATTATAATTTGTTATAATCATTATGTTCTTTCTTTTATTTTGAGTTTAATTTATTCTCTATCTCACTTTTTGAGTAAAATGCCTCCTTCCAGTTTCTACTTTTAAAAGAAAATAACAAAAGGAGCCAAACAGGGATATGTATTGGCTTTCTTCAGAGGTATTTGATAATGACTATAATAGATTATGAGATATTGGAGATGTGTAGGAATAGCCATACAGGAATAGCCATCCATTCCCCCATGGCTCAGTTCAAAGTTTCTCACCCTCTGGTTATAAATTCAGTAAATGCTAATTTCTTATCAACATTGCTGTGAAAATTAGACTTTCTTGAGGGGAAGAGTGAATAAGGAGAAGATTGGGAAAGAAAGAATGTGTCCTTAACACCCTATAATGTATGAGAGAGACATGTTTTTCCTATGATTGTCGAAGAAATAATTTCACCCTGAATGATCTATATATTGTACTCTCTAATCTTAATCTAATGTAATTATGAAGATTGTCATCACCTAGGTTTATGCAAATACCTCTGGAAGAACATACAAAATATTGTTTTTCCATACACAGTTCCTCCTCATCAGATATTAAGTATTATCACCAGACTGGGTGTGTCCTTTTAGCTATGTATTTACATATAAATACACACATAACAATAAAATTTTAGGGGGAGATTTATTTATATAGATGAGATTATTCCATATGAATTGTTCTTTAAAATACCTCTTTTTAATTTGACAATTTGTATTGAGATTTTTCTAATTAGTAGATATAGGCCCATATTCACTTACTTAATTATAATACTCCATTATAAAGGTATAAAATGGCTGTTACAATCAATAAAGTAGTAAACATTCTTGTATATGAATTTTTATATACCTTTGTAATTGTCTTTATACTCTGATAGATAATGGACAAATTCTTTCTAAAAATTGTCACCAATTGGCATATCCTCCAATAATATGTAAGAGTACCCATTATTCTAACTCCTCATCAACGCTTCATATCATCCTACATTTTTTTTAGATTTCTACCCTGATAGCTAAAAATAAATATAACATGTAATTTGTGTTTAGAAATACATTTTCTTGTCTATTATCAGGATAAGCATTCTTATGTTTCTATCTTCGAACTTTTTATGTTGTGTGATTTGTATGTTTTTTCACTGAGTTTTAGGAGTACTTTGTTTTGGACACCAACCTACTGTTGCATATAAACATTGCCAAAAATATGTGTGCAGTTTATTTTTTTAACTTCATGACTATTTTTGTCATATAGAACGTTCAGTACTAATGCAATCAATTGTGTCGGATTTTTTGCTTTAATTTTACATGTCTTTACTCTTGTTCAACAGTTCCTTCACAGTGTTTATGCCTGTGTCTTCTATTATAATTTTAGTTTTTTCATGTGTAGTTATTTAAAGCTACATGTCATTTGAATATGGTATTACATAGGAATGTATCTTTTGTGTAATTACATTTTTAAAATGTTTACCTTTGCATATGCCAACCTTCACAAATATATGTGAGAGTTTTTTGTTCCCTTTCGCTGTTTTGTTTTTTCAGTTGGTAATAATTTGTGTTTCTGTCCTACTACTGTAATACTAATACTCTACTTTAGTTACTACATAACTTTTAACTCCTAACATCTGGTGGAATATGTGTGCCCTCACCCATTTCAGATACAGGCACAGAGAAGAACGAAAGTTTCTCGAAGAAACTTTCTCCACATTCAAGGAAGTAGTTTTCATAAAGTCTGCCCAGATAGATTCATCAGTCCTGTGGACAACGGACTTAAATTTTCACAATGAGTGTTTAGTATGAATATGCCATGTCTTCTCCAACTTTGTGTATTTGAGAGAGCAGAAAACATATTATTTTTATTTAGATTACTGACCCGTGGGGAGCTATAAACCAACCTGATAAAGAAAATGAGAGTCATCTGGAAATATTCACCACTGAATCAGATTCAATGACTGGGTAGGCATTTCATTTATCTCCTTGTATAGGGGGAAGGATAAAATGAATCTTTCATAATGCATCAGATAAAATTCCATGCATTTATCACTACCCCTTTCTTACTTTTCCTGGATTTACAGTTACACTGAATTTCCCACTTTTCTTTGCAGTTTTCTAGCCAAAAGAATGTAATCAGAAATAGTAGATGAGATGGGATAATCAACATTCTCATTTTAAATTTCATGTTAACAAGAAATAAACGTTTATCAGGTTTGAGCCATTAAACATTTTAGGGTTCATTAGAGTAGCTAAAACTACCTTACCTAATACACAAGTATGATTTCTTTTTAGTTTTCCTGATTAGGATATGTTTTACTCCAAGGATTTGAAGGGCAAGGTATTTAATTAATTCTAGAATTAAATCCTTATATATTGTATTTCCTTCATTTTCTCTGTTCTTTTCCTCTGGACCCCAGTTGTATGTATGTTGGTCCTTATCAGTCTACACACCTTTGTGCCGAGACTTGTCTTTCATATATTCAATTTCTGTGCTGCCCCCTGATTAATTTCTTGATATCTATCTTTTATTTTACTACTCTCTATCCAGTTATTCTATTCTGCTTTTTAACCTATTCATTGAGTTTTAGTTCAAGTGAATGTAATTTTCAATTTCCAAAGTTTTGGGGTTGGTTTATTTTTCCAGATACATTCTTCATAAATAGCATCTTCTTTTGTATATATTTCAATTCTCTTCTATTTCTTTAAACATGTTAAGTAAAGTTTTCATGTCCTATATCTGGTAATTCCTCTGTCTAAGCTCCTTGGAGATTTAAATCTTTTGATTATTGTTTCTTCAGCTTACTTTAGCTTACTTTAGCTCATGGTGGCTTCTTTCTGTGTGTGAGCTCATTTCAACAGACATTTATTTATGACAAAGTTGAGAAGGCTGGCTTCATTTTTCCTTCTGAAAAGGGTGTCAAGGCCCTGGAATCACTTGAAGTTCATATCCAGAATTTGTACTTTTTGGGACATTCAAATAAATTTAACCCTTTTACCTGTGTATGAGCAAGACTGCAATTATGGTTTGGGGAAAGGATTATTTTATTTACCCTGCACCATGATTAAGGCAATCAGTATTTCTTATTATTGTGACGAGGAGGTCAGAGAAAAAAACAAATAAATAAACAACACCGTGCCTCAATTCAGCTTAGGCAAGCTACCTAACAATGGAAGATAAGCAGGTCAGAGCAAAAGTGCTGTGGGAAATTTTCAGCCACCCGCACATACCTTCCGTTAAAAACATGTACCCAGTCAAGCTTACCCCAAAACTGGATATCCTGTTGCTGCAGCAAAGATAAGCAGAACATCCCCTTAAGGAAAACCTACCCCTGGGAACATCCCCTTAAGGAAATCTACCCCTGAGAACATCCCCTTAAAAAAAGAAACAAAACAGCACCTCTTTTTGTCTCCAAGACACATAAAAAGGGACGGGAAACAGTGCTCGGGGCTCTCGCTCACTGCTGTGTCAGTGGAGGCTTGAGCCCAGATTCGGATCTGTAATAAAGGCCTTGTTAATTTGTCCAATTCGGCTCCGTGGTCATTTCTTAGGGACTCGCTCCATAACAATTATCTGTCTTTGAAAACAGGTAACATTCTCTGAAGGTGTAACCCTCGGTGAGATTTATATGTTGGATTATGTCTAACTCCCACCTCTAGTCACCTAAAACATTTTCTCCTAAAGACCATGAAGTTGTTAAGAGTTAAACCTGAGTTTGTTATAACTGGAAAATGAGCTTAGGACAGCCAGGTCTTCAATTTTAGCTTATTTAACTGACTACTAGCTTCCTCTTAGATGTTACACTATGAATATTTCTCTAACATTCTTGAGAATTCAGCTAGACAAGTAAAAGAATCTCTACTGTGTTTTATCTGATAGTTCCAGGTGGTTTTTAAATGAGAGTGTTTTCCATAAAATATAGTCAACAACATTTCTAGATGCAGGGTATATTTTCTCCTTAAATTTTATTTTATTAAGTAACAGTGGATTCTTTTTCCTTGACCTGAGTTTTGTTAGCTTAATCCTTTTGCTCTTGTTCTCATGTATTCATATATCTGTTTTATTTAAACATACAGCTTCTTATCAATGTTAAAACTATGTTGGTGACCACAGTCCACCACTCGGCTCCCATAGAATGAGGCCACAATTCTAGTATGATTTGAATATTTCTTCCTGGACCCTTATTTTGGGGGAAGAGACATTTATTTAACAGTTGAATTAAGTTCCATAGCTTCCTTATCTGTAACTATTTAAAGTTAATTACTTTTATCATTACATATTCTTCCCCTATTAAGATTATTTTCTCACTTTGCAGGGGTATGTTAATGAATACACTTTGTGAAAAATAGACATACATACACAGCAATGAGTGCTGAGCCCAATTGTGTCCAGTGGACAAGAAGGTGAAAGCAGATGGGCTTTACCTTAGAGGTGCAAAAGGAGCCTAATGTAAGTGTCCCTGCCCCCATCCCCACCCCGAGAGCCCTAAATCATGACAATACAGGGCCCTTGGCAGAATTCGCACAGTCTGCAAAAAGAGATCCTGTAGGCTTTGTTCAGTTGGAAAATGCACCAGACAGCAGACCTGAAAGCAGGAGTTTGATGAAACTATTTTGTAATACTTTAATGAATTACACAATAAAGAAGACCATGCTCTGTTCCATTTCGTTATTCTTGCTCTCTGTGATCTTGTTTTTGAGAAATTTTGGGGGGCAAACTTAATTTTTCCCAGATTTCCTCTCCTGTTTTCATAAGTTTCAAGATTCCTCAGCTATAATAGGTTTGGGGATCAATATTGTTCCATTAGCTTAATATCTCCCAGAAATACTCTATATTCCCTTTTGAAGACATTATTCTTAATGTTTTAACATTACCATTTTTTCCTATGTCAGAGTAATTTTGTCATTTTTATGAGTTTGAGAGGAAAATATATTTATATTCAGTGAGTGATATAAATTAAAACTCAGGTTCTTTTTTCTTTTCAGTTTTTAAATTCAGACTTCACAATCACCAGTCTGGGTAGACCTCTTTAATAAAGATTTTCAGTGTGAAGCCTCCATCCTCAACTCAATTGAATTACTTTTTGTATTTATTGCTTATTCATCTGGTTTATAGCTCTTTCCTTGAATGTGTATCTGTACATAAATACTTTTTCTTCATAGATTCTATCCATGAACATACTCATCTCCTATACTTCTTCTGCTGAGCTCCATTTGATATTTCACAAACAAGATTTTTAATCTGCTGTTTGTTTTTATAACCTGAGATTCCTTACTTTCATTGACTGCACTTTTCAAAAATTTAATTTTTTATCTGAAAATGATTTTTTCTGATTGTTCCTTTTTTCCCCACACATTAATTTTAAACTCAGATCTTGCTAAGCACATGAAGTATTTCTTGAAAGTTTTTTTTTCTGTTAGAATACTTTGTTTTAGAAATAAACATCTTATTTTACCTTATTCCTAAATTTCTTTAAAATCATATATATATATATATATATATATATATTTTTTTTCTGTTTGCTCTTAGTAAAGAGGGATCTAGTTCCATGTTTGTCTAATATTGGAAATCAAAATGTGCATTGGTTAGAGAGCAACATGAGCACTGTGCAGGATTGTCATGCAGGGGACCCTGCTCGCTGAGCCATGTGTCGTGCAGGGTGTCCGGCGGGGACTCAGCTCCCCCCCACATAAGAACGTAGGACATGGTGAGGCCAAAAAGGAACACCCACGGAGCCATAGGTAGGGGAGTCATACTACTATATTCTCGCTAGCGGCTGGGCTGGAGACACAGGAAGCAGGATCTATATAATTTGCAACCCGCCATCGTAACAGCAGTCCGCGCTTGCCAGCCACCATCTTCTTGCTAGCCCCCATCCTTTCTGCTAGCATAGCCACAGCCATTATATTAGTGGCCAATGGCTTACGGGTTACAGCTGATGGCCAACTAGCCACAGCTGCTGGCCATCTGATCACAGTTGATGGCCATTTACTATCCGAGCCAGCACCTTTCTATGTAAGGCCGAGAGCCTGGAAACTTGTTTTTGGGGGCTTTGTCCCCACAAGGATGTTCAGACTTTTAGGGTTGGATGACTGAGAAGAACATTTTTGATTGGCTGACTCTCTTGTGCAAGGATGTGCAGTGGTTTGAGTCCACCAGAGGCTGATGAAGACGTAAGCATACCTTCGTGCTCTGCTGAAGGCTTTCTGTTTTGTTTTGTTTTTTCTCTCTCTTTTCTTCCTTCGTGTGTGTGTGTGTGTGTGTGTGTGTGTGTGTGTGTGTATTAGCTTAAAAATATGGGGACTAGTATACCTCTTTTGTAAAGAGAGAGGTCCTCCCTCATTAGGAGCCTGTTGGAGGAGGATCTCCTCCTTTCTTTAGTGCAGTATCTATAAAGGGCTGGTTACCACTGCCCTTGGTAGTGGTCCACTGAACTCCTACTCTAAGAGTAGGTCTCCTACTCTAATCCTTAGCAAATGTGTCAATTATGTAATGGACAAAGATTGCCTTCAGGCCCTGCCTCTTTAAACGAACGTGTAATTGATTTTGGTAATCTGCTGCAGGCCCTCCACTCTACTTCATAGTCTTCGAATTTTTGTTTTGCCTTTGGGTTCCCTGTTTCTTTGTTGTCAAGTGATGATACATGTTCCTCCCAATTTTGTATGTCATTATTTATTTTAGTGGAGTTGTTAGAGGGGCTAGTTAAAATACAGTTTAAAATTGACATTAGAATTGGAAATCCTGCCGATTTTATATTCAGCCATTTTAGTTATGTTCTATTTTTATTCTCTATCATGGTTTTCAATTCCATTTTTTAGTTGTTTAGATGTCTTGTCCTTCTCTGATCATCCACCTTCCTATAAATCTCACCTCTTCATTCCTCATCTCATTCTGTTGAATTTCCATCTCTGTCTTTCACTTGCTTAAGATTTTGTACTTTTGTTTCACTGAGAATTTGTCTTATATTTTATTGAAAGTGCCAAACTATTTTCGATACTTTGCTCTCAACCCATTGTTGACAATTTCTTTATCATTCCCAGAGCTTTGCTAGTCCTTCGAACCTTATTTCACTCTATGGTATTTTATTGTAGGGCCTTTGTGTCTGTTTGTTTCTCTCTTTTATTTACTGTTAGAGTCAACATATAATTTATCATTTATCATTCTCAATGAGACAAATTGAAAGAGACAGAGGGTACCTAAATCATAAAATTACATCATTTAAACATGTCTATGTATTAATAGACAAATTGGTTTTATTACATCGGATACCTATAAAATAGTTCTGATGAAAAACATCCTAAATATAATATTAGTGAATCAAATTCAATGATATATTAAAAAGATAAAACTTCATGAACTAGTGAGATTTATTTGGATCTGTAACACTGACTTCACATTGGAAAAAAATCAACGTTACTTACACATTTACGAAAAGAAAGGCGAAAAATCATGAGATCACTGTGACATATGCACAGAAAACATTTTGTAAAAGTCTATACCTATTCATGTTTCAAAAATAAATAGCAAACTAGGATGAGTACTCCAAAAATGTTTACCGTAAATATCATATTTATTTTTGAAATATTGAGTTTTCTTTCCCAGATAAAAAAATGAGCTAAAGATGCTTGATCTCATTGCTTCAATTTAACTGTACTGGAAGTTCTAACCCGTAGAATTAAGACAAAGTACTAACTTTAATAGTGTATTCTTATGCTTCCTTAGCAATTTTTGTCTTCTTGTTTTCATGCAGTGAGAAAAAACACTATGGCTCCATAGTGGAAAGTACATTTTGGCAAAAATTTTGTTTAACTTACAGGTTCATAACCAACTTTTGTAAGAGATGGAATTTCAATGCTTCTTTAAAAACATGAAGTGAACTCTTACATTTTTTTTTGTTCCCTACTTCCAAAGGGCTTGCCGTGACTTTTTAAAAAAGCATTACAAAACAATAAAATAAACAAATAGTTTCAGATTTACAACATATAATTGATGAAATCACAATAGCAACAGCACTCAGTATTCCCTTCACTATGTGACAGACTGCCTAGCTTTTATTTTCCACATGTATTTCATGTATGTCTAATCTATAATTTACCACATATCCTTTTAATTCTTTGGACTGGCAGCCCAGCAATTTCATGTGTATGACAGACTACAGAAAGGGCCATGATGAGCTGGTACACTAAGTAGCTAGCTGGGACAGCAATATTGAATAACTGCAACTAGAAAGAATTAGCTGAACCTGGCCACTCCTCTCTGAGCACATTTGTTTTATCAACAGTTTTCCTGCATGCAGTCCTTAGCAGGCAAGGTTTAGTTAAATTGAATCTGAGCGGAGCTAAGAAGGGTGGGATAAGTTATTGTCATCTTGCAGATTTTTACTTTAACAGGTGGTCGAAGTACCTTTGAGTATTAATTTTTCAGTGGTTGCTATGGTGATTATAGTATACAACATTAATTTTAAAAATTCTACCTGGAATTTATATAGTACTACTTCATGTAAAATACAGAAGCTCTGTAACCATGTTAGCTCTTTAACTCTCTCACTGCCTTGCTGTTAAGGTTGTTATATGTATTATATCTATTTGCTTTAAAATGTAAGACAATTTATCATTTTTGCTTTAAACAGTGTATGTATTTTTACATAAGCTAAGAGAAAATGTTTACTTTTTTATTTACCGCTTAGTGCTCTTCATTTATTCCTGATGAGTCTTGTTGCCCTCTGATATCATATCTCTTTCATGCTAAAAATTTCCTTTGAACATTTCTTGTGCTACAACATCTGGTGACAGTGAATTACTGTATTTAACCTTCATCTAAAATTGTGTTTATTTTGTTTTATTTATGAAGGTATCTTTGCTGCTTACAGAATTCTGGTTGACAGATATCTTTTTTCTTCATCTTTTAAAGATATTGTTTCACCATCTTTTAATTTCCATAGCTTCTAATCTAAAGTCTGCAGTCTTCCAAATGATTATTCCCCTGTATGTAATGTATTGATGTTCACTGGTTGCTTTGAAACTTTTTCTCCTTATGTTGTGTTTTAGCAATATGGTTATGATGTGCCGATGTGTGCTCTCAAATGTTGGGTATCTACTGAGCTACTTGAATCTGTATATTTGTTTTTGAACAAATTTGGGAAGTTTTGAACATTAATTCTTTAAATATTTTTCTCCCTCCCTCTCTCCTGCATCTTTTGAAATTGTCTCCAGGATGCTTAGATTCTGTTCAACTCATTTCTGATATATTTCTTTCTTGCCTTTAAATTGTATTATTTATTTTGATCTACTTGGATATTCACTGACTCCTTCCTTTTCATTACTACACTGTAATTTTACCACCTATTGAAAAATTTACTTTAGGTATTATATTTTGTAGGTCTTGAGTGTCCAATTTTTTATTTTTACGTTATACGTTGCTTTGTTGACCTTTATTATTTTTACATTTATTATAAGTGTTACTAGTGTATTTCACTTTAAGTCAGTCTGTGAACTTATAACAGACAAAGACCCAAAAAGCAGTTTCCATGCTCTCGGCCTCATATAGAAAGGTGCTGGCTTGGGTAGTAAATGGCCATCAACTGTGGTTAGTTGGCCGTCAGCTGTAATGAGTGAACCATTGGCCACTAATATAACTGCTGTGGCTGCGCTAACAGAAAAATGGGGACTAGCAAGAAGATGGTGGCTGGCAAGCATGGGCTGCTGTTAGGACGGCGGGTTGCAGATTATGTAGATCCTGCTTCCTGTGTCTCCAGCCCAGCCGCCAGCGAGAATATATTGGTTTGACTCCCCTACCTATGGCTCCGTGGGTGTTCCTTTTTGGCCTCACCATATCCTGCGTTCTTATGTGGGGAGCGGGAGCTGAGACCCCGCAGGCCGCCCCACATGACAGACTCCTTAGTGTTCTTATCTGATAATTCTAGCATCTGCATCACTTCAAGTTTGGCTTCTGTTGCATATCTTTTTTCATTGTTTTTCATATGCCAATTAACTTTGGATTGTATCTTGGACATGTTGAATGCTATGGTGTGTGTCCTCTGGAGTCTCTTATATTTTCCCAGAGATTTTTTTTTTTTTTAAACAGGAAATTAACTTATTATACTTGAATCCAAATGATCATGGCTGTGGCAATTTGTGGTTCAAATATCAATTCAATTCTTTCAGCTCAAGTCTCAGTTGCTTTTAATTTTCCTCTCATACTCATGATTTAGAAATCAATCAAAGTATTTTACAGAGTTTATTCACAGTATTAGGAATTCCATAATTTTGCTTCTCTTTTGCTCTTTCATTTCTAATGTTTCCCTCTCATTCCGTGCTGGCCTTTCTAGTTCCAGGGATTTTTCCACTGAATAAAAAAACTAGCACAATTTCTGTCAAAGCTTTACCTGGATGGTAGAATTGTGATAATTGTAACTGAAAATGCCCTTGAAAATGGTAAAGGAAAGAGAAGGAAAGAAAGAAAAAGATTATTGATCAAAATTGCAGCATGAAGTGAGCCTCTGTAAAGCTCCTCTGGAATTTACAACTAATCGAACAACAGTAACTACACAAAAGACTCCCTGCACAACAGACAGGCAGGATGAAGATGCCCACTACTGAATTCACCTGAAGTTGGGCGAATCACATGGGCGGGGGAGGAGGGAAGGGAAAAGTGCGGAGACGAAGCAGCGTGGGCAGAGAACGCAGACATAGCTCAGTGCTCCGAGCTCGCTGCATCCCGGAACTACTGCAACATCGGGAGAGGGAAGAACTCGGACTGCTAGGGCTCTGCTTATGGCCCACAGGGCTGAGGGGGCAGCATATAGCACGGCTGAACCCAACGCTCACAGTAGAGACCTCGGAGAAAACACTGAGGGAAGAAGGCTGAAAACAGTGGTTTAAGCCCTCACTGCTGAGCAGAGAACGGAAGCCTTAGGCACTGGAACTGGCCACCGCTTTCCTACCCTCCCAGAGCTCGCCCCGCCCCCACCTGCCCCGTGCTAGAAGCGGAACAGTAGCAGTGTCACATCAAAAGAACAGCATATTTGCTGTTCTGAGAACTGTGGACTGCAGACACAGATTCACAGCCCAACTAGTTCCTGCAAAAGGGAAGGAGCTGTGGAAGCAGGACCGGCTGTGGTGGTGGGTACAACCACTGCTCTGGGCCACCTCTCACAACTCACAGTGCCCCTGGCCACACCTATCTGGGTGGATCCCTGCAGGAATAACAGAACTGCTGAAACAGATGGGCTCTGAATCAGTTGCAGAAAGAGCTTCGGAACTTCAAAAGCTCTCCGCATACCCACAGGGACACTGTGCCCTTTGACTCTGGAGAACTATTAATGGAGGAGAAGCCCATCTCCCATGTAATTACCCCATTGTGTGAGAAGCTGGAATACTGCAGAGAAAACATAGCACTACTGAGTGAGAGAGAGAAAAAAGTCTGCAGTCGGAGAGAAAATAAAACATTCTACCAACAAGTACTGGAAAACAAAAGAAAAACCTCTTCCTATCAACCTGTTGCAGAAGCCACTCCTGTAGATGTCTAGAAAGAGAAATAATAAATCAGTAATTGCCATGAATAACCAAGGCAACAAGACAGCTCAGAAAGAAAGTGAAAAGTCTCCAGAAAAGGAACTGAAAGATATGGAAATATGTGACTTAAATGACAAAGAATTCTAGATTGCAGTTCTGAAAAAACTCAATGAGATGCAAGAAAACACAGATAGGCAATTTAATGAACTCAGAAACTCAATCAAAGAACAACATGAGCATTTTATGAAAAAGATTGAAATTTTAAAAAAGAACCAAATGGAATTGCTGGAGATTAAGAACACAATAGAAGAAATTAAGAATAACTAGCTTAGATAGTACAGTTGACCAGATGGAGGAAAGAATCAGTGACATCGAAGATAGAAAACTGGAAATTACATAAATGGAAGAAAAAAGAGACTTGAGACTTAAAAGAAATGAAAGAACTCTACAAGAACTTTCGGACTCTATCAGAAAGAGCAATATAAGAATAATGGGCGTACCAGAAGGAGAAGAAAGAGAGAAGGGATCAGAGAATACATTCAAACAAATTGTTGATGATAACTTCCCAAACTTGTGGACAGAACTGGATCCTCGAATCCAAGAAGCAAATAGAACACCTAATTACCTTAATCCCAAAAGGCCCTCTCCAAGACACATTGTATTGAAGCTGCCTAAAATCCACGACAAAAAAAGAATCCTCAAGGCAGCCAGGGAAAAGAAGACGGTTACCTACAAAGGAAAGCCCATTAGATTATCATCAGATTTTTCAGCAGAAACTCTACAAGCCAGGAGGCAGTGGAACCAAATATTCAAACTATTGAAAGAGAGTAATTATGAGCAAGAATAATATATCCAGCAAAGATCTCCTTTAGATATGAAGGAGGAATAAAGACCTCTCCAGACATAGAGAAGCTGAGGGAAATTTCTAATAAACGACCAGCACTACAAGAAATACTAAAGGAGGCTATTCAACCACCATCAACAGAGACAATTTGTGGCAACCAAAACATAAAAAAGATGGAGAGTAAAGGCCTAAACTGGAATATGGGAATGGAGAAAGTAAGCATGCTGAAGAAAATGGAATACTCTAAATATCAAACTTTCTTTTACATAAACATAAGGGTAACCACTCAAAAATCATCCAGAACTGTAATATATACTGTAGTAAAAGAAGAAACAGAGGGAAACATCATAGAATACTACCACACAGAAATAATAGACAACAACAAAAAGGCAAAGAAACAATGGAGACACGGCCTTACCTGAAAACTAAAGATAGAATCATAGGAAATCCTCACATATCCATAATCACCCTAAATGTAAATGGACTGAACTCACCAATAAAAAGGCACAGAGTAGCAGATTGATTCAAAAAACTAAACCCAACCATATGCTGTCTCCAAGAGACACATCTCAGCTACAAGGACAAGCATAGACTCAAAGTGAAAGGGTGGAAATTGACATTCCAAGCAAATGGTACCCAGAGAAAATCAGGTGTAGCCATAATGATACCAGATGAAACAGACTTCAGGGTGAAAAAGATAACAAGAGACAAAGATAGACATTTCATAATGGTAAAGGGGACTATACAACAAGAAGACATAACAGTCATCAATATTTATGCCCCCAATCAGGGAGCACCAAAATATACCAAGCAACTACTAACAGAACTAAAGGGAGAAATTGACCAGAACACAATGATACTAGGGGAGTTAAATTCATCATTGACAGCTATGGATAGATCATCTAAACGGAAAATAAATAACGAAATAGCAGCCCTAAATGACACATTAGATGAAATAGACATAATTGACATATATAGAGCACCTCATCCTAAAACATCAGACTATACATTCTTTTCGAGTGTACATGGAACATTCTCAAGGATAGACCATATATTGGGACATAAAATCATCCTCAGCAAATTTAAGAATATTGAAATCATACCAAGCATGTTCTCTGATCACAAGTCTTTGAAATTGGATATTAACTGCAAAAAGAAAGCAGGAAAAAACACAAATACATGGAGATTAAACAACATACTTTTAAAGAACGACTGGGTCAAAGAAGAAATTAGAAGAGAGCTCAAAAGATACATAGAAACAAATGACAATGAAAATACATCCTACCAAAATTTTTGGGATGCAGGGAAAGCAGTTTTAAGAGGGAAATTTATATCATTACAGGCCTATCTCAAGAAACAAGAAAAATCCCAACTAAATAACCTCACGTTACACCTTAAAGAACTAGAAAAAGAAGAACAAGTGAAACCCAAGGTCAGCAGAAGAAGGAAATAACAAAAATCAGAGTAGAACTAAATGAAATAAAGAACAAAAAGACAATGGAAAAAATTAAGGTGACAAACAGCTGGTTCTTTGAAAATATTAACAAAATCGACAAACCCTTGGCTATACTCACTAAGATAAGAAGAGAGAAGACACTAATTAACAAAATCAGAAATTAAAAAGGGGAAGTTATCACGGACACAACAGAAATACAAAGGATCATCCAAGAATACTATGAAGGGCTATACGACACCAAATTCAATAACTTAGAAGAAATGGACAAGTTCTTAGAAACATATAGCTTTCCAAGGCTGAGCCATGAAGGTCTGGAAAATCTAAACAGACTGATCACCAGTAACGAAATTGAATCAGTCATCCAAAACCTTTCCAAAAGCAAAAATCCTGGACCAGATGGCTTCACTAGTGAATTCTACCAAACCTTCAAAGAGGATCTAATACCAATCCTGCTCAAACTCTTCCAAAAATTTAAGAACAGACAGTACTCCCTAACTCATTTTAGGAGGTCAACATCACCTGATACCAAAACCTGGTAAGGACAACACAAAAAAGAAAACTACAGACCAATATCTCTGATGAATAAAGATGCAAAAATCCTAAACAATTCTAGCAAATTGAATACAACAATGTATTAAAAAGATTATTCATCACGACCAAGTGGGGTTCATCCCAGGGCACAAAAATGGTTCAATAGCCGCAAATCCATCAATGTGATATATCACATAAACAAAACAAAGGACAAAAACCATATGATTATATCAATTGATGCATAAAAAGCATTTGACAAGATACAACATCCATTTATGATTAAAACACTTAATAAAATAGGTATAGAAGAAAAATACCTTAACATAATAAAGGCCATATATGACAAGCCCTCAGCTAATCTCATAATTAATGGTGGAAAACTGAAGCCCTTTGCTCTACGTTCAGGAACATGACAGGGCTGTCCCCTATCACCTCTGCTTTTCAACATAGTGTTGGAAGTCCTTGCGAGAGCAATCAGGCAAGAGAAAGAAATAAAAGGCATCCAAATTGGGAACGAAGAAGTTAAATTATCACTCTTTGCAGATGACATGATTCTATATATAGAAAACCCTAAAGACTCCACCAAAAAGCTATTAGAAACGATCAACAATTACAATAAAGTTGCTGGCTACAAAATCAACGTACAAAAGTCCATTGCATTCCTATATATTAACAATGAAATCTCAGAAAAAGAAATACAAAAAACAATTCCCTTTGCAATTTCAGCAAAAATAATAAAATACCTAGGAATAAACTTAACCAAGGATGTGAAGGACCTATATCCTGAAAACTATAAGACATTTTTGAAGGAAATTGAAGAAGACACAAATAAATGGAAAGATATTCCATGCTCATGGATTGGAAGAGTCAATGCAGTTAAAATGGCCACATTACCCAAAGCAATATACAGATGTAATGCAATCCCCATCAAAATCCCAATGGCATTTTTTTAAAGAAATAGAACAAAAAATCATCAAATTTGTTTGGAACCACAAAAGACCCCGAATAGCCAAAGCAATCTTAAGAAAAAAGAACAATGCTTGAGGTATCACACTGCCTGACTTTAGCTTGTACTACAGGGCTACAATAATCAAAACAGCATGGTATTGGCAGAAAAACAGACACATAGATGAATGGAATAGAATTGAGAACCCAGAAATAAAACCACATAAATATGGACAGATAATTTTTGACAAAGAAGCTGAAAACATACAATGGAGGAAAGACAGACTCTTCAATCAATGGTGCTGGGAGAATTGGATAGTCACGTGCAAAAGAATGAACCTGGACTGTTATCTGTCACCATGTACCACAATTAATTCAAAATGGTTCAAAGAGTTAAGCATAAGACCTGACACTATAAACTGCATAGAACAAAACATAGGTACTAAACTTATGGACCTTGGGTTCAAAGAGCATTTTATGAATTTGACTCCAAAAGCAATGGAAGTAAAAGCTAAAATAAACGAATGGGACTATATGAAACTTAAAAGCTTCTGCACAGCAAAAGAAACCATCAACAAAATAAAGAGGCTACAAACTGCTTTGGAAAAGATTTTTGCCAACAGTGCCTTTGATAAGGGGCTAATATCCAAAATATACAAGGAACTCATGAAACTCAACAACAAAAAAAACAACCCAATTTAAAAATGGGCAGAGGACCTGAAGAGATATTTTTCCAAAGAGGACATACAAATGGCAAATAGACATATGAAAAAATGCTCAACATCACTAATCATCAGAGAAATGCAAATAAAAACCACAATGAGATATCACCTCACCCCAGTCAGAATGGCTATCATCAACAAGACAAATAGTAACAAGTGTTGGAGAGGCTGTGGAGAAAAAGGAACCCTCATACACTGTTGACTGGAATGAAGACTGGTGCAGCCGCTATGGAAGGCAGTGTGGAGGGTCCTCAAAAAATTATGAATAGAATTACCATATGACCCAGCAATCCCTCTCCTGGGTATCTACCCAAAGTATTTGAAATCATTTATACATAAAGACACGTGTGCTCCAATGTTCATTGCAACTTTGTTTACGGTGGCCAAGACATGGAAATAACCAAAATGTCCTTCAGTAGATGAATGGATAAAGAAGTTGTGGTATATATACACAATGGAATACTATTCGGCGGTAAAAAAAGATGATATAGGAACATTTGTGACAACATGGATGGATCTTGAGAGTATAATGCTAAGTGAAATAAGTCAGACAGAAAAAGCAGGGAAACATATGATTTCAATGATATGTGGTATACAAATCAGAAACAACAAAAGAACAAGACAAAGAAATGAGAAACAAAAACTCATAGACACAGACAATAGTTTAGTGGTTACCAGAGGGTAAGGGGGCTGGAGAGAGGGTGATGAGGGTAAGGGGGATCAAATATATGGTGATGGAAGGAGAACTGACTCTGGGTGTGAATACACAATAGGATTTATAGATGATGTAATGCAGAATTGTACACCTGAAATCTATGTAATTTCACTAACAATTTTCACCCCCAATAAATTAAAAAAAAAGAAGAAGAAAGACAGAAAGAGTACTGAAAAACAAAAAAAGGGAGATAAAACTCATTCTCTGCTAGACACTTTTTCTAAATTTTGAGTCCCTTCTAAATGCCATCTGCTTTTGTTTGGCCTCCCGAGCCTTCAAAATAGGTATTCTGTTTTTCTTCCCCTCTTGTTTTGTTTTAAAGCTAATTCAGAGTTTATTATTTTGGGGTAGATTAGTTTGTTAGGAGCTCACTTCTTACTAGATGCCAATCCCAGAATTTTTAAACTGTTATAGCACAGGTGAAAAAAATCTACACAATCTTTATGCCATAAATATTTGGAGTCCTTACTAATCCCAGGAAGTGGGGCTGATCCAGAATTAAGAGTCTTAGAAAAAGCATTGTTATACTTCCAACTATTTTATATGCATGTCTGTGAATTTTTAAGTAATAGGATATTGAATTCAAGGGTTTAACCAAGAAAACAAAGATGCTGTTTTAAAGTGAATTATAACAGTGTAAAAGGCAAGATTCCAAAATAAGTGGCCAATAACTAATTTCACGACTCATGGTCACCTTAAACAGTGAATGCTGGCAAAATCTAAGGTATAAAAGATTGAGAGAATGGAAATTAAAATAAGGTTCCATGATAAAATTTCTTTGGCAGTAACTGACGTGGTACCTGTTTTACCTGGTTTGCACCAAGGGGAAGGGATGGTTGAGGATGCTACTTCCTTCACATCAAAGCCAGAGATAGGCTTTGCACAGTAACCTCCCAGAGGATGTGGGATGTGAGAGAGACTAGAAAGGGGATGGAGTCCTGGGAAGGTATTTGGAGGCAGTTATGGAAGCTGGCAAACTGCTCTATTAGTTGTGAACAAGTCAAGTTGCTGCTGCTTCTGGAAAGCAACTTATTTCCCCTCTGTTGACAGTTCAAAGAGGAGTGAGTATTTTCTGGGAAGCAGACACATGCTCTGAAGGAGAGAGAGCCAACTTAGGGCTATTTTGTGGCCTTCTCAAGAACTCTATGTAAAGAGTTGGTGGAACTCCAATGGTAGGAGTGAATACAGACCTCTAAAAACACAAGACTGGGGAAAGTGCATAGTTGAAGGTGTGTGGGAAACTGTATATGAGATACCATAGCAGAAGAGCTTCCAAATTTCTATAAAAGTACCCAAGAGGGTCACTGTCAACATTTACCAGGACCTGAGACCTCAAAGACATCTTGTGGGACTGCCAGCTCTAGAAAAAACTTCCCTGTCATGTTTTCTTCTCTCTCCTTAGAATAATTGGTATAAAGAGACAAATCATGACTTCTTCCACTGCCAAGTAGCTAATGTTATTTTTGGAGACTATTAAGTGTTTTGGAACTTGACATTTTAATTTCTGAATTCAGGCTATGCATGCAAAATAAAGAAACAGGAGAAATCATCTAAGAGTGAAACAGTCAGTCATGGAAACTAACAAATTTTGAGATATGAGTCAAAAGCAAATTGTTTTTATTATATGCTACAATTTGTGCTTGTGCAATGTCCTGACATTTATACACATTCATAAAGAGAAGAGGCGAGCAATCGATTTTGTTCAGGGATCCTGGAGAGCAGCAGAAAGGATGACATTTAAAATGGGACTTAACAAAGTTGAGTAAAGAAAGCAATATGAACAAAGTCATGGAGTTTTGAAATTAAACAGTATGTTCTAGGCAATGAGGGGAATTAAGGTATATATGGATAGAGGGTTTGGAGGAAAAGAAAGGTGAATTTGCAAAATGGTCTGAAGCCAGGGTACTAAAAATACTGTGTGCCATGTGGATTTACAACAGAATAATGAGAGAGTAGTGAGCTATTGAATTCCTAGTGTCAGGGAGTTTTATGAAAGTATTTGTGTTTTAGAAAGATAACTTTGTCAGTACATTGGAGGAAATGTTGGAGGGGCAAAGACTAGAGGCAGAAGCATGCTTCTAAATCATTGAGGCAGCAGAGATTCAGGGTGATTCTTACGTGGAGTGGGGAGGAGGTAGTGGAGGTGAATTTGCGAACCTGGGCAATGAGGAGAAGGTGAGAATAACCAAAGAGTAGCTTAGAGCAACACTCACATTGTCTGGTTTGAGGACTTTATGTGGCTCGTGAGAGTGGTAAGACAGAACTAATTGAAGTGGGAAATGCAGGTTTGATGGGATGGAAATGAAGCTTACTTTGAAAGTGTTATTGTGAACTCACGTGTAAGATCTCCAAATAGAAGATGTTCAGTAGGTAATTAGAGATTTCCTTAGTTCAGGAGCTAAGAGTTGGGAAAAGATTGACATTTATAAGTTTAGTTCTAGGTAGGTAGAAATAGACACTGCAAATCACTTTAATGAAAGTGAAAGGAAGGACTTGCTAAACAAGAAAAAGACCTATCAGAGGTATGAGAAGCAAGAGAGAATGACATCATAGGAATCAAGGAGAGAAAAAGAAGTTTTCAAAGATCAGCATCTGCAGATAAACCAAATCAAATGAGAAATGAAAAGAGTTCACTACATTTGATTATTAGTCAATCATATTTGGATTTGCCTGAACTTAACTTTTTAGTGGAATAGGGGTTCAGGAGTCAGGATGCCATGGAGAGTGAATTAAAGACAACAAATTAAAGCAGTGAATACAGCCTTGGCGACCCAAAATATCATTTGTTGAAGGGAAAGTTTGAGCTGGAGAGCCGGGTGGTTATAGATGTGACAGTTTTCAAATGGAGGAACTGAAAGAATGTCAGATCCCCATAATAATATGAATGTGAACTACTAGGGAAGACACAGAGAGTAGAGATGAGCTCGATGGTGCCCTCTGTGACTTCTGCAATGATTGGCAGCAGCTCTGGTGGATAACAGCCTCTAATATAGTCTTACAAAATATGTGTCCTTGACTTTGTCTTCTTTGGTCAACTTTACTTGGATCTTGAGATAATATTTGACAATTGTATAAGAAAAATTGGACAGAAAAAGCAAAATGCAAATAGACTGCAAATGATCTGAAATGATGTGGCAGATGTTTTCTTTTAGATCTCTGTGCTATTGTATTTCTAAATTATTTTCTTGTATTTGCCTTAAGTACAGAGGGGTTATTGGCTGAAAAATTACAGAGCACGTATGGGGTGTGTGTGTGTGTGTGTGTGTGATTTGTGGTAATTCTATTGCTTGTTTATTGATTTATACAGTGGGTTTAAGACCAAACAGATCTGAACTCAAATACTACTTTTCCTCTTTCTTGGGTGTCTAATCTTGACTAAGAATTAACCTCTCTGATGCGCAGTTTCCTCACCTCTAATATGGACACAACACTACTCCCCCTTTCGGAGGATTAATGATGATCCATGTTACACAATTCCATGGTGCTTTGTATAACATATAGTAGATGCTCAGAGAATGGTAGGTGTTCTCATTCAATATGACCCAGATTTTCCAAAGGGTGGTCTAAGGTACACGTGTTTGAGGACGTTTCCTGGGGGAAGTAGTGCTTGTCCCCTCTTAGAAAGTCACATGCTCACTATTAAAGGTTTAGAAAAGTCAAAAGATGGAGGCATCCAATTGAATGTATAATGAAGGTTTCAAAACTTGCATGCTGTGCTCAGGTGTGAAAAAAAAACAACAACAAACTTTTTTACAAAATTGATTTTATTTTTTGTTTTTTATTTTCAAGATCCCTGTGTCCTCCTAGATAATGTGTGTGTGTGTGTGTGTGTGTGTGTGTGTGTGTGTGTGTCTGTAGGCTAGATTTAACAAATCTTGTCATCTAAAGTCATCTCATTCTTCTCCATTTTAAGAAGCACTTTCAGGTCAGCTCAGTATTTTTTGATACACTAATAAATATTTAGTCAAATTCAAGGTTTAAACTCCTTACCAGTGTTGATTTAGGTCCTGAAGGAGGTTGGGAAGGGACTGCTGCTTCACACAAGGGTTCTTGTGCCATCCTCTGGATCCACGAAACCTCTGTAGTGATGTCTCTTGCCTGGACATGTGGCATCCAGCTGGCATCCAATTAGTGTCAGCTGCTTGAACTCATGGCTGTTGAAATCCACGACCCATTTTTATATCATAGTTTTAATGGTGGTTCCGTTACTGACTTAGCCTCACTATGGCTCTGGCTGGCCCTTCAAAATCCCTGTCATTAGGCCAAAGCTTCTAACTAGTACATGTCCACTGTCACAGAAACTCTTTTTGTTGCTCCTATTTACCCCAAGGAAAGCCTGTGTGTCTTAATTAGTATCCATCTTGCCCCTGCATCCTGGAAACCCATAGAACTTTGGATTCCTTCCATGGCACATGAGAGCACAAAGAAAGCCGGGATCCTCTCTCTTGTTCTCCCTTTTCCTAAACACACCATGCACTGCTCTCATGTCATTTCCATGGCCTGTGGTGAAGGACTCCCTCCCAGAATTCCAGTCATAGCTTCCCCTCAACCTCCTTGGGGTTTCTGTCACTCTTTCATCCTCTTCTAGAGTTTTAACCACCAAGATTCTTGCACCTGATCTCTGACTTCTTTCTTTATCCTCCTCTCATTTCCACCTCCCAGAACCAGGAGAACTTCTGTCTCCCCCTCACTTTAATGGGCGATGAGAGCAGCTTTAGGATATATCCTCATCCTTCCCTCTAGTGTATTGCTATGCTCTTGGGTGGCAACTGTTTTTTCCCTAAAGTAATTAAAAAAAAAAAAAAGCACAAAAAACTGTGTTCAATTGACAGAAAACCATTGGGGGTTATGATTTAAGAAACAGGATACTTTAAAATTTTAATCTGCCTTTTACATTTTCTTAATCCAATTTTCACCAGATCTGTTTGTTTATAAAACCTCCACTCATGTGTATAAGTTATTAAGCTATTAGTTACTCTCTGTGGGCTCCAATCCCATCTTTCTATACTTTGTGATGTTGAGGCTGGGTCTCTGCAAACCACATTCCCATTTTACTAATTGCTCCTTTTTAGGATTTTCAAATAGGGGCACCAAAGGGAGACAGAGGCTGGAGGAGGGAAAAGCAGACATGTCCCTTCCTGTTTGCTTCCTTTTGCCTTTTGCTGCCTCTTCCTGTGTCACCCCAGCAACACCTCTTCACCTTAGCAGAGACAGTTCCTTCCTGTAGCAGCTGAAACAAATTTTCAGTTTCTTCCAATACTTGCAGTACCAATTTTATTACATCCCTCTCAGAGATACCAGCGCCAGCAAGCTACCACCTCCTTACAGGGTAGGGCTCAGGCCCACGGATCCTCCCTTCAAGCTCACACACCAGCCCTGGTGGTCTGAGTTTGAGCTCTCAGTGCCGCTCCTCTGAAACGTCTAAGTTTGAAAAGTTTCAACTAATTCCCTTTGTTCCCCAGCTCTAAGGTAAGAGGCGCTTTCTCCATGATACCTAGTTAACAACTTTACACCTGGTTGGAAATTCTGTATATTAAATATTCTCTGTTAAAATTACTAGTATAATTTCTAAATTCATATGATATGTTCCCTGTCGTCAAGGAACTCACAGTCTTACAACTCAGAGTGTGGCACATGAACCAATAGCATCATCATCATCTGGAGGCCTGTTAGGAAGACAGAATCTCATGCTCCACCCAGATTTACTGAATTAGAATCTTCATTTTAAGTAGATTCCCTGGTGATTTTTATGCATATGAAAGTTTGGCAAACACTGTGCTAGAGTATGGGACAGTGCAGGGATGAAATCAGTGCTACATCAAGCAAAAATCATGTATCTACCCTCCATCTGCAATGCCTATCTCTCTTCTGTTTCTGGCTTTCTAGATCTCCTCAGAAATAATGCTCACTATGAGGCCTTGCTAAAAGTTGGAGGTCTGTAGGGACATTTTATGAATTATACTTTTCCCAGGTTAAGTATATTAAACTAGGTGGGGGCAGCAAGAACTGTAGGAGGAGCACAAAAATAGTGTTTGGATGATACAATTACTTTGAGAGAAAAAGAATAAGATGATAAAGTATAACCACATATTCTCCATGGTCTGTATTTTCATTCTCTTCTGGGAGAATTACGATACAATTTTCTTTCAGGCTTGCAGATCTGCCTATGAACGTGGACCAGGGAATGGACCCACTCTCTCCAGTGGTAGCTCAGCAAGGAATTTTCTATTTGGATCCAAACGGGTTTGAGGCCACCTTGGGTTTTCCAGCAGTGAGGAGTCGTCCTTGAAGGTGGTCCTTATTCACAGGCTGAAAATATACCCACAAAGAGATTTGAAGATGGGCCTTGATTGTATATAGAAAATAGGTTAAGGCTCTGACTTCTATTTGGGGTGGAACACTGGGGAAAGGGGTCATTTACAAACTTTGAATTCTTGTTTGGGTGTGGCTAGAGTCCTGGGCGGACCTCTTACTTGGGACTGCCTTCAGACCTGGAAGGATCACGTGGGGCCTGGTGACAAACTAAACACAGAATGTATCCTCTACATTCTTTCTCAGAACTTTCAGAGGCAACAAACAGCACATAACGAGCTGAAGGAATTTGGATTTTTGCCAAATATTTGACTCTCTTGCGGTATGTAAAAGTACAGTCTCTGAGAAAATTCTGCCGTATAACAGATGTGGAAGACTCAGTGGAAAAGCATATATTTGGCAGTTGCTGTGAAAATAGATCAAGTTTTAAAAAAATATCTGATATGTGTTTTCAGTAAGATAAAGAGGCACCATGAAACAAGAAAATGGCATATAAAGGAAGAACAGGAGAGATAAAAAGACAGAATTCTAAGGTAAAATAGCAACTGCTAAAAATTTTAAAGACTGCCAAGAAAAAATAAATAAAAAGCTGTGTCTGGCTTAATGTGGGCATTGGAGTCAAAAAATAATAAAATTGACAGTGCAGAAAATTGAATTAGTGTTGAAGGAAATGTTTGAGAAATTATTCCAGAAATCAGAGAAAAGGGCCAAAGATGACAGTGAGGAGACAAAGATTTATAGTGTTGGTAAGGTGGGGGAGAGATAAAAGAGGGATCAAATACATGTAGAGAGAGAAAGAGAGAAGATGGAAAAGTCAAACAATGGGAAACCACAAATAAATTACAGGCATTCTTATAGAAGATATTCTGTCTATATAAAATGAGCTAGAATGGCTGGAGTAAAGGGTTTTAATAGAATTTTGAGCTGAAAAATAAAAAACAACAACAAAAAAAACGCTAGTCCAAAAGAAGCATTATAAATCAATAGGGACAATGTTGATTATTTAATATTTAGTGTTTGAATAATTGGGAATAAATCAATCCTTACATCATACAATACTGGAAAATAAATTTTATGGATTTAAATATAAAAAACACAAAACAACTTATTAAAATAGTAAATATTTATTAAATTTATACATGGAAGGGAATTTTCTAATCTTAGACACAATGAAAAACTTTTCAAAAAAACAGTGGAAACTAATAAAAATAAATAAATAAACACAAAATAGGCATAGTCCTTAAAAAAAAAAAAAAAAACAGATGTGGTCATATGGAAATTAAAGACAAGTACAATCAACATGTGTCCAAGCTTAGAAAGGCAAAATCAATATGACAGTGAAGTTTCAGGAAACACAACAAACAATGAGATCTCCTGTTAATTTATTCAATCAGTGATTGTGTAAGAACCAAGACCCAAACACCTGACCAAGACCCAAACACCTGACTCCCATATCTGGCTGGATAGATTAAACAGTGTGTACTGACCACGAACGGACTTGCACTTCTGAAGATCACCCTATGTTATGCCCCTTTACTCAAGACAAAATTCCTATAAGGAATTGAATTATGCAGCTCATAGTGTATTTATTATAATGACCTGAAAATTCATGTGGTTTTGCACTCATTATGCCTACTTCATCAGCCACATTGGTACTGAAATTCAGTAAAGCTCAGATTCCTCCCTGAAGGAAATGAAGAACCAAATGTAGAAGAGAACTAGCTTGAGGTAAGGCAGGAAGATGCAGAAGACCAGTGGATCTGCTCATTGTCGTTTATTCTGAGATCTCCTTCCAATACAGACTAAGGGGTTAGGGACTCATGAGTCCAGATGCCTCTTCTTTTTCTCTCATGCAGCTTTTATTTATCTCTTATTTCCTCTCTCTCTTCTTTGTCTCGCCGTTTCTTCATTTTCCCTTTTTTCCTTTCCTAGTAAGGTGAATGGACAATGGGCTTTGCAATGAGACAGTGCAGTCAGTTTAACCACTTAATAACAATTAAACCTTTCATAAGTTGTTTAGGAGCTACAGTTTTTTCTTCTTTAAAATGGAAACAAGAATATCTAGTCTCCAGGATTTCGGGAATATTAAATGATACGATGCGTGTGAAGTGTTTGGCAATAGTAGGAGTTCAGGAAATATTAGGTTCCTTTTACCTTAGTGTGCCTCCCTTCCAAGTGCTTTACTTAGCTGAGCTTTTCTGGGGTCTCAGATTAGACAATCCTTAAAGCTCTACATACCTGAAGCCAATCTATGAAATGTCCAGTTGCTTTTCAGTAGCAGGAAATAAGGTTAGAGAAATTCTGTATTAGTCTCTTGCCCCACAAACACCACCAGCCCTCCTGCCCCCAACCTCTCACCTGCCCATACCTGGTTTACTCTTGTCTTATTTGTTTAAATTCTTTACACCAGGGATGGTGACAGTATGAGGTTCTCCAGATTCAAGTGGCTTCCAAAACACCGACTCTGTCTGAGAGGGGTTTGCTCAACAATATTTACAAAGATTCAAGGGTTTCTCTCCTGGAATTTTGTACATGGATGTTGCTGACATAACAGTCATTTCTCCCTCCATAGCTATCAAGACCTGTGGTTCTTTCATTCCTTCTAAGCCAGGCAGTAATTAACTCACCCCCTTCCAGTCAACCCTAGTAACAGGAAACTTGCCAGATTTCAGAGTGGAATGTTCCAGCTTTCTTTCACTGTAACAGGCACCATCTCATCCTAATCTGTTGGAAGCATGAGTCCATGGGGGTGCTCATTGGCACAAGGGAAATGGGGGCATGGGAAGGTAAACTTAAGCAAAGAACATAACAAGAGCACATTTCCACAAGCCACAGAAAAAGTACATGGCTTTTTATTGTTCACCAAAAGTATGGATTGAGCACCTACTAAGTGCTAATATCTGGAAAGATAAAGAGAAAGGAAATACAATTATGGTATTGAAGCACTCTCTCTAAATGGAGAGCATTTGTGTAAACAAGTAAGTGTACTATAGTGTTCCTAGATGTGGTGATAGAAATCTGAGGAGCCCCAAGGTGACATGTGAGGGTGGGTGTGGGGGAAGGTTATGCTGAGATCAGCAATGCTTCCTGGTGAGAGCCACCCCTGAGGCTGTGCTGAGGGGCTTTGCAGCACTTATTTGCAGGATCTGAGGGGTGTCTACAAGACACCATATTACACAGCAGGGCTTTCTCACCACTGCTGACACACCCACCCAAACACCATTTGGCCTTTCAGGGTTTTGATAACTTTCTCAGATAATGTCTTATTCAACCAGAGATACAGACTACAATTTCAATTACATTTTCTGAGAAACACTTATAGGACCCAATTTAGAAAAAATGCTGAAAGTGGTTTCATAGAATCCCAAATACACATATATCATCCTTCCTCTAACTCCCACGCTGAGGTCCCTAGTAGAATGCCCAGTGTGGGTGGAATCTATAAAACATGCAGGAAAAAGCAGCATCAAGGCAATTGGGACACATCAGCATCGTAAGAGCAGCTCATCTTGTCACAGCTAATTCATTCTTATTAAATGACTATAAAAATACATGGTGGAAATCAAAAAGGAGAAAATATCAGCTCATGTGGCCTATTTGCTCTCATTTTCATGCCACTATCCTCTGAATTCCCTTTTTACTCTTTTCCAGGAAATTTTCCTACCTATGAATTTTCAACTGAATGTTTACTTAAGTCCTTCCTGTGCAGCACATCTCACGAATGGATGAAATGTTTTATAGTTAATTCCAATAAAGAAAGAGTTTTAGCACCTTCAGCATTGTCATGGTCAATTATGTTTGAATTAAAACTGTCCAGCAAATCTGCAAAGGAGCAGACTTCAGTTAATGCTCATAGTTTGGCATTTTGTGCTTCAGAATACTTGCATACAAACACACTGCAGAGGGCAAAATAGCTCCCTTAGTAACTATTTGAAGACTTTGGAGCCACATTTGGATAAAGAGAAGTCACTTGATTTCTCTCATTGAATGTTAGACAACCAATTTCCATATTGCCTTGTGAAATAACTCAAGCAGGAAAAAAAGCCCTCTCTTGTATTGAGGAATGCAGGTAGTCCTTGTTCCTCATTTCTGGAAGCTAAATTAAGGAATATGGCTTCTTGAATTTTGAAATAGGAGTACCCCCAATTCCGGGCTAAAAAAGACCCAAGAATATGATTGCTTCTCAATGAGATGGTAACATAACCAAATTCAAGTTCAAGGAGGAAGAAGAGAATCACTACTATATACAAGTGCCTGTGTTAAATATGTCTAAACGCACAAATGCTAATTAGCATGCAAATTGAATTCTGAAGAGAGCACAAATAATCATGTCACTAAGGACCCATCTACAGTGGAGTTTTGGTGCCAGAATTTGACCTGCAATCCTCTCAAACGAGGCGATAATGAGCTGTGAAAACCCAAAGGCACAGTTGGATAGTAAACCTTATAAGGTAAGGTAAGCACATTTCCACATGCAGGATCAGTCCTGGAATACAGCAATAAAGTCAGTAATATCAGCTGCCATCACTTCCCTAGGAGGGCAATTGTTTTGGAAATGACACTGGCTTTCCCATCACTTTGGCTCACGTTTCTGAATTGGAAATTAAAAGGTATATGTGACAGTGCTGACATTTCACAACACTGGATGACCTCCAGTCACAGCTTGTGGTCACTCTTAGTGATCTTTTGAAGTTGTCAGGGATTCCCTAGAAATAACTTGGATATCAGGAAATGGGAGTCAATCTGGCAAGACAGAGTAAAGGAGGCATCAAAATAACATACAACCTGTATCTACCTACAGAGGAAGACATTGGACTGTGAACACCAGACTGGCCCAGTTGCTTTTCAGTAGCAGGAAATAAGGTTAGAGAAATTCTGTATTAGTCTCTTGCCCCACAATTAAACCTTTCATAAGTTGTTTAGGAGCTACAGTTTTTTCTTAAAGTTTTTTCAGGATTAGCTCTAAACTCAGGGGAAAGGGAATCAGGAGTTTCTGCCCCACCCTCTGAACTCATTAGGGAGCCTCTCTTGCTCCTGGTGGTGTGGAGTTCTGGTTATTAAATTCAAGAGTTAAGTGTCTGCCTCACAGCAAAGAAATAAAACTATTTATTCTACAATTTAGTCATTTCAAAGACTGAGATCATGTCTCACTTTTCCCAGGGGATTTTAATTCTCTCCCTGAACCCCAGAGCACACATTAAGGCCTGACCTCTTCTTTTTAAGGCCTAGCTGAGAATGGCTGGTGGCAGGCCAGACCTTAGCTGGAGATGAGACAACTGTATTCAGAACTATGTAGGAAGGAGGCCAGGAGGAGAGGAGCTGAGTCAGCTTGTAAGAGGACATAGAACACAAGCAAAGAAGAAGAATCAGGAATTTGGAATACATCTCTGCCAGAAATTATTTTTTATTTTTTCTTATTTTTTAGAAAGTTATCTTAAAGGCAGCAGACTATATGGGTGTGGGACAGTGAAGGGATGGTTGGATTATGGGAATATCCACAGAGCAAGAAGACAGAAGTAAGTTTGCCCAAAGGCTGAGCCAAGCTATCTGTAATTGGAAGTCGCCCCCAGTATGGTTTGCTTTGGTCCTGGTGCTGAGAGGCGGTTGAACCATTGTATTCATAATGATTGGATGATGAGGGATCCCTTGGTCTTTTAAGACCCCCATGTTCTGGCTCTCTGGCTCCTGCTGACTACTGAGAATCCCTTTGTTACTCTTTGTGATAACTTGTCAAGAGAAGTCTAGGATACAGTGAGAACGAATCACAGGGAATATGGCTTGGTCTGTATGGGTCAGATAAGGCCTGTCCCGTTAAGTCGCATTTAAAATGAGATCTGAAGGATGAGGGGGCATTGGGTCAGGAGAAGTGTTGTGGGTGGGGCAGTGTCCCAGTCAGAAAGTATCTGCATGGCAAAGATCCTGAGGCACAAAACTGGCATGGCAGCTGTTTTGGGGTGTCCTGAGTCAACCTCCCTTCCACAGATCCTGCCTCGCCACAGACCTGCCCTAGGGGTAGCTGCCAGAGGGGAGAAAGAAAGGTAGTGAAAGTATTTATTGGTAGAGAGGTTACTCTATTAGGAGAGGAAGGGGCTGGGGAATGGGAAAAATAACTAGTGCTCAGAGAAATCTGGTTTTCTGTTTCCCATCACTTTGGCCAATGTTTCTGAATTAGAAATTTAAAAGCATATTTGGCAGTTCTGACATTTCACAATATTCTATGACCTCTAGTCAAAGCTGGAAAGAATGGCAAAATCTCAGTGTCAAAGAAAGTTGTTCTAAGAAAAAGTTTTACATAGAGTGAGAGTTCCATTTTCTTAGTTTTGAATGATTTGGAACCCACTATATACTTACTCAGCTGTGCTTAGCAATTACCAAACAGCTAAATGGTCAAGAATTTCCATAAAGTAAAACACAAATACCTGATATTTATGTTTTAAAGTCTCCCCTTTCAAACCATTATATTTTAAGCCTCCACGGAGGGATTCCCTACTGACACTAGGATTTGAACAATGGAAAGAATCGGCCATTATATTTTGTTTCCATTGGGATCACATTATCAACCTGTAATTTCTCCATATTAGAAAATAGCACTTTATTTCCAAATAATGAGTAGTTGGATGGTGGTTTTGCCCTCTCCCACCTAAAGCTAGTGCCATTTACATCCCACCCTGTGGAGGCAGAGACCAAGATCTGTTTCCTGTTGTCACTTAGAGAGATGACCCTGAGGCCCCCAGGACAGAGAGCCATGCCACCCCTCAGACACAGTACTGCTCAGCAGCCCTGCTTCCCTCCTGCTCTCAGCCCTGAGAGCTTCAGGCCCAGGAAGCCTTTGGTCCCTCACAGATGAGGAGCATTTCCTAGCATCCTCCATGTGACCGATGCCTTTCCTGAGTGACAGATATACTGTCCTCTAGAGCCTTCAGGACACAATGGGTTGCTCGTAGAAACATATTACAATGGTCTGACAATTAAGTTTACAAACTTGTTGCAATGATATTGCTACCCTTTTTTGATATCAAAGGGACTATTCATTATGAATTTGTACCAACTGGACAAACAGTTAACCAAGTTTACTATTTGGAAGTGCTGAAAAGGCTGTGTGAAAAAGTTAAACAACCTGAACTTTTCGCCAACCATTCATGACTCTTAAATCACAACAATGCACCAGCTCACATGGCACTGTCTGTGAGGGAGTTTTTAGCCAGGAAACAAGTAACTGTATTGGAACACCTTCTCTACTCACCTTATCTGGCCCCCAAAGACTTCTTTCTTTATCAGAAGGTAAAGGAAATATTGAAAGGAAGACATTTTGATGACACTCGGGACATCAAGGATAATAGGACGACATCTCTGGTGGTCATTCCAGAAAAAGTTCCAAAATTGCTTTGACGGGTAGACTAAGCGTTGTTGGCATTGATGCATAGCTTCCCAGGGGGAGGACTTCGAAGGTGACCATAGTGATATTCAGCAATGAGGTATTTAGCACTTTTTCTAGGATAAGTTTGTGAACTTAATTATCAGACCTCGTATTTATAGGAACATGGTTCAAAAAAACTCTTTTCCAAAAGTCTTCTAGATATCACAGTTCATTTCGGGATCCTTCAGCCATATCAGTCCTGAGGTTCCATGTCCAGGGGAAATGTATGAACCACCTGTGGTCTCAGAGCCCCCAGAAGCAATTGCACTCAGGAGAGGGTCACACCACCTGCACAAGCCATCAGGAAAGAAGGGCACAGACTAAGAAGGAGGGATGAGAACTTGCAACCCTTCAAGTTCAGGGAGACCAAATTCACAACAAAAGGAGACCAATGGTTGTGAAAAAGCTGAGTCTGTCTATAGGCTCACACGATTTCTGTGGGGGTGGTGTGAGGATGTGAGCTTAACATGCAGACATTGCAGAGCTAAGTTGTGTTCAGGGATGCCCATTGGAGATGCAGCATGGATGATGAAAATAAGGGGCTTAGCTGGAAAAGGTGGGCAGGTTTCCCAGGAAAGGAGAATGACATGACACAACTTGCCCCAGATTTCAAAGAACCAGAGGAACAGAGAAGCCTGGGCTTCCCCCCCAGAAGCAGAGGGCTCTGCATCATTCACATGCAAGTCCCTGAGGTCTGATGGGCTTGTTTGCTCTGACTTTGGAAAGGCGTAGTCCTGCACATGGCCACCTGATTTATCACGGTGTCCAGCTAGGAAGGAGCTTGTACTGGGATTGGCCGCAGGGCAGTGAAGAATCTCCAAGGACCCTTGGAGAGGTGGATGGCACCTCTGTGCTCAACAGAGAATGTTGATATACTTTCTCTGGTTCTGTCTTAGACAGGAACAGAGAATGTGGCTTATGCCCATCGTTGGGATGTTAATTTTGCCCAGGTGTGAACGTATGGGAGCACTGTGAAATACACACTGCCTATACATATGCAGGCCTTGTTCTGATTTCCATGGCCTTCATAGGCAACTTTATTTTTACTTCTTGAAAACTCCCTGCTCTTTTCTTATGTAAGGAATACAATCTTAGAGAAAACTACCAGCACAGGAGTCAGGCAGACTTGAGATAAAATCCAAGTTCTGACATAACTAACTATACAATCATGGACAAGTTATTCATCTCCCAGTATAGAGAAAGCAAATAATATGAACTTGAAATTTGAAATGATAGGATGAGGAATAAATGATATAAAATATACCAAAAGTCTAGCATTTTTTCTTAATCCAGCATGTCCCAAAATTCTGTTTAACTACAGCTCTCTCTCCAACCCCACCCCTCAACATCTAACTCCTATTAATATCTCCAGAAATACTTAGGAAAATCCCAGTTGTCCTCATCTGCTGATCCCCATTCCCAAGCCTTCCCCCTTCTTGTACAAATGAGGTGTAGAGCCTTAGGCTGGGCCATGGCAATTCCTTTGCCTCAAGCTAGCCAGCCTCTGTTGGATTTCAAGATATTGTGACCTCTCATTGGGTGTCCCCTAGTGGACCTTTTCCAGGATGGGCTGACAGCACTATGAAAATCTGATAATCTTTGCCAAAGGGACCGTGCTTCACTGTGGCCTTCCTGCAATTATCATTTAATAGGACACATGTTTGCTTTTTGGCAATGGATACTTTTGTTTCCAGAGCAATGATGGGTTGAGGATATTATTCACGGATACTTTTCTAATCTCTGATTGATCTACCATCAAATTCCATCACAGTCACATAAAGATTTGATGTGACCTTTGTGTATATTGTTGAATGTTTGTGGAGGTAGGGAGGAGGGGAGTCCCAAAGACTGGCCCCTCTGAATGCTCCCAGAGGAGGATGTGGCAGGGCCATAAGACACTGGGCTAGAACTCTACAGAGGCAGCTCACCCACTGCAGGATGGGGTGACCACCCCATGTACTGATGAGCAAACAGGGGCCCAAAGAGCTTGTTCAACTGGTCCATGTTCACCCAGTTATTAAATGGTGCTGAATATATATGCTTTGTTTTTTCTACTGCAGCATGGTGTCTCATTACTCTTCCTCTTTAGAAAGCCTGGACGTTTAGTGCTGGCCTCTTGTGATTTGCTCTGCATTATGCTCTCTTTGGATTGTACACAAAAACTCAGCTGACTTTGTCAAGTTGACAATTAATGCTATGAAGGTCCTGAGGACCATGAGTCCTGGAGGGTGAACTTTTGCCACTTGACCTAATGTCCTGGGACATACGTGAGTGATTGATCTCCCCAATGGGCCCTGAGAAGGCCCAGTTCAGAGATCGAAGCAAAAGGTCGCAGGAGGCATTGGACCAAAGTGGATGCCCTTCACAGAAGTCATAAAGATAATACCCCTGCATAAAAGGAGCAATAAAATTAAATATAACTAGAAGATTGAATTAAGATTGGCATGCAAACCAGATTTTATGTTAAGGTTTTATCCTAAAGTCCAACAGGGCTTTAAGATCTCTTGAGTTCATAATATTCATTAGGAAAAAAAAAATAGAGCTATAGCTTATTCTTTTTCTGTAGCTTATAGTTATTATTATTTTTTAAAAAATTCTCACACTTGATAAAATATCAGGTTATTTGAATTAGTTTTTATATATAAACACATTTGCAAGTATAGTCTAGTTTAAATCTAAGGGAAACATAGTTTGTAAATGCCCCGTTAAAGATTTAGGTGAATATGATTGTCCCATCAGTGAGTGCACTGAAAATTTGTTCATGGAAATTAGATTTTTGATGCTGCTTCATTTCCCAGGTGGCACATTATCATCTCTCTAGCTACATTTTCCATTGGGTTATTGCTACAGACCTAGCTTCAATGTCAAAACAGTTGGGAAAACAGTATTACATCATGAACAGATTCGGTGATACCTTGCTGCCATTTGGGGAAAGGGACAGGATACTCAAGGTGCAACCCCATCTTGCCCATAGTGACCTTACAGTGGGTCACACCCCTGTGCTCTGGCTGTCTCCTGCCTAGAACACAAATGATTTAGAAACCACATAAGACTGTTTGAAATCTGCAAGTTGCTAGAGTGGATGGGGCTGGCAGAGGCAGCCCTGAAACTGCCAATGCATAATTGCATCTGTGCCAGGTTATCATTATTCACTCGAGGCTACACAGGGATCACATTTAATACACTGACAGCTGACTCCATAGGAGAACAACTGGGTACAAAGTCCTCCTCACTTAGAAATGATTCAATATCCAACCAGGGTGGGGGATAGAAGCCAATCTCCCCTCAATTCCTCTCCGCTCCTCTTTCTCTGACGCCCCTTCCGTCAACTCATTGATAACATCAGAAGGATTGCAGAGGTATTTCCTTCTGGTAAATCCATCGGAGAAGGGACCCTGACATGTGGCACTGTATCAGGGCTGGACACTGAGGGTTCTATTTGCAGAAGGCTTCTATAGACATCTTGGGAGCGAGAACAGCCACTGGGCACTTCAGAGTTAAACTCATCGTAAGTCAAACTCTGATGTAAATGTCCCACCTTAACAGGAGAGGGACTATGTTGGCACTCAGAGCAGATGGAAGGGTTGACTTTGGATGTGATGCTGTTGGCATAAGCATTTTCTTGAGTATTTTGAGACAGGAGGTAGAATGAAATCATGGACTAGCAACACCAATAGAATTTCTGTTAATGTAGAGCAAAAATGAAGAGAGAGGGACCGTGTGTTGGAACATCAACAAAAACAAGGACAAAGCTTTCTTTCTCTTATGCCTGGAAAAATCTTGGCTGAAAAGTGGGATGATGAAGACCCAGAAAGGAAGGAAGGCGACTACTGACAAAAAAGGCAATCTTTGAAGGAAGTCCAGGGCACAGACTGTGCTGCTACAAAGGTAAGTGCTCAGAAGGCCAGATCAGGGCTTCACACTGGCGGCCACCAGCAGAGCTGTCCTGGAAGTCAGACTTACAGGTCCTTTTCAGGGGGTGAGTGGACCTAGAGGAGGAATGAGGTGGAAGTACTTGCAGTTTCTTCTCTGGCAACTGTACAACAAGCAGAGCTATGGTAAAGTAGTCGTACGTGTGCTGGGGCTGGAGTCACAGCGACTGGGTTCCAATGCTGGCCCTGTCAATTACTACTGCTTATGTGGTTGGACATGTCCATTGCCTGTGGAATACATGAAGATATGCCACGTAGCTTCCCCTTCGAGAATAGACTTGCTGCTCGGTGGAGGAGTGTGGATTACTGACAGCCTTCAGCTGTGAGCAGGGTCCACCTTGGCTTTCAAGTTGAGGTCACAGGACGGTTGAAGCAACCCTCGACAGTGAGGAAGCACAGTAGTGGTGCAAGGGCCTAGGAATTTTCTGCAAAAGCGGGCCTCCTCTAACGGGCAACCTTTGCTCTCCCCCCCCGCGACCCCTGTTCACTAGAAGAGTCTTTATCAAGTCTCCATAGTGGCCTGATGGCGCCCCTTGACCAGTCCTGCTACCCTCCTGGTTCTTTCACAGGAGTTACTTCACACTAAGCGTTTCCTACTCCTAACTGCATCTCAGCATCTGCTTTCCAGAGAGCCCAACCAGTGCCAACACTCAGCACAGCAATATCCCCTGCCACCTTGTCAACGGAGTGATGATGGGAAAGGCCAGATTGTGTTATTTTCTCTAAATAAAGAGTTCTAGTCTATTTCTCTCTAATTTTTGTCAGCATTGGTTGCTTGGGCATGTCCTGATATCTAAGCCTTTAGCCCCAGGAACTGAGCCTGATCTTATGTTTGGAAGGTTTCTCCTTCTGGAAACTTCTTTCACAGAAAGACTTCTGTCTGTCCATCACATATTTACAGTTTAGCCCCAGTAACCAGTTAGAGGAGGGCTCACATGTCTTGACAGTGGGAACCCAGGATTCAGGAATAAAGATGTGGATGCTCTGGAGAAGTTTACACACTTGGCTTCTAGAACACAAGCCAGGAATTCCAGAGCAGTTCAGGAGTAGCATGAGATATTCCTTATACTGATCTTCAACAGGGGATTACTGTCAGTTTGTTTTTTTACACTCTATTTTTGACATTCAATATTATTTTATATTAATCTCAGGTGTATAGCATATTGGTTACACATTTATATAATTTAAGAAGTGATCCCCCTGACAAGTCTAGTATCCACCTGGCACTATATATAGTTGTTACCATATCATTGACTATATTCCCTATGCTTTACTTTACATCCTGATGACTATTTTGTTATTACCTATTTATACTTCTTCATCCCTTCACCTTCTTCATCCTGCCCCCTAACCCCTCTCCAGTCTATCACCCCGATAAATCTAGTACCCATGTGACACCATAAATAATTATTACAATATTATTTAATGTATTCCTTAGGCTACACCCTACATCCCCATGACTACTGTGTAACAACCAATTTGTACTTCTTAATTCCTAGCCCTTATTTACTCACAACCAACCCCCTCTCATCTGGAAACCATCAAAATGTTACTGTACTATGAGTCTGTTTCTGTTTTATTTGTTTGTTTTGTTCTTTAGGTTTCATAGGTCTTTCTCTGTCTGACATACCGTGTTTCCCCGAAAATAAGACCTAGCTGGACCATTAGCTCTAATGCATCTTTTGGAGCAAAAATTAATACACGAGTGATATTATTATATTATATTATATTATTTTATTTTATAAAGACCCGGTCTTATGTTATAGTAAAATAAGACCAGACTTTATATTAATTTTTGCTCCAAAAAACGCATTAGAGCTGATGAACAGCTAGGTCTTATTTTCGGAGAAACACGGTACTCCACTAAGCACAATACCCTCTAGGTCCATCCTTGCCACCTCAAATGACAAGAACCTATTCCCTTCCATGGCTGAGCAATATTCCATTGTATTTATGTACCCCTGTTTATTCATTGATCCATCGATGGCCACCCAGGCCGCCTCCACATCCTGGCCATTGTAAACAGTGCTGCAATGAACATCTGGATGCACACGTCCCCTCGAAGTAGCATTTGGGTTTCTTAGCATAAATACCCAGAAGTGGGATTACTAAACAAAATGGAGGGACCTCCACAGCTCAGATACCCCTCCTGATTTTTAATGGGCACATGAGGGTATCGGACCAATCCATCCCTTGTCTTTGTCCCTCCTACCAGTCTCCAAGTGGCTTCTTCTGTATGTCTTTTCTTGTAGGGCTTTGGATGAGCTAAACTTCAGACAATTCTCAATGACAGTTATTCTGTAGTTTAGTTATAATTGATGTGGTCCTGAGAGGAGGTGAGCACAGATTTTACCTACTCTGCCATCTTGACCAGAAATACTGTCAGTTTTTAAGTCAAACAGATCTTGAAGACTGCAACTGCATTATGCCCTACTTAGAAAGGGTTGGAGTTTTATGACTGCTGTGAGTTCTTGATATAGAAAATAATAATTGCCACAAGCCATTCTTGTCATCAAAAAGAACTCTAGAGGTTGCAACTATCTTTGTCTGGGAGATCCTGGGAAAATCCCTTTTCCCCAGATACTTCTAGCCCCAGGGCAATAGACACAGTGATGGTTATAGGGAGAGCAGCCCAAGACCCTGATGATAATCTCCTGGGGCTATTTGAGTTCTAACCCCATATTCTAGACTATACTACAAATGGAACTTAAGTTTCCATTACTTTCCTTCTTTTCTCTATATTTCTCTCCCTTTTCCATCTTTGTCCCTCTCTCCTTTACTTTTTGTTCCCTAATTGCCCTTCATTTATGTACTCAAGAAATTTTGCTGAGCTCTTGCTAGGTCCTAGGGTCATATAAAGAAGATATGTTACGTACTGTCAACAAGTTTATTGTGTAAGAAACATTTAGACAATAAAATAAGGTGACACAATCTTGGGTAATTAGGAAAGGCTTCATCGAATATGTAACTTATGGAATGATTAGAAGCCTTCCAGGCATACTGGAATGGGATGATGGTGGTGATAGGGGTACAGAGATAACTTCATTTCAAAGCCAAGACAACAGAACATGTATGATCAGAGTGGGAACCATGGTGTCTTTAAAACAGTCTCACCCAAGACAGGACTGCACTCAGTGATCCAGTAGCCCTGTGAAGCAGTCCTCTAATGGTACAGAATCTATACTATGTCTGGAAGAATGTGAAAAACACTGAACTATTTTTTAACAGGGCTGGATTTAAAGCCTAGAGCCTACAAGGGTCCTTCCTGGTCTCCTGAAGCCTGTGTTTGTGAGTGTTGGTTTACATTGGCCTTACGAGTGTAATGTCTAGAGAGAGAATGAAGTCCTCCAATTCAAGCAACTTCCCTACCCTTGTTTTGTTCCCTAAGCAGTTATATGCACTTGACCCATGAACAGCCATTGATTTGTGTGTAACTCAAGAAAATAACGGAAACATGGCTAAATGGGCCAAAAATTAGGGCAAGCTGAAAAACCAGGAAACACCCAGGACTCAAAGAAGGGCTAGGCTATTTCCTTTAAAAATATACAATTACTGTCACTGGTCACATTTTGGGGAACTTGTGCTCTGAGCCTTGTCTTTGGCAGGGGTTTTGGCTGCTCGTAGGCAAATCATTCTCTCACCCTCATGGCCACGTGCATGGGCCCTAATAAATCACAGCCACTCACTACTATGTTCTGACCTTAAGCTTCCTCACTCACTTTATAAGTTTGTCCGCTCTTTCAAATCTAATGAAGTTCGAAGTTTGTACAGGATTTTGACTGAGTGGATTGATGTTTATGTAAACATTGTGTTCTTAATTCATGGTTAACCCAGGTCCATAACCACACACAGTCTTTTCCTCTTGCAGTGGTATCACTGTGTACCTACTCTCTGATAGAGCACTTGTCACTGTGCACACTGCTCTGTTTCTAACTCACCAAGGTTACCAACCCTGGGCCGTTCTTGTCGTGTGGAGAGGTTTCCACATTCTGTTGGAAGCTGTCCTTTGAGAGCAGTCTCTACTCTGTCCATTCCTCTGGATTATTGTAGAAATGGTTCAAAGTTTCTGCCCCACCTACAACAACAGTTCCATTGATAACCACTCAATGAAGTCATCTTTGAAAGAAGTCAAATATCTGCTTGAATGTTGCTGCTATAATTCCCAAAATTTGTTGCATTTAGGTATGTCTAGACTCTTCACCAAATCCTATTGAGGAAGAAGGAAAGCATCCCTAACCCATATTCACTTAGATATTAGTACAACCCTCTTCTTGTGCCCTCTGTGCCTCTCTCTCATCTTTTTCTTTACACAAAACACACACAGACAAATACATATATACACTATCTTCCCCTTTCTTTTCTCTATGTTCACCATAGTGCCTCCCTGTCTGTGGAGTAAAAAAATAAAAAAAAAATTGTCATGTTACAAACCTGTCTCTTGAACAGACTAATATAGCTGTCCCAACATATTGGATGGGAAGCAGGTTGTAGGGATGGAGTCTCAGAGAGCAAGTTCCAGGCTCTCGACCTCATGTGGAAAGGTGCTGGTTCAGGTAGTAGATAGCCATCAGCTGTAACTAGTTGGACATCAGCTATAACCAGTTAACCATTAGCCAGTAGTATAACTGCTGTGGCTACGCTAGCAAGCGTGGATTGTGGCTAGTAAGTGCGGTTAACAAGCAGATTGCAGATCATGTTGCTCCTACTTCCTGTGTCTCGCCAGATTGAGACTGGGGTGCAGGAAGACCCTTCATTGGGGTACTGGCAGATGTTTGCTTTTGTGTCTCGACCAGCCGCCATCAAGAATATAGCGGTATGGCTCCCCTGTCTATGGCTCCGTTGTTGTTCCTTTTTGGCCTCACCATATCCTGTGTTCTTGTGCAGGGAGCAGCAGCTGAATCCATGCATTACACAGGTTATAGAAGTTTTCTAGGTTTTCCAGGAAGTGAGTCTCATAGTTCCTATTTGATGCTGAGCTCAGATACTTAGCAAGTGGATGTGGTGTGGTCCCTGGGGTTTTACAAGAATGCCCACCAAAGCAGGCTGATGGGTAATCCCATCTAGGAGGAAAATACCAACTATTATATTAGACAAGCACCCCAAATGACAACCACATTAGTCTGTGACCTTGGGAAAGTTGTTTAACTTGTCTTTGCCTGGGTTTATAAAATTGGATGATGATCACATTATCTTTATCATACTACTATTATGAGAATGAAATGAAAAAAAAAAAGAAAAGAAAATGCACCAAGCTCTTGCACGGTGCTTAGAATATAGAAAGAGCTCCTTAAATGTTAGACATTATCATTTTTGTTTCCTAGCTTGACAAAAAATTGCATACTTTAGAGTCATAGGAAAAAATAGAATTCTAACATATGTTTCACAACTTATACTGCAGATTTACTGTTCTTTTGACAATTCTGTAATTTCCAAGTGCAGTTATGTTCTCCCCTCTGGGCCACTGGTGTTTAGGTTGGGATGGTAAGGGGGAATCGTTCCCTCGGTTTCCTATTTTCCTAATACAGCACGAATGGCCCAAAGATCATGTTCAGTCTAATGTATCATGCAATCTGTTCCTTGTTTTACTTGTTCATGAAATGAAATGTTAATGCTTGAAAGATCATTTACATATGGCCTACTAGTTATTTAAGAAAACAGCAATTAAACATGTAGAGATAATTAACAATGTGTACATGAGTAACAATGCTTTTTAGATGCTAGACATTAATGAAGTAGATGCCAAATAAATGTAATCCCACACTTCAGTTAGGACTTTTTTTTGTTAATTATATTAATTTACGAATTTAAAACAACAATCATGTTCATTCAAACAAAATGAGTATTTTAAAAGTTGAAATAATTAAAGGAGGTCTCTGCTCTGAGAACAGATGGAATGGATTAACCTTATTTTCTGTCCCTACCAGAGGACAGTGTAATTAAGGACAAGAAATAACCTGTTCCACTGCAGGCCTGTCCAAAGTGGACTCATCCAACCCTCTTATACACACAATTTGTTTTCAAGCTGACTTGCCTGCTGGTATCCAACAAAATGGAATTGTTCTGCAGCTAGGATCCACGTACTCTTTCCTGGGTCTGGGTCCTGCTTTGACCCTACAATACAGATTCTAAATGGAACATGTGGAAATGTCAGATGAACAAAATCTCAGGCCAGCTCCTTGGCTGCCTGGCCTGGGGTCACAGACCTAGCCAATCAAGGGGACTCCCCTGACCACTCATATTCACTGCAACATTTTACAAGCCCAGGACTGCTCCGGAGACCATCATAGTCTATTTTCTCATTTTGTTGTTGTTATGTTTTTATTACTTTCAAGTGTACAAAACATAGTGACTAGACATTTATATACATCACACAATGATAATCCCAATAAGTATTCATCTAACACTATAGTTATTACAATATTATTGATGATGTTCCCTATGCTGTACTTTATACCCCCATGACTTTTAAATTATAATTGACATTCAATATTATTTTATGTCGTACAGTGTAGTGCTTAGACATTTATATAATTTATGAAGTGATCCCCTGATAACTCTAGTACCCAATGCCCATTGATAGACGATTGGATAAAAAAGAAGTGGCACGTATATACAATAGACTATTACTCTGCATAAAAAAGGAATGAAATCTTGCCATTTGCGACAACATGGATGGACCTAGAGAATTTTATACTAAGTGAAATAAGTGAGACTGAGAAAGACAAATACCATATGATCTCACTTACATGTGGAATCTAAAGAACAAAATAAACAAACAAAACAGAAACAAACTTACAGATACAGAGAACAAAATGATGGTTGCCAGATGGGAGGGAGGTTGGGGAGCTGGTAGAGAAACATGAAGGGATTAAGAAGTACAAATTGGTAGTTACATCATAGTCTATTTCTAAGCGTAGTGACCACTACCCCTCCAACTGTGGCATCAGAGAACATGTTTCTCTAGTGTCTGCTGAGCCACTGGCACATGAAACAGCCCCAGTGAGGAGCAGCCTGATCTAGGGGGAAAAAACCTTGGACTGACCATTTCCACCACTTACTAGATGTGTGGTCTTGGGCAACATTATATGCCTCAGTATTTCTAAACTAGTAAAATGGGGATAATATATTTTTATCTATACCACAGAGTTATTTTGAAGAGTGAAAGGAGATAATCCCTTGAATGTTAATTCTCTTCCACTTGTTTCAAATGTTTTTTAAGCCCTCAATATTCAGGCAGCTGTAGCAGGAAAATTTAACTTGAAAGAGAGGGAGGGAGGGAGAGAGGGAGAGAAGGGAAACTTAAACTTTAAATTCTTTGTTGACTGCTGCATGAATCTACAGTCACCTACATAAGAGACTGGCTATATGGCTAAAGGTCAGGCTATAAATATTCTAGGCAATATAACGGAGGTGAATAGAGCAAATGAGTTGGAATCTGGGTTTGATTTCTAGGACACTGTCTTGGAAAGGGGCCTAAGGCAGGGAGGGAAATTGGCATAGACTAATCATCTGTATCACATGTGACCCTATGTCTGTTTTTCTCACACTTTTTTCATATAGTTGGTAAATTTCAATGCTCCAATTTGAAGCCTGTCTCCGTCTCTGATTTTAGAATCCTGGCAATAAAGACCTATAGCTTCCTGCCTGGTCTCCCTTCTCCTGTTGAGATTATTCATGTCCTAAGGAACAGACTCTCCATGTGGCTGGTTCTCAGCTCCTCTAGCCTACGACATGTTTTTGGGGTCCCCCAAGTTGGGAGGCTCCGGAGAGGAGCAGGCAGATTGAGATGATGGGACGTGACGCTGCACAGTCCTCCATGTACCGGGGCAGCCACACCTAAAGCACTGCATATTCTTTTGACAGCATGCTGCCTTGTTAGAAATAGAGTTGGGTTTGAGGTCTCTCACAGAGACCTCGGTAAAGGTCTCTGTCTCTGTATTCAAAGCACTTCTGGCTTCAAGCTCAAAACTTAGCATAAATGTCTGTCCTGACTCTTTACAAAATATACTAATTTGAGATTATGCATCTTTTTTTTTCTGTTTCTTTTTCTTTTTCTTTTATTTTTTTTACAAACTGAGTAAGATTTCAAGTGCTTTCCTGTTTTCAGGCTTTTGCTTTCTTTCCTATGCCTCGTTAGTGCCCTTTGCACTTGCTCATCATCCCAACTTGGTTGTTATTAATTATTCAACATTATCCCAATGATTACCTCCACCAGGAAGCCTTCCCTGATTGGGCCTCCACCTCAATATGTGGGTATAAACGTTCCCTTCAACAGCTTCAGTTATCATCACCACACTGAGCCTTAAGTGTCACGTTGAACCTCTGTGCCCCTTACCATACCAAGCACCTCCAGATAGAGCCTGTGTCTTGATCTCCATACTTTGATATCTACCCATCTACACCCAGAACTAAACAGATTCACCAAAAAAATTTGTCAACTCAGTCTGGTCAAGAGTTGAGGTCCCTTAGAATCTAAACATGGTTACAGCAGTCCAGATAAGAAAGTGTTGCAGAAATCCCAGCCCAGCAGATTAGGATGGACACAGATGAAACACTTTAATGTGTGCTAACCACACTCCCTGGAAAGAGAATGAGATACTTTTAGAACAGACAGTTTTTTCCAGCTGCCTTCACTAAGCTCATCTGTAGCCACAGGGACTGGGGAGGGAGGTCAGCAATTGTCCCATAACTTAATCAATACAAGAGCTAAACTTGGCAACTCAAAACAAAGAACCACCTATTCTTCAATGGCCTTTTGTTTGGACATGATTCCAGTTCAGTCTGAACTTGAAACTTTCTTTCTGTTCCTCTCTGTTCCTCTCTGTTCCTCTCTGTTCCTCTCTTCTGCTCCTTGGCATTTTTCCATTTCTCAAAATCCTGCGTGTCTAAGAATCACCTAGAGATGTTGTCAAAATGCTGATTCTGATTGAGGAGATCTAGGATGGGTCCTGAGATTCAGAGATTCCAACAGGCTCCAGGTAACTTACTGCTGCCGCTGGTCCACGGAACATTTTGAGTTGTAAGGGTTCAGAGACATATTAGGTTGGTACAAAAGTAATTGGCGTTTTTGCAATTATTTTAATCCTTCAAACTGCAATTACTTTTGCACCAACCTAATAATTTTCAATCTCTGCTGTGCATTCAAATCACTTGGGAAGTTCTATAAAAGCACCAGATCCTGACCCTTACCTGAGATTATTTAAGTCGGAATATGGCTAAGGACTGGGAACAGTTTGGGTAAAATTCTCTCCAGAGATTCCAGTGGGCAGCCCAGGTTGAGAACTGTTGGCCTAAATCAATGGTACTCAAAGCGTATCATCAGAATAGCAGCAACGGCATCCTGGGAACTTGTTAGATTCTCAGTGAAATTCTCAGTGAATTGGATTCAAACAACACATCCAATGAGTGGAATAGTATTTGTGGCATATGCAATGAATGGAATAGTATTCATTAATAAAAAAGGAATGAAGTATTGTAGGGACCCGGCCCATAGGCAGATAAGCTGGCCAGTGGTCAAGGACTCCCGGCTTCTTGGAACACTCTGTACATGAGAGCGGGCCTGCAGGGCCTGCCAGATGATTTCTCCAACGGAATGCTCTTTGTTTTGCTGTCCCTGTATAACCTTGCTTCTGCTCCACCTGAGGACAGAGCGCTATCCCTCCAACAGACCGCCCCTGGAGACTCTCCCTGGTCTGTAAGCCTCAAGGAACCTAAGTCCCGCACTCAGCCATGTGTTGTGTCCTTTGAGCTTGTGGTTTCTAGGGCATAAAAACAAGGAGGACTCAGTCCGAACAAGTACTGTTATATGCTACAACATGGATAGATTTCAAAAGCATTACGCTAAGCGAAAGAAGGTAGATACAAAAGACCCCATAGTGTATGATTCTAGGGGAGGCAAATTATAGAGACAGAAAGTAGATTAGTGGTTGCTGGGGGCTCGGGGTAGGAATGGAGAGTGACGGCGAGTAGACACAAAGGATTTTCCGAGAGTGATGGAACTGTTCTAAAACTAGGTTGTGGTGATGGTTGTATAAGTAGGTCAAGTTATTGACAGTCACTGAATTGTGCACTTAAAATGGTTGAATTGTATGGTATGTAAAGGATGTGTCAATGAAGCTGTTAAAAAAGAAATGAAAAAGAACGCAAATTCTCTGGCTGCACCTCAGACCTACCAAATGCAGGTCTTAGGTTCTGGGGTAGAGCCCAGCAGTGTGTGTTTAAGAAACCCTGCAGGTAACTCTAAAGAGTACTCGCATCCGAGAACTCCAGGCCTAGGGAGGGAGCTTGAGAGCTGCCTGCTGCTGGGATAGGTGTCCTGGTAGAAGTTTTAGGGTGGAATGCTCAGGAAACTGCTCCCGGTAATTGCAAAATGAAAGCAAAATAGTATTCCATGGAGTAGAAACTCTTGGTTATTGAGGGAAAAAGCCTATGTCCCACACTTCAATCTGTACCCTTGTTGATTGTGTGACCCTGGGAAACATATTTGCCTTTTCTCATCCTTGGTAGCTTAATCTGTAAAGGAGAATAAAAATGTATACTTCTCAGGGTTGCTGTGAAGATAAAATTAGAGGACATTAGGTTCTGGTTTAATATACATCAAGGAGAGAAACAGATATGGGTCCATTTTTCCTCCATATAAACTGCTATAATCCAGCCTCTTCTGAGAAGCTCATCCTGAAATTTTCTGTGCATTGGGGAAGCTTTATGCTGCTATATTTAGAAGGTTATTATTCCAGAAAATGCATATTCTTCTGAATTCTTTCTTGCCCCTGGGTTTAAGGATACTTATTTTCAAATACATATTGCTTGGGACAAGCTTTAAGACAAGGCTCAGGATTCAGTTTCATCCTCTTTGCTCTCACAAGAGCATAAACAGTGTTCATTGGGGAAAGCGCCACCCTTGAAATAGTTCCCATTCTTATCTAGGAATCAAGGAATTGCTCTTTGTACTCCCTGACCGAGTAAATGGACTAAATGTCACAAGAGAAGAATATACATTTGTTCCCCAAAGCTGCCCATTAGGTGTGCTAAGAGAATTTCAGTTTAGCCTCAACGAGACAGTAAGAAACAAATCGACTCAACCTTCGGTGGAATACAATTTATGGTGACAGATAGCACTTCGTAGCAATTGGAGCTCATGTCAAGATTTAATCAACTAATCACTGGTAATCATTGGTAATGCAGATGTGAATCAAGCTAATTTCCAAACAGCGCTTCAGAGGGGCCCACCGAATTGCAGGCATAGATGTTTATCATGAGCAGCATTTGGACCCAAGGAAAGAGACAAAGGGTGGTACTGTAGGGTAGAAATACTAGGAAGCAGTGCTAAATTCTCAGTTATCTCTGGTGCCCCATCCGCCTTAGTCAGTCCATTAAAACACAGTGCCACTGTCTTCTTTCCTAAAGCTCTGTCATGTCTTTGAAAGGTAGTCATTTCAATTGACTTTTATCTCCCAGTTGCTCAGTTAATATGGTGCTTAATTATGGTGATTCCAGTGGAAAAGGCTTCATCCCAACCAATACATCTGCCTGTCTGCTCTCTCCTTGTCATTGTAAACTTCTTTAAGAAAGTGTCTGTGTCTTGTCCCCTGATGTGTTCTACTCAGAGAACACTACACGTTGCAGCAGACCACTGTGCATTTAGCATGTTCTAGTAACAGTTAATATCCACACAGCACCTCCACAGAGAGAGGAGGGGTATTATGATCTAGAATTTATTGGGAAATATGTGGTAGAATTGGGTCAAAACATATATTTTAAACTTCAAAAAAGCTCTGCATTTTGTCCCTCTTTGCCTCATCCCATATTTATAGCTAGAAAAAGGACAGTAAGTTCGATGCACTGGAACTTGACCCTTCAGTTCATTTCAGTTTCTTTGTGATCTAGGACAATAGAGGCTTATAAGCCTTACACGTCCACACAGTGATGAGAGAACATGTCCATGCTCTCTGTTTGCTGTTTCCTGAGGCAGCCCTGATCGTTTGAGCCAAATCCACCTCTGCTGAAACCCCTGAGTCCCGTTCTTCCCATAAGCTCTTTAAACAGCTTGCTCATCCTGTCTATAACAGTAAAAATCCCTGGTACAACAAGCGAGGAATTGCTTGAAATTCCAATTAAGCCAAGTTTTACCAAAGCCGTTCCCATTATCTCAGTAAGCTGCTTTCTACATTAAAAGGCTCCCCTTAATTAATTCTTCCTGCTGGCCTGTGGACATGCAATGCTTTATTATGACCTGTGAATTCAAAAGCAAGAAAATAAAGTGTAGATAAGCAGTGCTCTGAGCTCCTGTCATCAAATCAGTGCAGCATACGCGAGCCCTGTCACTGGTTATGGCTGTTTCTGACACCAAAACAGGAAGCATCTCTCAAGAGAGAGCTGGAGAAGCCTCAGTAAAGGGCTCTCTGGGGTCTTCAGTATGAATAATGGCATCTCCTAGGGGCTGCTTGTATAGTTGTGTCACACCTTCTTCCAGACAGGAAGCTGAAACAGGAAAGAAATGACACTTTCCAACCTTTTTTTTTTTTTTGCCCAGGAGGGAATACACTTTATTTTGTTTTGTGAAATAAATGCATGGCGGTGACAATCTTCACTTGTTAGGTTCTAGTATCTTATATCAGTTGCCCACCTGCCATGCGTTGCATGATATAGAACCCATCTCACTGAGGTAGACTTCTTGTTCTGTGTCTGCTCTGCTCAGCCAGTTTCCCAGCTAAGTACCTAGTTTCAGAGGCCTGACTTCCTTCCAGGGAAATCTACAATAGATATATGGAGGCAGTGGATTTCCTGTCCTGCTTATCCCAACCTTGTTCAATGCCCGATTCCAAAAGAGAGTTACTCCTGGTTCTTCATGAATCATGTGCCTCTGCTCCTGATGTTTGTTTGTTTGTTTCTCTCTTCCTACTGAGTTCATCTAAACACAGACTTTCTTTTGTTGTTTTTTAACCAAATTCCCCAGAATCTACTATGGCTCTGAAACTTTGCAATGCTTCCTCTTTACGTCGTCGTTGCTCCAGTGCTAGCTTTGCTCAGACTTTAGTCTTCTCTGCAAGAGCCATAGTCCCTTGGACATAGACACTTTCCCTGGGCAGACAAGGCAGTCTTGGATTTGCAGTTAGACACAGTCCCTGGGGACTAGGGGTCTGGCTGCATGTAGGTGCCTGAGATGTCAAAAAAGGACAGTGATGTCAGAGGGGTAGTAGACGGGGGGAGGGGGGTTGTCACTGTGTGAGGGATATAAATGACAAATGTCTAACTATTACATTGTTTTGTGCACGTGAAACTAATAAAAAAATGTAAAAAAAAAAAGGATGGTGATGCTATAGGAGGTGAAAGAGTCATCTCCATTCAGTCTAACAACAGATTTAGCTTTTTAGCCATGCCAGGATAAAGCTTTAAGAAAATTGACACCACAGCTACAAATATATCTATTTCCCCAAAAGTATCTATTTTTTCTTTCTCTGTGGTTCAGATACTGGGCCATGCGAGGTAGGGTCCACTTCCAGTGTTTTGTCACTCATCAAGCAGCATGAGTGAGCAACTGAATATAGGGTTGCGTTGTTATAGTTGCATCTATTTCTCAAGAGTGTGCAGAATGACAACCTCTGTTTTGATGAAGAAGACATTCTAAAGGTATTTTTAACTGATTTTATTGAAAGGATTAAAAGGAAACAACTCTAGCAGATAAAGTGAGATGGCTTCTGGGAATAATATCTGCCTCCCAAGATCATGCTTGATTTACGGATTTGCATTACTGAATGCTAGACTTCTACCTCTCCCTCTCTCTAAAAGCTGTTTCTTCCTCTCCATCTCCACTGATGCATTGTTTTAGTTCAAGCAAGAGTCTTTTCTCATAGGGATTATCACCCAACCTCCTGTCTCATCCATTGCCCTCACAGCTTCATGAAGCCCTTAAAGCAATCTTTCTAAAATACAAAATTGATCATGTCAGCCCCCTGAAGGAAACCCACCATGGTTCCCCATCTCCCTCCCCAGGATGGAAATCATGTGCCACATCATAGAGCTGTGGTTAATGAGATGTCACTCAGCATGAGGCAAGCATCCATTGAGCTGGTCACTGATACATGGCTGCTCCCCAGCACTTCTCTCCCACTTGATTATCTCCTCCTGTAGTTGATGACTTTTTCTTAATGTGTATTGGCTTCCTCAGCATCTGGTGGTTTCTGATAACTCCCATGTACTTGGTAAATGTTTTGAATGGATTAATCTATTCCAACACAACTTATGGAGAACTGCTTTAGGTCAGGTAATGTTCTAGGCACCAGAAATATAGCCATGAACCCAAGAAAGCTCACAGCCCACATGGAGTTCATCTGGACAATGTGGGGGTGGGTAATGTCATAGGTAGCCAGAAGGCCTCCCCTGTTAAGCAGAGACCTGAAAAAAGTGAGCAAGTGAGTCTTACATATAACTGATGAAAAAGCACACCCAGCAGAGGGAACAGCCAATGTCTTCCCTGAGGTGATGCCATGCTTGCAGAGTTCAGGGAATAGTGAGGTATTTGTGTGGCTGGAGGTGAGGATCAGTGGAGAGATAAGTGTATGATTGAGTCAGAGAAGAGTATAGGAGGCATGTAAAGGAGTTTGGATTTTATTCTCAATAAGATGAAACATCATTGGAGGATTTTTAAACAAAGGAGTAACATGATCTGACAGGTTTTCAAAGGACTGTGTAGGCTACTACATGGAGGTCAAATAGACTGAAAAGGGGCAAGGACAGGAAATGGGAGATCAATTGGGAGAGAATGGGATGGGGGTAAGTAATTGGATTCTGGGTACATTTTGAAGGTGAGGTTAATTGGGTTTGCTTATAGATTGGGTGAATGGTAGAGAGAAAGAAAATAGTTAGGAAACAAGGAAACATGGCTCTGAAATTCTTGACCTGGATAATTACAATAATGGAATGACTAATAACAGAGATGATGACTATTCAGGGACCAGAAAGGAGGAGGAAATCAGATATTTTCTCACAATGATACTGAATGGTCAAATCCCTTCTTTACCTACCAGTCTTTGCTACCACTGGCACCTCTTTCAGATACTCTACCAATGAGAAAGTTATACATTATCTACAGATCATACCTAGGTTCATAGAGCTTCCACCCATCGGTCCCTTCAAGTCTTGCCACATAAGTCGTTAAAGTCATGATCCATCATCAGTGATCATGTCCCTTGAGTGGTTTCCCTTCAGAACAGGACTAGCATTCTCAGTCCCATCATTCCCCTTCAACCCTTTTCCAATCTTGTCTACTTCACTTTGAATAGCTCTGGTTTTTCAATATTCCCTTTAAAACTGGTATTTAAGAGGAACGAAAGCTACCGGGGGAACAAAAGCAATGAGGCAGAGTTGCAAAGAGAATTCCAGAGAAACGCACTTCTCATTCTAGACCCTTTACTTTTTTTCCTGCAATCAGGAATCACGTTAACTATGATCACATCTTCTTTCCATTGCTGTCTGACTCTGTATGGTGTTTGTGGAAGACCTCTTCACACTGAATCACAGCTATAGCCTCCCAGACAACAGGACGTTCTTATCCCTTCACCACAGCCCTTTCTCCACAAAGGGTCCAAGGTGAACCAGATCCTATGTTACTCCCAAAGACTTTCTACCAAATTGGAATAAACATTAAACTCTTTGTCTTGGCCTAAGTCTCCCACCACATTGCATAACCATTCTGCCACCATAATCTCCTCCCCCTCTTGTAACACATCCAACCACTGCCTCCTCAAGTCTTGACAACTACAATTCTGTTGGCCTCCATACTTTTCCCTCAATATCTTCCATGATTGGTTTAATCTCATTTTCCAGGATTGATTTCTACTAATTGACTTCTCCAAGAACCACAACTACCCTCACTACTTTATCTGAAGGAATACAGGGTTACTCCTTGCCTGTACTTTCATTGTTTCTGTACATATTTGCAATTGATTGCCTTACTAACATTAGTTCTTTTGTTTACTGGTTACCTCCCCACGGAAATGGAACTACCACTAGAGCAATGAGTGTTTCTGTTTTGCAAAGTGCTGTATCATTAGCTTCCATAATAACTGGCACCTAGTAAACGTGCCACAACTAGAGAGTGAGTGGAAGACTATGGGACACATTAATGTGTAATGGTAAATGACAAAGACATAAAGAAAGTGAAAATTCACCTAAGTCTTCAAATAAATTGCTGATACAATTTTGGTGTAAATCAATCTGAAAATTTTCATACAAATATGTTTTTTCTCACAAAGACAATCTCATACTGAATATAATATTTTATAATTTTTAAAGATGTAGCATTAGATTGTGAACATACTATAAAACAATATAGTAGTAACAATATAATATCATATTTTGTCTATTATAAATAATATATAATATGCGATAATATTTTTAATGGTTGCCTTGTGTCATATAAGATTAGAGTACTGTAATTTAAAGTACAAATAATCTATATTTAGATGTTTGATCTCCTCTCCCACAATTTTGGAGTTTATAAACAATATGTCAAAGAACAATCTTATCTAAGCTCACATTTCTTATTTTGCCTAATATACTGGGAGTGCAAAAAATATATATACACATTTCTTAATTTTATCTTAATTTTACACATATCTTAATTATTCACATATCTTAATTTTAAGATATGTTATCTATGCTCAAGCAGTAGTTTGCCATAATCAGAAGTGTCTGAACACTGATGGTAACCACTTGAGTACCTCTTGTAATTGCAGAAGTCAAACATGACGTGTACTCATCTTTTGTTATCAGTATATATTGAGTATTACAATGAATACAGTTTTTTTCCTTCATTAAAGAGTGCATACATTTTTTTGCATTATATATATATATATGTGTGTGTATATATATATATATATATATATATATATATATATATATATGTAGGTTAGCTGAATTATATTTTGTTGGTCTTTTAGTAACTTGCAATAGTTGTTTTTTATTTTATTTTAAGATTAAAGACAGATTATTTGTCTTATGTTTTCTTCAATTTCTTCTTACTTCTATAATTCATTTATAGTGAGTATCTTCATGTATAACTTTTCCATTTTTATTCAGTAAAATTTATTAATAAATTTCTTCATGGATTTTGACTTGATGTTATTCTTAGAGGGTTTCTAGAAATTATTTTTATCATATATTGGCCATTATGTAATTGTATTCATACTTTTTACTTATCATTTAACTCATAATCCATTAGAAAATGTTTGGTGTATATTGTGGAGTGAACACCTAAATTATGTTGTTCTCTAGTGGTGTACCAATTGCTTAATTTTAATAATAAGCAATCTTGAACTTTCAATCAAGATGGCGGAATAGGAAAATTCTGTGCTCACCTCCTTTCATGACCACATTCAAAATTACAACTAAACTACAGAACAACCATCATTGAGAATCATCTGAAGTCTAGCTGAACCAAAGTCCTATAACTAAGGACATACAGATGAAGCTACCTCAAGATTGGTACGAGGAGTGGAGACATGGGACAGGCTATTCACACATCCCTGTGTGACCATTAAAAATTGGGAGGGATATCTCCATGTGGAGGTCCTCCTTGAGAAGAAAAAGTCCCAGCTCTATACCACGTTCCCCAGCCCAGGGTTCCATTGCTGAAGAGAGAAGTTCCCACAACTTCCGGCAAGGGAAACCAGAGATTGTGCCTGACATAGAGGATGGCTGGAGTCCCAGGCACAACTTTTAAAGGGCCTATGCAGAGACTTACTTACGAACAGACTCACTTGCTCTGAGCTCCAGCACTGGGGCAGCAGCTTGAAGTCACCAGGAACATGTGGGGAGGAACTGAGTTGTCTTGTTTCAGACCCAGGTCTGGAGGGGTAGTTTTTGCCCAAGCAGAAGTGCTGGCAGAAGCCATTGTTCCTTTTTTGAGCCCTCCCCGCACCCAGGACGCAGACACAAGCAGGCACCATATCTGATTCTGCATCAACTTAGCTAACACTATTCCTCTTGCCCTAGTAATCCCCTGAGATCACACCCCACCCAAATTTTGGGCCCAATTAAGGCACTTCCAGTGACTTTCCATATAAATGTCCTGTTAGCTCATGATGCAGACTTTCCTAAAATCTCTCAAACGTTCACAAACCTCAAACAAACACAATCTATCTGCATGCTCCACACATCTTACTGAGCAGCCCCAAGCCTGGCACTAGTGGCAGCCAGCCTCAGTTCACAGTTTAGCCTCTCCCATGTACTCCCAAGCCCAACACAAGTGGAAACCATCTTCAGATCACTTAGTAGCTCATACCAAGTGGCCCTGGGCACAGCACAGGCAGCAGATGAAATTGGTCTGCACCAGAGCATTTTCCAAGAGGCTCCAGAACCAACACACCTGGTGGCCAGATTCAGACCATACCAAAGTACCACCCAACCATCTCTACAAATGACATACCCAAAAGACAGACCCAAAAGGCACCAGAGGCATGCTTAAGCAAATCCTGCTCCACGGGGTCAGCCCCCACACAACAGCTCCTTCACTGTAGTCCTGGCCAGTCCTCACAACCAATCAGCCTGAGTGTCGACCCCTCCCACTGATGTGCCAACAACATTCAAGACTCAACTACAATAGGAAGGCACATACAAACCACACAAGGGTACACCTGGAGCATCTGACGCAAGTGACTAGGGAGACTGTGTCTCTGGGCCCAACAAGACACCTGCTACATAAGGCCACTCTACCAATGGAGATTCATAACAGTTTTACTTAATACATAGAAACAAACACAGGGGTGGGGGCAGCCGAAATGAGGAGGCAAAGAAACATGTCCCATATGAAAGAACAGAACAAAGCACAGAAAAATAACTAAACAAAGTGGAGACCAGCAATCTAACAGATGCAGAGCTCCAAACACTGGCTATAAGGATGCTCAATGATCTCAGTGAGAACTTCAACAAAGAGAGAGGAAAAATGAACATGGATATAGACAAAAAAAATAGAAACAGTCAGAAATGAAGACTAAAATAACTGAAATAAAGATTACATTAGAGGGAATCAATAGTAGATTAGATGAAGCAGAGGATTGAATCAGTGATTTGGAAAATAAGGTAGCAGAAAACACCCAATCAGAACAACAACAACAAAAAAAAGAAACCAAAAATATGAGGAGAGTTTAAGGGGTCTCTGTACATAATATCAAGTGTACCAAATTTGTATCATAGGTGTATCAGAAGAAGAGCAAGAAATTGAAAAACCTATTAAAGAAATAATGATGGAAAACTTTCCTAACCTGGTGAAGGAAATAGACATGCAAGCCCAGGAAGTACAGAGGCTCCCAAACAAGATGAATCCAAAGAGGCCCCCACCAAGACATTTCATAATTAAAATGCCAAAGGTTAAAGACACAGAGAGAATCTTAAAAGCAAAAAGAGAAAAGCAGTCACCTACAAGAGAGCTCCCATAAAACTGTCAGTTGATTTCTCAACAGAAACTTGAAGACCAGAAGAAAGTGGCAGGGAATATTCAAAGTGATGAAAAGTGAGGGCCTACAACCGGGATTGCTCTACCCAGCAAAGCTATCATTTAACATTGAAGGGGAGCTAAAGAGCATCCCAGATAAGAAAAAGCTGAAGGAGTTTATCACCCCAAACGAGTATTAAAAGAAACGCTAGAGAGACTTTTTTAAGAAGAGGAAGAAGAAGAAAAAAAAAGGATTAAAATGTGAATAATAAAATGGCAATAACTACATATATAAACAACTATTTTAAATATAAATGGATTAAATGCTCCCATCAAAATTTATAGAATGCCTGACTGGATAAGAAAACAAGACCCTTACATATGCTGACTACAAGAGACTCACTTCAGATTGAAAGACACAGAGACTGAAAGTAAAGGGACTGAAAAGATATTTCAAGAAAATGGAAACAAACAAACAAAAATCTGGGGTAGCTATACTTATACCAGAAAAATAGGCTTTAAAACAAAGACTATAACAAGACACAAAGAAGGATCCAGTAATCCTACTTCTGGGTTACTTATCTGAAGAAACCCAAAACTCTCCTTTAAAGGGACATGTGCATTTATATGTTCATTGCAGCATTATTTAAAATAGCCAAGATATGGAAGCAACCTAACTGTCTGTCAGTAGATAAATGGATAAAGAACTGATACATATATACAAAGGAATATTAACAGACATAAAAAAAGAATGAAATCTTTTCATCTGCAACAACATGGATGGACCTAGAGGTTATTGTGCTAAGTGAACTAAGTCAGACAGAGAAAGACAAATAATATATTATTTCACTTATATGTGAAATCTAGTAAACAAAATAAATGAACAAACAAAACACACAAATCAATTGATACAGAGAACATTTTGATGCTTGCCAGCTGTGAGAGGTTTGGGGGATTGAGTGAAAAAGGTGACGGCATTATAAGTACAAATTGGTAGTTACATAATAGTAACAGGGATGTAAACTATAGCATACGGAATATAGTCAATATTGTAATAACAGTATGGTGTCGGGTTGGTACTAGACTTATCGGGATAATCACTGCATCAGTTATATAAATACTGAATCACTGTGTTGTACACCTGAAACTAATATAATATTGTATGTGAACCATAATTAAAAATAAAAATATTAAAACATAAAAAAAATAAACAATCTTTTCCCGTGACTAAAAAATTTATCATATATATTATGTAGATGCTTTGTTGTTTGTCTTTGGTTTTCCTTTTTGCTTGTTATTGTCTTTTCCTATATTGGCTATGATATTTTTATTAGAGTCATGCACTGCTTTATAATGGGGATATGCTCGAGAAATGCATCATCAGGGAATTTCCTTGTAGTGTGAATATCATAGCATGTACTTACACAAATATACTACATACACACATAAGCTATATGGTGTAGCCTATCGCTCCTAGGCTACAAGCCTGTACAGCATGTTACTGACAAAACAACACAAGATTAAATCATGTGCAAGAGAAAATAATGCAATCAAGAGACAAGGTACGCTTCTGACACCATACATAGTTTTTACGTTATTGACTATATTCTCCATACTGCATTTCACATCCCTGTTATTATTTTGTGACTACCAATTTGTACTTCCTAATCCCTTCACCTTTCTCATTCAGCCCCTCAACCCCCCTCCCATCTAGCAACGGTCAACTTGTTCTCTGTATCTATGAGTCTATTTCTGTTTTGTTTGTTCATTTATTCTGTTTTTCAGATTCCACATATAAGTGAGATCATATTGTATTTGTCTTTCTCAGTCTGACTTATTTCACTTAGCATAATAACCCGTAGGTCTATCCATGTTGTTACAAATGGAAAGATTTCATTTTTTATGGCAGATTAATATGCATAGATGGGTACTAGACTTATCGGGGGAATCACTTCATAAATTATATAGATGCCTAACCACTGCACTTTACACCTGAAACTAATATAAAATAATATTGGAGGTCAAATATATATATATTAGTCACAAGATATAAAGTACAGCACAGGGAATATAGTCAATGGTATTGTAATATCTATGTATCGTGTCACATGGGTAGTAGATGCGGGAGTTATCACTTTGTGAGGGGTGTAAATGTCTAATCATGTTGTTTCGTATATCTGAAAATAATAAAAACAAAAGAGACACGGTAAACACGAGATGTATGAGGCTGCTGCTTGTGTAAAACGGCATACTCTTTTTTAGCAACATTTATAAGTAAGTATAAAAGGTACAACATAGTAAATACATAAACCAGTATCGTAGTTGTTTGTTACCATTATCAAGCATGTACCTCCTGACTTTTATACGACTGGCAGTGTGGTAGGTTAGTTTACATCGTCATCACCACAAACACGAAGAGGAATGTGTTGGGCTATGACATTGTGATGCCTATGATATCATTAAGAGAAAGGACCTTTTCAGCTTCATTACAGTCCGATGGGACCACTATCATGTATGTGGTCAGTTGTTGACCAAAACATCTTTTTGAGAAGCATGGCTGTATTTCCAAAGTAATGTGTATGTTAGTTCAATTCTGTGACTTGGGGCAAGCTCACCTTGAGCTTCACTATTCTTATTTGTGAAATGAAGATAATATATACGTCACAGGCTAGTTATGGGGATTACGTTACACACGGTATATAAAGTGTTTATTTTCCTCAGTGTGTGGTTTTGCTCAAAAGAATTCTGCCAATTACTTACTAATATTTTTGTAATATATCTGATACTAGAAAGGGATTTAAAAATATTTTCCAAATGGTTACTTCTGAATTATAGGATGAATTGTTAAACATAATTATATGTAAACTAGATTTCTTAGATGATGTCACTATTTCTAAATTTGTTGAATAAATTCTTTTGATTTTCTGGGTAGTCTATTGCCTATTCCTCTTCCATTTTTTTACATGTATGTCATTTATATTCTCCCTGACTTCTTGCACTGGCCATAACAATCTTAAATAGCAGCAGTGTCCCCTAGATCATTTGGGGCTCTAGTGACATTTGTTACACTATATGTCTATTGTATATGTTACACTAAATGTCTAGTGACATTTGTATACACTAGTATGTAACTGAAACATAATGATGACTATTGATTTCAAACTGAGGACTCATTTATATCTTCCCAGTGCTTTACATTAAAATAATTTACTTGATGCACGTCTTTATCAACACCTTTTCTGCTTATCTTTCTGATGATCAGTTTGGGCTTATGTTCCTGTTAAAATAACATATTAAAGGATTTTCAAAATTTCTTACCCTTTATTGGGATTAGCACTTGCATATCTATAGTATAATATTTTTAGAGTTTTGAAATATTTTACTTATGTTTATATACACACATTAATAGTGAGATTGAGTTGCAGGTTTTCATTTGGTGCTTTTTTCAAGTTTTTCATTAATTTTATGCTAATTTTATGTTGTGAATTGAGAATTTTGCATTAGTTTCTTATACTTTGACAGTTTAAATAACGTTGGATAAAATTCTTTCAAAGAATGATTTGGTTTGAACATTTATTTTGGAGGAAGGTCTTTGACAAACTTTATCTTTTTTCTACCACAATTAATGTCTATTTCCTTCTTCTAACTTTTCTTGAATAAATGTTAGTAATTTACATTTTTTTTAAAGTCATGCATTTATCAGTGACATGCACGTTATTAAGCTTTTAATGACATATTGCATCCCATTGTAATTAGTTCACTCACTCTCATGTCTGTGTATAAATCCTACTTTGCATGCATAATGTTATACTTTTTTTTGCCATTTTTCATACTGCCAAATATATCCATCTTATGCTCTTTTCTAAGAATCAGGTCTTTGATTTCTCAATTTTATCACATCTTATTGTAATTCTGTGAATTTTGGTTTTATTTTTATTATGTTATTTTCTATTCCTTTTCTAGGAAAGTTTCATTGTTCTTTGCTTTTAGAATTGAATGAAAGTGTATTTCATTTTTAGTAGTAAATTGTATGAATTTTCTTGAGTATAACTTTGTGTGAAATAATCTCTGAACTGTGATGATAACTTAATACTAATTAATTTTGAAAAAACTTTAATTTTGTTCTCTGCTTCAATTAAAATAAAAAAGAAATGTTTAGAGCTTTTTTGCTTAATTCTTTATTATTTAGTTTTCAATCTATTAATTTTCTTTATAATTATAATTATTAAGTGGGTGTTTTGTCAAAGGTTGTTATTTTGTATTAAGTATTTCGTATGTTTGCATTACAATTAGTCAGTTGTGACTTGTAGAATTTCTACTCTTGAGATCAGTGAGATTATTTTTTTTAGTATCAGGTATGATCTCTCTGTGTATGGCATCAAAAAAGTGTATTTTCTATAGGAATTTTCTATAAGTATATATTTGATATATACATATAATGAAACATTAATTAATCAAGTTCTCAATATCTAAATTTTTTTTGTCTTCTCAATGTTTTAAAAGATGAAATTTATGTTTTGAATTCATTATAATCATGGTATTGCCAATTTCTCCTTGAGTTTCTAACAGTTTTTCCTTTATATTATTAGAGTTTTTATTATTCATTCTGTGAATGTTATATCTTCATTATGGATTATTCATTTTAAAATATATTTTAAAATATTTTAATATTTAAAATATTTTTATGCTTTTGCTCTTTTATTCCCTTTTGGCTGTTATTAATTTTGTTACATCTGTTTTCTGCATTCTCATTTGACTAATCTATTGTTGCTCCTCCCTTTTGTATTTTTTTCCAGGTTTGTTGAGATATAACTGACAAATAAAATTGTGAGATATTTAAATTGCGCAATGTGATGATTTGATATTTGTATACATTATGAAAGGATTCTCCCCATCAAGTCAATTAACACATCTATCACCTGACATATTTCCTTTTTTTTGGTGAGAACATTAAGTATTATTCGCTTAGGAAGTTTTAATTATACAATACAATGTTATCAACTGTAGTCACCATGCTATTCATTTTACAACTAAAATTTGTAGCTTTTTTACCGACCTCTTCCTATTTTCCCCACCCCCAGCCCCTAGCAACCACTTGTCTATTCTCTGTTCCTTCTGCATTTGTTGTTGCGGGCCTGTCTGTTTGCACATAGCTTATATTCTAGTTTGCTTTTTTTTTTTAACCCTGAGACATTACTCTTTAGTAATTTGCATTATTTTTATAGCCGATATGTTTCAGTTTACTTCAATTCTCTTATAATTTCTTAGTGTCACTTTTGATTTTCCTTCTTGGCTTTTTTTCCCTCTAAGTTATTTGGAAGTTGTAGCTTTCACAAGTAAATCAAAACTGTGCCAAAGCATTCTGTTCAATTAAATAAAAATCAATTTTATCCAGGCAGTGGGCAAATGCTGTGGCTGGGAATGTGACAATAGCCCAGGTTCTTCCCTCTGGGAGTCCCTCATCATCCACTGGTCACTACAGAGGCTCATGCAGTACAGAGGAAAATATCCTTCATGCTCAGCCTCACTTTTAGCTTCTTTCCTCCCACTCTATTCTGTCGTATGTGCCGGGTAATACAGCTACCTTATTATTTTAACTTCTTATTTACAGAAATAGTAAATTTACACAAAAGTTATAGTACAATGAACATCGACATACTCTACCTAAATTGACTAAATGGTAACATTTTCCACATTTAGTTTGAGTGTGTGTGTGTGTATATGTGTGTGTGTGTGTGTGTGTGTGTGTGTGCTGGCTCAGTTGATATGTGGTAATTATAATGACCCTGCATCCCTAAATAATTAAGTACAAGTTTCCTAAGAACAAGGACATTATTTTATATATAACCACAGAACAATTACCAAATAATGGAAATTTAATATTGATGATTATTGTTACCTACTATACAGCCCATATTTGAACGTTGCTTATCTTCCCAATAATGTCCTTTAGACCAAACAAAATGTGTTTTTTCCTGGCAGGTACCCTCTCAGCCAACTGAGCAAAGCTAATATCCTCAATATAGGGATAAAATCATCATAGGAGCTCTCATCACAAGGAGAAAAATTTCTTCCTTTTTTCTTTTTATTATATCTATATGAGAAGATACACATTAACTAAACCTGTTGTGGTAGTCATTTCACAATATACATAAATCAAACCATCATGCTGTACATCTTAAACTTATGCAATGACATATGTCAAATATTTCTTAATAAAACTGGAAAAAATTAAAACTAACATACATATCACGTCTCTTTATACGATGCCTTGAAAAGGATGTAACATCACTCCAGTGGTAGTTCTGACAAAAATGAATAACTTGAACCTAATCATGAGGAAACAGACAAACTCAAGTTTAGTGCAAGTCTACGAAATAACTGGCTTGTACTCTTAAAAAATGTCAAAGTTAAGAAACACAAAGAAAAGGTGAAGAACTAATCCAGATTAAAGGAGCTGTGAAGGCCTGACAATTGAGTGCTTTACATAACAGTGGATGGGACTGGAGTAGAATAGCTCTAAGTGAGGGGTTGGTAAACTATTTCTGTAAAGAGACACATAATAGATATTTTAGGCTTTATGGACCATATGTTCTCTGTTGCAACTAATCAACTCTGTGGTTGTAAAATGAAAGCAGCCATAGACAACATGTAAACAAATGGGCATGGTTTTGTTCCATTAAAACTTCGCTTATGAAAACAGATGGTGGGTGGGCTATATTTGCAAAATCCTGCTCTAAAGGGCATTATTGGGACAACTGGCAAAACTTGTATATGGACAGAGGGTTAGATAATATTTTATTTTGTCAGTGTAAAATTTCCTGACATCAAATAACTGTGATAGTTATGTAAGTAAATGTCCCTCTTCTTAGGAGCTATACACACAGAAAGAGACAGAGATAGAACGGAAATTTGGATAGATGATACATAGACAGAGAGATAGATAATAGCTAGACAGACAGACAGACAGACAGACAGACAGATAGATAGATAATAGATAGATCTTTATACATTTTTTTCTTTGTCTGACCCAGGCTCTAATCCAGGGTCATGACTTTCATTCAGTATTTTTTAATGGGGAAGTTTCTCCTCTTTTCCTTCTGTTTCATGATTTTGGCATTTTTGAAGAGTCGAACTGCTATTTGTTTGTTTGTTTTATAGACTATCCCTCAATTTGTGTTTGTTTCAGGATTAGATTCATGCTATGCATTTTTGATAGAACTTCTATAAAAGAAATATTCTGTCCCATTCAGCACATCACTTCAGAAGGCATATGATGCCAAATTATTTTATTATTGGTGAGGTGAGCATTGATCACATGGTCAACATTGGATTTTCCAGATTGCCCTACTGTAAAGGTAACTTGGTTCATCATTCTTAATTTATTATTTTCAAATCTATTCCAACAGCCTTTATAGTGAGATCTGACATCTTCCTCTGTTCATGGGAGTGCATTTGATACACATACAAAAAGAACCATTTGCATCGTATTGGTGACATCTGAACTCAATAGATGCTTGTGAAATCTTCTTATAAGAGTCGACATTTGTTTCTGCCACATTAAAAATTATTTCCATTGTATTTGCACATAACAGTACAACACACAGGCTGTGCCTGTCAATCATGTGGGTGGGCCCCTTGCAGAGGCCCAGATTGTGAGAGCACACTTTTCTATTTAAAGGTTATTGTGCAAATACTGAATAAGTACCACAGCTGGGTATGAGGTGGTGGCTTTGATTCATCTACCGTTCAAGGCTGCTATGATTTGCATTACTATAGTTGGGAGGTTTTATTCAAAGTTTTACATGATAATAACCTAGATTTTTAAAAAAAATATATGAATACAGGTCTTAATATATTGATGTGGCAGCAACACAGCTAATTAAGAGTTCGGAAAACCCAAAATGCCAAGTTCAAGACTTTGAATGTTTCAAATGATTTTTAGAACTGAAAAGGAATAGCTGTAGGTATGAATGTGACCCACCGAAATGATTTTATTGTCTTTAGCTGCACATCTCACAGGGCACTGATAAGAAAGCCAAGGCCCAGAAGACTTTCATTTGGGTAAACCTTAGGCACATGCACCTGTCATCTGGTCTATTTTAATAACCGAGTATCCTGGCATAGTGACGCCCATCAAATCTGTTGCATGTGAAATGAGTAAATTAATAAATGAGTTAAAAGAAGAGAAGGTGTGGAAGACTTGAATCCAAACAGAGTGTTGGGACTAGTAGTGTGGATACATCCTTTATGAGGAGCGAGGCAACACGACGAGGCTCACCTGTGGTGGAGAACGCCAAGCACTTTACAAAGCCAGTGTTAAGAGAATTTTCAAGCTTGACACATAGGAGCTGAAATAGGAAATAATTTGGGGTTCCTTTACCTTGATGGATGGAACCAGGCAGTACATTTTGGGTTTGAAAACAAATATACCCAGAAAAGTAAAAGGGAGGCAACTGCTGAGAGGAAATTCAGAAGCCATTGTCTTCCCAATTATCTTTGGAAAAAATCAAGCTTTATAGAAGGATGTTTGTTCAGGATGATCAATGGTTTCCTGTCTGGCTCTGGGTACCCAGCAGAAAATGATCATTTTTTTACGGTGAGCGGAAGACACCAATTTATCTCTCTTTTCAAAGGCTACGCTTGACTGGAGGTTCAGAGAGCGAGCACACCTAACTTAGGCTCTTCCATCACTAACTTCATGGCAAAGAATTTGATAAATTCACCATAGGAAAATATCCCGCAGTGTGTTTGCTTTCTACGGGAAGTTTTGATGGTTATCCCTTTTAGACGTGGGCTGGCAGAACACTTGGGCAGAAATGCGTGTGAAAGGTGCAGGAAAAGGTGCTGAGTGACAGCCAGAGCTTACACTTGCTTGTCAGGCTCAGAGATCTGTAAAGGCAGAAACAGTGTTGAGCAAACTTTAACCTGAGGAGCCCAGCGCCACTCCAGCAAAAGCCAGGAAACCAAAGCTTCAAGCTAGAGCTGATTGGTGACACAGAGGGAAGATTAAATATGGCTGTTGCTTTTTCTCTTGTTGGGTCAGGTGTACACATATATTGAGTGGCTTTCATCTCAAGAACCCTGCCCATTCCCCAAAATGCCCACTATATTTCCTACATTCCACAGAGGCCCTACCCAAGTTGGGGCAGCCATTCTCACTGTGGATCTAAGAGTAAGCAGGGACTTTTGTCAACAATTGATGGTAGGAAGTGGAAAAAAATTTTCCAGCATGATGTTCCTGATGGTAATGAAGATCCCTAATCCCCAAGGCATCTGCACCACTTCCTTATCCCTGTCTACCCATCCACCTCAGTTATTCTTCCTTCCTCATGGACCACTTTACCCTATAAATCTGCCCTTGGTAGCTACAATCCTTCTCCATGTGTGTGATCTGCTTCTCACTCAGTTTTCCATTTGAATTAATAGGATCAAGTGAGGTGAAGCCATTCAACCTTGTGTTGATCCTCAGTGAGCCTGTAACTGAGTCTACATTTAGAAGAGAACTCACCTCTCTTCTCACTGGGCTGTCCACAACAGCCACTATGTCCCGGAGTCATTCAGCTGCACTTAGATGCGTCCAGATTACTATCCACTTAAGCACAGGTGGATGTTTGCCAACCCAGATCAACTGGCGGGCCACTCTGAATAGTTATTCACCCTTCCTAAGCACCATCAATCCTTCCATCAATCAGTCGATCAACCAACTTTTATAAATTAGCAAGACAAAATTTTCCAAAGGGCATGCCTGTCTCCCAATCGTTCCTTTTAGCACTGCTATCCTTGGGAACAATTTGCAACTTTAAAAAAAAAAAGCATGAAGAGGCAGGCATGAGAACCACAGAGGAACTTCCTTACTCATTGCCTAGATAGGTTATTTTCCAGCCTCTTATTTGATTCTTCTTTTTAACATTTCATTTCTTTTTAAAGCAACAAAACTGTCAATAATCTCATGAATGAAAATAGTTTCCCCTATTACTAATGAAACCATTTTTTAGAACTAACTTTCAATTTAGCAGTCTTAATTAAGGGCATATTTCCAAATCTGATCAGAGTATCCAGAACATTGGGCCGTGGCTTTATATTTTATTCTAGGAGGAACAAATGTCTGCTTTCAATTTGCCCAGAGTGCTTGCTTAGCATAATGGCAATCAGGAACATTGGATCGGTGAAGGACATGGATAACTCAGACAGATGGGGACCCTGCCTTGAAGGGCTTAGTGGCACAGAACGACACAGCCTTAGTTGCAGATAAGCAGGACCAGAGGACAGTGAGGGGAGAGGTCTGTGGGGAGTAAAGCATGGAAAATGGGTCAGAGTCTCATGGATACTGGAAATCACAGGTTTATAGGGGTGGCCCTGTGGATTCAGGTTAAATCCCCTCTCCCACATCAAGTCTGGATTCGGTGACATTGGCAGGGATGAGGAGCATGTGGCATATGTGGAACATTTCAGCTTCCTCTACCTGTTCAGAACATACTATCTGACAAGGAATTAATTGGCTCAAAAAGCAGAACTTATTGGGGCATGGTATGTGGGTCTAGCTTTCCATGGGGACTCCAGCTCCAGGGAAATGCCCAATTCAAAGAGCTATGTACAGGAGACAAGGCATGGAAAGCACTGAGCTCAATGCTTTGCATTGAACACAGACTTAAATATTTCATGCATGAATAAAACAATGAATGGATGGTTGGATACAAGTTTATTCCCTTTGCACATTCTGATTCCTACAGGGTCTGTGATTTGGAGACCAAGCAAGGATCCTATGTGGTCTTGCTAATGTGGCCAATCACTCCAGGGCTAAGAGTAGGTCTGAAATGTCAGCCACACCTAACCAGGTCCCCACTCGCAGCACACTAGTGAGAAAGGCAGGAAGCAAGGATAATAACTAAGCTTGGTTCAGAGTGAACTGTCTCTCAGGCAGTCTTTCAAATGAACTATATGTCAACCTTTTAATCCTCACCATAAATCTATAATATAGACATAATTATTAACCCCACCGATAAGGAAACTGAAACTCATAAAAATTAAATAACTCTCTCAAGACATCACGTGTGGACTGACCTACTGGTGGGAACCACAGTCCAAACACCACAAACAGATGGAGGCTGTTCTAGAAGAAGAACGTGGACATGGGCAGTGGATGGCTCCCAATCAAGTGGCTTATGGCTCACCACAGTCCATTCAGTCTGGCAGAAAACCCCTGCCAGAGACTGGATTTAAGAACTTCCCCTAAGAAAAGGCATGTGGCAGTGACTAGGCAAGAAATTGGGACCCTAGAAAAGTGTGGTGAGCCAGAAAGCAAAGTAAGAAGTGAAGCAGAAGGACTAATACACTGGGAAACTGTGCTGGGGGTTAGTGGAAGCCTACAATCTACCACTGGTGAAAACGATCCAGGGTTAGGGCAGCCAAACAAATCCAGTCCTACTTGCAAACAGCCTGACGGGCTGAAACTCAACCGGCTTTACCTGGGGTCTGGATAGCCTGCTTGTGAAGGTTCCAGGTCACAAGGACTCAGAGAGAGCATGATTGCTGAATTAGTACCCAACACAGTACGCAAAGGTCAGCACAAAAGCAAGCTGTCTGTCTCAGGGAGGGGAGAACAGGTGGCAGGCAAATGGTCCTGGCAAGAGGCTAAGATGGCATCCGGTATCCAGAGTGACCGTTCAAGCAGACGATGAGCAGACAAAAGCAGATGGGTGGCATGAGTCGCCCAGAGTTCATACAGGTAAGGAGCCAGATGGCATCTACTGATTACCAGAAGTACAGGTGGAAAGACAACTGGCAACAGGTGATCACAGTTTACGATAGGTCCAGGAAACTCACTGATGAGGGCAGATTAGCAGAAGCGCAGGTGAGTGGAGAGAGAGAGCACCACAGCATGACCTGGCATTCAGAAAGCACTCTGGAATCCCACCAAAAAGTATAAGTACCTCTCACTATCCAAATTCTCTGCTATCCAAACCTGAGTGTTGAAGAAGATTGGATGGATAGGGATTCTTATATCAGGACAGGGACTTATGAAGACTGGGTTCTGTAGAGTAGAATATTCTGAACCTGGAAGGACTGGGAAGGACCCAGATGCCAGGTTAATGAATATAAGATTTGCAAACAAGTGTTATATGGCCTTTGCTTGTGAGGGTTCGGCCCTAGGGGCAGGTCAGCCAGGCTATAACATCTGGATCCACTGGACAGCATGGCCACCTAAGATTCTAACGCCCCGTGCTCCTGTTCTCCCTGCAGAATCTTAGTACTTGCTCTTCTATCTGCCTGAAATGATCCTCCCTCTCCTCTTCACTACCTTCTTTGCACCCTTTAGATTTCAAATCATTAGCTACTTCCTTAGGGAGGCCTTCTCTGACCCCTAATTAGGAAAGGCTCCCTCGGAGAGCACCATGGCTCATCCTTGTGATCCTTGTAATCATGTATCCATTCATGTGGCTCTCAGGTTAGTGTCCAGTTCCTTCCCTGAGCTGTAACTTCACTTCTGTCATTGACTCCAGCGTCCAGCACAGGACATGATACTTCACAGATGTCCAGGTGAATGGATGCATGAGTAAATGAACGTCCTTAGGGCCACATTCACAACTCTGAGCCTGTATTCCCATATGTGCAGAATGAGGCTAATGAATGTGACCTGCCGGAGTGATTGTGGTGGGGATTATATCATAAAGAGTCTATAAAGAGCCTCGCGTGGCGCCTGGCATTTGGCAGCACCCCATGCCTTCCAGATCTCCTCTTCTCTTCTTTGCGGTACCCAAGGGTGGCGAGGCCTCCCTACCGTGTCTGGGCTCTAACCTGCCATTAACCTTGAGAGGAATACAGCATGCTAAGAGGACTGAACCTGATGTCAAATCTGCCTAGCGTGCGACCATGGCAACACTTTATCTCTAATAAACATCCTTTTTCTCACCTGGAAAGTGGGGGTTTTAATATTATTTACCTCATATGGCTGCCACTGACAGTACATGGAGCAGTGCTTAGACCAGTCCCCAACATGGGATACTCAGAAATTGCTGGTTGTTGTTATTATATTTATCTTTATCACAGGGACCTAATTAGACATTCTGGGAAAGGAATTATGAAAAGTGGACCCAGCATTTGTCATATTCCAAATATTCTATTAGTAGCACTTATATTAATAGTTGAATGAGCTAGATGGCTGCCTCTCCAGTGAGAAGATAGGTCCTAAAAGCCAGAACATCCCATGCTGTTTTAGCTAGAGGATTGTCTTTTGTTAGTTGGCTTCTCAGCCTTGTCAATTCAGCAAAATGCATTTTACAGAGACTTGAAAATGCTCTCTTGATCATATTTCTGCTTATCCTTTCTGAATACAGTTCTCTTTGAACCCTGCTAAGATTGGCAGTTGCATTTATCAATTCTCAAAGGGCATCTCAGAGGATAAAGGAAAATACTATCATTGTACTTTGCTATGTATTACTCAGAAAAGGGTTCATAGGAGATCAGCTTGAGTTCTAGTGGACAAGGAAAAAAAATGCAAAGGATGAGCCAAATATATGAACAAAGACAGTGAAAAAAAAAGGAACATGTACTTTTTCCCATCAGGGACAGACAGTATCTGAGTACTTGAATAGAAGCAGGACCATGTTAATGGGGACAATTAGGGAGAGTCCACCTTAAAGTTAAGAGTCTCCCAAGAGGTTTCTCCAAATAGGATATAACAAAGAGAAGGCTGCGGCTTCCCCAACAGCAACTGCGTATCCTCTGGCAGAGTGTCTGCAGTGTCCACCTGCATGTCAACCTTGTGCCTGTACATCCACTAGAACACGAGGAATTGCTTAAAGAAACTGACCAAAATATAGGACAGAGAGACCAAGTAGGTCATTGGACATTGTTTGGAAAGAGTCCTATCAACAGCTCCATCCTCCACGTGGATTTAACTTCGGTATCTCTCAGGTCTGGGATTAGATCTGGGACAACAAATGAGCCTCTTCTGAGCAGTCCAAGTTTAAGCTCTGCCTTACTCTAGTGAACATGGAACATGTTTAGGCTCTGACTTCTGTTGAGGGAAGACAGAGCAAGCTGCATGACCCACAGATTACAAAGACTTCAATGGTTCTTCAGTATTAAATAGGGTCAAAGAGGACAATTTGAGAGCAACCGAACCATACATTAAGGATTCAATAATAGGAAATTATAGACAGTTATTTTTGTTGCACACAATCCTCAAACTGCAATTAATGTACTTTGGGATTCTGTATATCTCTAATCATTCCCTCAACACCAAATGAAAGGGCTGCTTGATCCTCTTGGTCAGGTATCTCCAAAGAAAACCTGTCTGTCCTATTCATGTTTTCTTCCTCTTCTCCACTTCTCCCTTGTTCACTCACTTTTCCATTTTTCTATTGTAGACTGGAAAGTTATTGGAGGCTTTGAAACCACAGGCCAGAACTCAGATGCAATTTGTGCCATTTATTAGGCATATAGTCTCTGGCAAGTTGTTAAACTCTCTGAGTCCATTTCCTCCACAGAAAACCAGAATATCAATAATCACTCCCATAGGATTGGTGTAGGATTAAATGTCATCATAGAGGTAAAACACCTTAAAACATGCCCAGCAAGAGGGAGGCTAAGTAAATGATAAGTCTCTTTCTTTTTTCCTTCTGTATTCTATTGCACATTGGACTCCTCTTGTATTTATTTTGTAATTTTACACTAACTACGGAGAACTTTTCAATCTGCCCTTTCTCAAGTTTAGATTTTAATTTAGAACCTTCTTCAACCATGTAAAAAGTTCTAGCTACTGCGATCCCTAATTTGCTGTTCTTCAAACCTGTGTACTGCTTGAACTTTAGAAGGTCTCTTCTCTAATTCTAAATTGATTACTGAAATGGATTTGGCTTCTCTTTTTCTGTTTGCATCATGTTGAGAGAAGGAGTTTTGGGATTGCTATGGCTTTTTAAGGCAAGAAAACCACTTTGAAATTAAATACCCATTAAAAATGTCCCTCTAGTTGACAAAGTCATTGATTTTGTTACAATTCCAAACATGGCTCTAGGTAATTTAACTATCTCCTGCATTGCCATAGTGATTTAGACAAAGCAAGAAGTAGCTTCTGTTCACACTGTTTTTGGACCCGAACCCTTTTGTGCTTGAAGCTGAAAAGGGAGTCCATATGTTTGGACTGGAGGGGCAGGGACCTTGGAGATCAACCATTGTAGTTGGCAGGGGAGTGGATCTCTGGGCTGCTCAGGGCAGAGTGTTCATATAATTGAGAGTAATTATGTTGACAAAAAGGGAAAGTGTAGGGGCATCTCATAATTACAAACAGATGTGCTTGAATAATGGCAACCAGTCTTTCAGGGGCCCAATACGTTGATGTTTCAGAAGGGACTAATATCCCCAATGGGAGAGAGACACCTCAACATCTCTGACAAACCAAACATGGCAAGCCAAAGTGAGTAAGTTATTGTCAGAGAAAATGATGCACAAGAAAATCAGATGAAGAAAACATTAAAGTAACAAAAATGTAGATTTTAGAGCCAGATAGTCTGGTTTGCATCAGAAATTTACCACTTAATAGCTAGCTGCGTGGCTTTACATACACTATTTAAGCAATCTGTGCCTCAGTTTCCTTATCTCTAAAATGGTTAAGTAATACCTACCTCACATTATAATTAGAATGTAGAATGTGCATGTGAACTGTCTAGCCCATAACACCACGCAATAATTGCTAGTCCACACCAAGGATATCTTTTGCATTCTCCTATTTGGTACTGACTCCCACATTATCTGTTCTCCAGTGGAATTCTTTTTAAAACAAAACATAGGACATACAACGGCTAAAAACTCTACCTCCTCCCACTTCCCCCTGTTTGAGTGCTCTCCACCCAAGACTTTCTCTTAATTCTTTAAGCACGTCCAGCTTGTTTCACCAGATGTTTACATTCCTGGCTCCTTCTTGTCACTCATTTCCCAGCCTAAATAGAATAACTTAAAAGAGGCCTTCCAGGACCGCTGTCTTGGTTGGATTTCCAAGAAACAAAGCCTGAGAGATGGGTTTAAAAACACATGGTTTATTTAAAGTATATGCTTAGGAAAACCTGTAAAGCAGTGAAGGTGGCATGGAGGAGAAGAGAGCAAGGATGTGGTCTTCGATGTGATTTTAGGTACTGTCTAGCCTTGGGGTGGTCTATGGGTTGTGGTGGTGGTGAGGGGTTTGGAGCATAAATCAAGGTGGTGGCCATGTTTGAAGTAAGGAGCCAGGTTTTGGTACCACGGTATCAGTCAGTCATTGACTGCCTTATAAGCATCTCCTACCAGCCAAGGACAATTCTCTAGCAGCTGGAGGATGCATGCACTGGCTTGGAAATGAGATCTAGCAGGGCATCAGCTCACCTGTTGTAACAAGCTGGCCCAACAATGCCACCTATGCCCTGTTGCATACACCTAGTTCAACTCTGGCTTACTTTTATTCTCTGATATTTTTCTTGCTTAATTATTTGTTGATTTTCTGTCTCCCTGACTAGGGTATAAGATCTTGAGAGCAGTAATCTTGTCTGTTTTGCTCATACATACATCTCTAGAATCTAGAGATGCTGGTTGATGAGTGAATATTGATTGCGACTCACCTTCTTCTTCTGAATTGTGGGGGAAAAAATACATTCAGACATAGAACATATCGAAAACAAAATGAGAAGACTGAATTGTCCTTGTCATGGTCAGTTGCTCCCCCACATTCCTTTGTTTCCTGTGCCATTTTCATATTCCAACATTAGAAATTTAGCTGACCTTTTTTTTTTTAAGCATTCCAAAGAATTTTGCTTAAAAACTGTGTTTTCTAGAACAATGATAGCTGCCACCAGGGAGGCAAAGTCAGCTGTCAGCACCTATCATTAAATATTTACAGAAAAGACTTGAAGAAAGGGAAGGCAAGGCAAAATTGTCCCCAGAAGCTCATCTCCAAGGCTTATTTAATATGAGTTCCCCAAAAGATATTTCTCAGCCAGTTAATTGCTACCGAGGCCAAACTTCATGGAATATTTTTTACAGATAAAGTTATTCTCCCCCTGCCCCAGATCTTTTATGTGTATCAAAGCACAATCTGTTTTGTGAGTTACTTTTCTTGTCTCCTTGTCCCTCCTTGTCTTTGGGGATAGGAGATTATGACCAAACAGCAACATGTTAGAGGACTCATAGGATAATGAGATGTGTACTTTTGCCTCACATTGTGTCTATACAAATCAAACACACACAATCCCTGTTGAATAATAATGGCTGTCAACAGCTTTAGTAGCAGCCTTTCTAAAAGTTCTGGCTTCTCATGGACAATCCAGCCATCAACAATGCAAAGATTCTCTAAGAAATCTGATCCATTTAGTTAGGAAGCTAGAAGCATATGGAAAATATGGCAATCCAGTTGCGTGCATAAAGCTATAAGAAGATAGTCATCAGGCCTGGGACAATACGATATAAAATAATAAGGTGCCATTTGGAGGACTTACAAAGTATCAAGTATTATGCTAAGCAATTTTAGACATTATATCATTGGATCCTCAACAAATGCTGTGAGGTACACAATATGTTTGTTTTACAGATGAGGAAACTGATATACATTGAGGATATACAAGATGTCCTGTATCACACAGCTGGTTTGGTGGATATTTATTATTTATGCCTGTCCAGCATCATCTGCCATTATTCTGATCATACTTTGATTTGCCTTTCAGAACCCTTCCCCCAACTTGTAGTATATTTGTTTGAGCAGAGCTGACTCCATTCCATGACCTATGTCTGGCTAACTAAATTGTTCCATTATCTTGGGCATTTTTTTGAGGTCACCATCAACGCATGGTCCTAGCCAGGTTGGTGAGACTCAACTCCTGGATTTACCTGGAAATATCAAGAAAGAAAATACCTTTTTCTTGTGATTGCTCAGATAAGCTAAGTGTAGCTAATTGTGATCAACTTGCCACCTCAAAGAGAGAGCTTGGTGACAAAATGCTAATATGAAAAAATATACAGACGTGATAAAAAGAGACATATTCCTGATGCCATAGTTTTAGCAGCAGCATTGCACCATTGCTGAAATAGTACTGTTCGTGGGACGTTTTAGGAAGCCAATATGTTTTCTTTATTTCTTAAGACAGTTTAAGGTGCATTTCTCTCTAGAAATTGGATGAGTCTCAATAGAGATTAAATATGTAATGGTTGACCTTGAATAATAACTAAAGAATGGCTCACCCCTCAACACATGTGTACATAGCTGCAGAGCAGTTACACTCCAAGGATCGTGCAAGGGGATTGTGCAAGGATATACAATCTGCTTTTCTTTCTGAACCTTTGGCTATTTTCTAAACAGTTTTTATCCAAGTAGCCTAGATTAGAATGAATGAGACTAGGACTACCGATTGGAACATCAAGGGAAACCGGTGTTGGAATCAGACAATACTTGGTTCAAATCTCAGCTCTGACACCACATATCAAATGACATTGGAGAATTACTGAATCTCTCTGCAACTCATTTTTCTCATCAGTAAAATGTGATGATAAAACCTATCTCATAGGGCTGTTTTGAGAAATAAGTAGCAGTAGGCATGTACAGTGCTCAGCCAGGGTAGCCACTCTATGAATATTAGTTCCCCGCCCCACGTCAGGTGCAAACTATCTGGCTCTCACTATTGAAGCTCACAGATAGTAGCATAGGGAAGTGGGTAGGAGTCCCCCGCCATGCCTCCCCACAAAAAATAGTTCCTACTTTTAAGACAAATAAATGAAGCAAGTTGGGCTTATTCTCTAAGGATTTTAATGACTGGGCATATATGTATTGGATATAATCTTACAGCAAAGTCATGTTTCTAGACAAAATCAACCCCATTGATAAAGTATTTCATTTCAGCCAGATTGTGTCTTTGTCACCTTGTCAAATAACTGATTTGACTGATTTGTCTCTTCCCTCAGAATAAAGGTTGTCTGGATTGATCAAGCAAATAAGGTTTATTGACAACTTGTAATAATAGCAGGGCCATTCTTTATCTCCATACTGGTCCTCAAATGAGGAATATGTGTGTACAAGGTCACCCACACTCCAAAGAGTCCCTTAAAGAAGGTCACACTGGTAATGAAAAATCTAGTTAGAGTTAGGGCATAATTAATGACTGGAAAAAAGTCTGGATAGATTTCTTCTGAAGAAAGGGGCTATGCCTTTATAATCTTCTGCTATGGGAAACCTATGGGGCCAGTTAAGGGCTATGTGCATTGTAGTGATGAATGAAACTGCATCTGTGAGGGAATGGATGGGGAGATGACCATGTCCCGGTCTTGGCTGCAGTTATTAGAGTCCATTTATTGAACATGCATATAGAGAGGAAGCACCATGTGCCAGGAAGTGTTCTAGGTGCTGGGACACAGATAAAACTTCCATCCTCATGGAGCTTAACATTGATTGTGAGAAGACTGACTGAAAAATAAGTAAAATATAATATATAGTATGTTATAAAATGATAAGTAATGTAATGAAGATAATAAAGCAAGGAAGGGGAATAAGAATGATAGATGCTGGAATGTAGGAAGTGACAATTGCAATTTAAAATAGGGTGTTTACTGAAGACTGCAATGAATAGGTAGTGTTTGTGGAAACAATAGAAAGGAAATAAAGAAAAGAAAAAATAAAACCCACTAGATTTCTGGGAGAAGAGTGTTACTCTGAAGTAGAGGTCTGCCTAGCCTGTTGGAAGATGGCAAGAAGGAATCAAGGGGCAGAGAAGGAGGGTAGTAGGTGAGGTCAGAGAGCTGGTGGGGTTGGCTGGGGAGGAAAAAGGCTGGAATGCCCAAAGCCTTTCCTCCCAGGGAGAAGGAGCCATCTATAAACTGAGAAGCTCTCACTTATGTCTGAGGCCCTCTATTGCTGCTGCTCTGAGAATAGACTCTGGAGTCACGTGGCTAGGGGGAGTAAGACATATGCCAACAGACCAGGTAAGTAACCAGATGGCAATAGTGGAGAAAATGAGGAATGGCCAACTTACAGAATGATGTTTCAGATTGTTCTCTGGCTTCACTTATGGATTTAGCTAGACAGGTTGTCACTCTGCTGTAAAAGGCCCAAAAGAGAAGTTCTAAAAACTTGAATAAAATTGACAGGGTCTTAGGTCAAGGACCGTAAGGTGTTTTAGCCAAGTTTTATGTTGGAATCATGAGTGAGAATACACATTTATAATTCCTCAAGCCCTCCAAGTGAGGCAGAAAAAAATAAATGAGAGAGGTAAGGGACATCTGTGAGAGTGCTATGACTCAAGGACAAGAGCGACAGTGGTGACCTGTGTTTGAGGGGGTTACAGCGCCCCCTGACATGTCTAGTGTGGGGAAGGAGGCAGAAATAAGAAACCTCAAGGAGCCTCATGGGTGACAGAGGGTGACAGAAGTGCAACACCTCCAAGAAACAAGGTGGAAATGTGGTTGTCTCACCCAGGTCAATGGCCTGAGCTTTGTGCAGATGGGAGGGGGTGATGGGTGGTTTCGGTGGGGGAGGTAGGAATGGGGGAGGACACGAGATGCCAAGGGATGGCCTAATCAAGGTTTTCTTTTTGTGAGAAATCAAGGAACACACAAAGTGGCTCCTCTCTTCCTGGGAATGACTCTGACTAAAGAAGATCTTCTTAGCTTCCGTTGTAGGAAGTGAAGACTGGTTCCACGTGAGTGTGATTTCCTGTCTCCCAGTCCAGGTGCTGAGACAGGAGAAGGCTGATCCTTCACACTGCTTCCTCCCCGCAGGAGGGCTACACTCACCTCAGGGCAATGCACATCTTTCACCCAAACAGAGTCCCCGGTCTGACTACAGTCAGAGCTGGTTTTGTTAACCTTCCAAGTCCTTCAGGGCAGAGCTCAACTCTTTGCAGTGGCCTGAATATGAAAGTGAAAGGAAATAAAGGAAAGAAGAGAGAACCTACACACATTAGCCATTTCCTCTCCATCGGGCATCATCCCAAATACTCCTCAGATATTATGGTATATAACTCTTGAAACACCCACGGAGGTAGGGTAGGAGCCTCTGAACAAACTGAAAACAATTAAGTCACTTAACCTAGGTCTCCCCTAGCCTGTTTCACACCCCAACTTCATGATCGCCCAGACTCACCCTGTTGCCATCAGTGCAGGTTCTAGGAAGGGGATATTAAACCTGTCTCTCTGGCAACACCACCCGCTGGGAAATATTCCACGTGTGTTATGGGGCTGCTGCTGTCTACGCCCTGCCTGGCAGGATCCTACAAATTACAGAGGAGAGGGACCGAGGGCAGGGACATCAAGCACACCCTTTGTGAAAGGTTTTGTACTCAATCTTATATATACAAGATTTTATTTAGCCCCTACCATAGCTCCATGAGGAAGATATTATTTCCATGAGGACGCTCAGAGCGTGTACCCAGCCCATGAGCAGCTTTTCTGGGAGGCAGGCAAAATCCCCCATATTTTTCCAAATTGCATGTTCACTGGTGCTTGAGTCCTGGGGAGCCTCACTGGTTTCCATAAGGCCAGGGGGCACCTGGGGGCTTTTCATCAAGAGTCACAGAAACTAAGTTCAGAAAATCAGACTTGTCAGAATTGTTAAGGTGAGAGGCCAGCAAAGAGGCACCCTGGGTTTTATGTTCATGCAGGTTAGCGATCAGTGGGGAGGGTGGATTGTAACCTGCTCACTGTCAGTATTCAAGAGTGACAATGCGTGTGGGGCTCCAAACCCAGCTCTACCACTTACCAGCCGTGGGACTTCACACGTTACCTGGACTTTCTGTTTCCTCAGCTGCGGCTATATTGGGTATCAGAACTTGCTTCATCCCAGGTTTCTTATGAGGGTAAAAGGAGACACTGTTTTTACAGCATTTAGTAGCATGCTTATTGTGCGTGGGATAAGTCCTAGGAGTAGTACTGGCTGTTGAATAACTAGTAACCATCGTCATTTCACTGTCAACAGCAATTTGCTCTCAGGATCACATTTATTTGGAATTGTTTAGAGTCACCATTGGAAAGGAGAGGTGGGAAGGGAAGAAAAGGAACAGGAGACAACACAACAAAGCTGGTAGAGGATGCTTGAAAATGCTGGTGGGACCCCATTGCCATGTGTGCAATCACATTAGCCCAGGAGGCTGCTGGAAACCTTCCCAGCAGGATAGGGCCCCAAAAACGAGGTGATGAACACCCAGAACTGGGACAGTGGTGATGTAAAGGAGAGGAAGCAGTCTTATTTTATGTACAAGGTCATTTTCTTACGAAAAGTGTTATAAGCCGGGTGCCTGGCAGGGCTTAAGCATGGTTGGAGACTGACCTGGCTGAGGGACTCCACTTCCATTTCTGCTTCATCAAGATGTCAAACCATCTCCCGTCTGACCAGCCAGCCCTCCACTCCAGCCTGTGTAGTGGAGGCCAGGAGCCTGGCTGTTTATCATTCAAATAGTCATAAATTTTCTGTTTGACATCCCTCCCCCCAATACCCAGCCTCAGCACACATCCACACAAACCTTCATCCCTTCTGGAAAATCCTTTTCTGCTCTGATGGCTTTAAGAATCATTATTTCTATTGTGTTTTCTACTGAAAAAGACAAGAGAAAGAAATCTAATCCTCAACTCAGGCCTTGACTTCTAATTATCTTCTTAAAACTGTTCGGGTTCCTTAAGCCTTTTATATTGGTGGCCTCAGGACAATCTTCCTACTGTCTGATGTCAATTTTCAGTGAAGCTTTAATACCTGCTGAAGCATGTGAGGCAAAGGGAACTTTGCTTTAAAAAATGGATTTATCAAAACATGGTACTCACATACACATAGTCTCAGCTTTAAGTCTCCGCTCCTCCTCCTAGGAGAAGGGGTAATTTGGAGTGTTTACTATTCACATTGGAGGCCCACCTGAAATTTCATAGATTTATAAAACAGGAAAACTCGCAGAAGCCAAGCTCATTTTAAAATATAAAATAATAATTTTTTAAAACTGCCTCTGCTGTTAGGCTGAAGGCAGCTCACCTGCTCATTTGTCAAATCTGTGATTCTTATTGCTAGCAAAATGAGAGAAATAGGCAGAGGAGAAGAGAGGAGAGAAAATGTTTATTTCAAAAGGGAAAATAAAGATCTTTTTTTAACATGATAACCGATGCTCCATCTCAATGACGGCAGAAAACACATCAGAAATCGGAGTCATTTTTTGGCAGCCTCTTAAGATACACCATACCTTAAAGATTATCTAAGTAGATGTGGGTTAAAGATGGGAAAATAACATCATCAGATGGCTCCATAGTCCACAGGCTAGACCACCCTGAGAAGCCCAGCTAACCGCAGGATGTCAATAACGCCTTATGCTGCCCTATGAGACCATCATGATCCCTCATCTGTTTGTGTAGCTTTGTCTCTTGTCAGTTCCACTCTTCTCTCAAAAGCTGTGCTTACATCATATCGAGTATCACATCTTTATATCACATATCATATCACATGTGATATATCATATGACATCTTTAGCTTCCTCAAATCATCTTGTCCCTAACACTTTCAGGTTCGCTCTATCCATGCTTTCCACCCTATCCTCCTGCCTCAACCCTCTCGCCCTTGCCCACCTTTATGCAAATTCAGCACAAATACAGCCTTTTCTGAGAAACCTTTCCTGACCTGCACAAGCAGCCTTACGTTCCTGCTCTCTGCTGTTTCTGCCCAGCTCTGTTGAGGCTCAATTATTGTCAAACAATAGCAGAAGGGATAATTTCACAAAATACCCTATCTTTATATCTTTAGATTTTAGTGTACTGGGCAGTCCTTACTTGTAGATTAACTATCCTGAGTAGGCCCCAAAAGAATTTTATGAGAAACTGCCATACCGGACACAAACCAACACTAAAGTAGTGAATCCATTTAATTCAATTCAACATACACCCATCCCCCAATAGGAGCCAGAGATCGCACTGGTTGCAGAATTGGGGAATTACCAAGAGCTCCCAGACCAACTCTGGTCATCAAGGTGCAATAAATTGAATGAGGAAGCAGACAAGGCAACAATGTATTCTATTTGGGGTCAACACTAATATTTGGGGAATTTTTTTTTTCTGGTAATGAGACCAACTGGGTTTCTTGTATTTTCCATCCACTATCCCCAAATCTGCCCCGTGGTGGGACCCACAAAAAGTTCAAAATTCTGTAACACAACAGTATAACATTTTTGTTTTTTTATGAGTGTTCTTAGACTCCTCTTTCCCTTTTGCCTCATGCCATTTCTCCTTTTATGAAACAATAGTCTTTCAATTGTTTTCCATTCTAAAATGATGGCTTCCACATCCTGGACACTATCCTAGACTCCACATCTGTCAGTGTTGCTCATTGAGTGTGCTGGCCTCCTGTAGACCCAGAGTCTGGCTGTGGTCTGAAGCATGCTGACTATTCCTTAACCACCACCTTCCTCTGTGTTACCAACTACTCCCATAATCCACCTCATGATGGCACTGGCAATTGTTTTTCTGGAGGTTTTGGACTGTGGTCCAGCATACTAGATACCTACATATTAGAACCCTCTTCTGTTCCTGTCACAGAGAATCTTGGTGGGAATATCATCATTGTCTCTATAAGTCTATGATAAACAGGATAAAAACTATGTGCAGCCTCTTTCACAAAACAGTTTCTCACCTGAGAGTCATGGACCAGGGAGGGACTTGGGGTATTAACATAAGGTTGCCAATATTTTATTATGACAAGTAAGGGCATTATTTATTTATTTAAAAAAGGAAAGAAAGAAAAGAAAAACACCACCATATACCATCACCATCAGTTCATAAGAGAAAGCACAGACATGCCCCCACCTTCATCACCATCAATGGATTAAACACCACGGTGTCAGAGCACATGCTTAGCCAATATTAGTGAATAACTGGATGTGAAAACAAATATGATTTATAGGAACTAGGCTCCACTGAGTTAAATTATCTCCAATAATTCTTTAGCCCAGTGACTATTGATCTGGTCTCAAGAGAAGTTTCATTTGTCAGAGGGGCCGTGGCCAAGAGAACAGTTTACTACCTTTGTGTGACCAAGTGAATTTGTCTTCAGAATCCTGCATATACCCTGCCTTCCTGCAGGCCTTAAATCCTGGTTCTACAATCTTGATACCCCACTGCCACCACCAGGATGGCAGAACCGTGCTCCAGTACCTCCCAACACCCACAGCTGTGAAAGCACAAAGATGTCTGTAGTCATCCCAGCATAATGCAAACCACCAAGGAGGCCCAGCTCCAGGAAGGTTCATTTAATAAATGACTCAATGACAGCTCTTCCTTCCTCGGCCCCCAAGTGATGTGCCTAACTCCAGTCATCCCATCTCCTAGTCTTCCTACAGCGTTGCCTATTAAGCTTCCCTGGCCTTCTCCACTTCAAAATCTTTAATGACTTTCCATTAAGCTCAGAAAAAGGTCCAAGTCCTTAGACGAGCATTGAAAGGCTCCCATAATCTGACTTTAATGTATCTTTTCAACCTCAATGCCTTTCAGCAGTTTGTCTTAACTCCCCTGTGTCTTTTCAGTAACTACTTTGCCTCCTATTAGTGTCTGTGTCTTCTGTCCTCTTCTAGGGAATGAGATAAGTGCCTCACTCACCCCAGCACAAAATCCTACAAATACTAACTCAAATTACAACTCTAAGGTGAATGAATAAGGTAGGCATGCACAGATAAATAGAGACTCACTTTTACTCAATTACTCCTTTGTGATCTGCCCCATTTAACATAGTGTTAGGTACATCATAGGAACTCAATGCATAGGACTTGCAAAAGGAAAGGGTAGAAGGCAGGAAGGCAAGAAGAAAAGGAGGGAGGAAGGAAGGATAAAGGGAAGAATGAGCTCAAGCAAGGTCAGGGTTTAAACTATATGACAGTCCCTTCAGTTAGATTTTTCTCTTGCGCCACAGGGCAAAGGTGGGGTTTGGATAATGCTGGGAGAGTAAGTGATTCAGACTCTACAAATCAACTCTGTCCACAGAGTCAGGGAAAGGAGAAATTAAGTCTCCAGTTATAGGTTGTGAGAATCCCTGTCCTTAGCAAAGAAGAAAAGAAAACTGAATGTCTGAAGGAAAGGCAAGTGAATGTTAGACACAGAAGTGCCCAGTGGCTTCCAGCCAATCATTGTGTTCATTTGCTGTTTGTCCAGATCTTCTTCCAGATGTTAATTCTGCAAACCAATAGTCCCAAGTCTTTGGCCCTCATCAGACACTTGTTTGCAGTCTCGCCACAGGCAGCTGCCACACAAAAGCAACAACATTCCATAGATGGCTCTTAAAAGAGTCATCCTCCTGGTTTATATACATGTTCAGCAAGTTTCAAATTATCCACCTACTCCATTTCTCCAGGACACCCAGGTTGTGACTTTATTATGATCATACACCTTTCCCTTCTAGACCTTGACTTACCCACCTCCTCCCACAACTGTGGAATGTTTAAGTACTGTAAGAAGCCCCTTATTCCACTGTCTTACAGTGGATCTTCTTCGTGATTGAACCCTAAATAATTGGAAATGAGAAGTCCTCTATACCTCCAATCTTCTTTAGGTAGAAAGCAGCCTGAGAATGCTACTCACTACAAATATAGATCATTTCTTATGTAAAGGGAGATGTATTATAATGTATCCAGGATTTGTTTTAATCATGTATGGTAACACATACATGCCTGTCATGAAAGAAGATGTTTATATTCACAGAGCCTAAAAGCAGGAAACACGCTATGGCATGCAGGACCATATGGGGAAGGATAAGGGGTCAAGAGTCAGAGAGGGGGTGAAAAGGGAGAGACTGACCCAAAGCCTTTATTGGGGTTTTCAAAGGGAGGACTGTAGGAGGCAGGGTAGCTATGGTGAGTAAGTCTAGGATTAGACAGTTTGAATAATGATTCGTGGGCTCTAAGCTACATGAGTAGTCCCTAGTTGTCCAGTATCTGGCCCTGGGTTGATTATTGGCTTGTTGTGTGAGAGTTTGATAAAGGAGATGGTTGGGGCCATGCTATGGGCTTTAGCCACTCTGTTTTCATTTTGTTTTTATATTGCTACTGGCAAATCTTCTACATAATATAAACGTATATCTCCACAATCTTACGACAAAAGTTTTAAATTTCTTTTTGTGGACTGATGCCTCTGAATGAGGAGTTAGCATGGTTTATCTGGTTCTAGCTGTTCTGCTTTCATTTTGCTATTGTATTGCTTTTAGCAAATCTACACATCATAAAAAAGATATTTGTGTCTGCTTGCCTGAAGCTTGTTAATATCTTTCCAAAGTTGCCTAACACATGATCAAGATTGTGCAGGAGACTCATCATGACTTGGGATCCAGATTAGGGCAACAAAATTTGACTGGTGCTGTCGAGCTCTTCCATTCCTCAACACAGTAAGGCAACTTAGATTTGTGAGATACATGCACAAGTAGGTGGCTGAAATTAGTGACTAAAAATACAAGACATCCAGTTGAATTTGAAGTTTAGGTAAACAATTAATACTGTTTTAGTATAAACATATCCAATTTAATGTTTGGACATATTAAACTAGAAACATATTTAACTGGATGCTCTGTATTTTACCTGACAACTCTATCATAAGTTTCAGTAAGGTATAGGGAAGCCAGGCATGTTTCCTATGGTATTCATTCTTTTAAAAATTGTGTCTTTTTTTCTACTTTTGTCATATGTAGTAACATGGTTTTACTTTAACATGTAGCATAGAAAAGGCGATACAGACTTCTGAGAACCCAGAGCAAGAGGAATATCTATTGGGCACTTACAATTCATCTAATATTTCACAGACATGATTTTGTGCAATCCTCTCCACAACCCCAACAGATGCGAGTGTCACCATTTTGCTGTGAGGAAATGGACATGCAGAGGATTTGCCCAGAGTCGTACAGCAGGTAGGTTGAGGCTCATCTCTCTGACCAGCGCTACCTGGCTCCCAAGCACATATGCCCATGAGCTCCAGCACGCTGATCTCTAGGGAGGCACGTGAGGAGCTTGCGGTGTGTGAGGAGGGAGTAAGCTCTTGCTGTTTTTCTGTCACTTTTGTGATGCCAGTGTTCTCCCTTGTTGCCTGACATTTGAAAGGCTTGTTAATAACTATATACTTTATGGAGGACAAATAAAGGTAAGAAAGAAAGAGCAAAGATATGGAAAAGACATAAAATATACTTCTGTTTTATTCTAGAAGGAGGAATAAATACTTATCCAGTGACTCAAACAGTCCCCTAGCCATTTGGTCTTGTCACATAAAAATGGTAGCAGATTGTCTTCCATGGAAAGGGAGCCTAGCATGGGGATTGCTCTGCATTAAACTTGCCGTTAAGAGATCCCTTTGGTCACTCAGCGTCCGAGTGAAGAGAGTCTATTTTTACATAGGAGAACCCTTCGCACAAACTAGAAATAGTAGGACTCCTCTTCTGAAGTTTCAGAACAGGTCTCTCTGTCTTGGAATATTGCAGGAGAGAAGAAAAGGAGAAGAAAGTGAGCACACAGTGCACAACGTTAAGTAAGTTATGGGGGCTGGTGCTGTGGAGTTCTGACCTATGCTGCTTCATAGGGTAGAGGAGTCTTGGCTAGAAAAATTTAGGAATTTAATTATTAAAATGTAGTGAAACTTATCATCCCCATGTGGAGGTTTCCTTTCCCAAAACGAGCAAGCCAAGATAGATCCAAGATGTTAGCAGATTGGTATCTTTTTTTTCAATGAAAGATTGATGTCCCTTAGCCAGGTTAAGTAACTCCACTCTTGGCTTCTATTTTCCACCACTCCTTTTATTATACTTGAGGACTCAGAGTAAAGCGGTCAGCATTTACCCTTGAGCTTGACCTAAATCATTTTCTGGAAAGACGCTAACATGAGGGGAAATCAATGGGCCAAAGCTGAAAGGAGCAAATGAATCACAAAATGCTTTTGTCTCTGCTGAAGCATGTGGCTCTGATGCTTTTGGGAACCAGGTTACAAAATAAGGGTCTTATGACACTCATAGACACCACTCAAAATGCTTCTCTTTTAAGAGTCCACACTGGCATCACCACCAGGATTAGGACTTGGGAATGCTCACACTGGGCAAAAAAACTCCAACAAATTCACTAACTATACCTGTGCTTACATATTGATTCCCTCAGATAACTGTGGATGTATCTCTTCTCTTCTGCTTTCTGCAAGACTTTGTGTGTGTGTGTGTGTGTGTGTGTGTGTGTGTGTGTGTGTGTGTGTCTTCTCTGTGTACAGGAGCTGAAATTTTAATAGAGCTTCAAAGGAATTCATGATAGAAGTCACAAATTCAACTTTACTTCCTTAGAGGACCTATGTAAATAATGATTTGATATTTTGGCTACACTAGAAACTGCCTCTTATTGTTTGGTTTTAAGGCAGTTTTCAGGTTCACGTGAGTTATTGTGTTGAACAGCAACTGTCAGGTAAATGCAGTGTCAGGATCTGACAAGTCTTATGCCCCAGAGTCTTCCAACCCTCTCTGTGAAGTGGACATCAGTCCCCGTGGCTCACAAGTGAGTTGACCTGGACTGAATGAAAAATTGCAAGCACAGTAGCCCAAGGCAGTCATTCCAGGGGTGACATAGCAAGCATAGCTAGCAGGTCTGTCTGATTCCAAAGCCACGCTTTCTGTTGCCTCTCCTTTGCTACATGGTTCATTGAAGACCAGTTTGTTCCTATGCTGTTGGACTGGCGCCTTGTTCTTATTCTTACCACCTGTAACTGCCTGAATTCTTTCACTGAGGGTCTTCTCTTGCTCTGGAACCCACTTAGCTGTCCTCACTATAAGCTGGAATTACAGAAGGATTAACTCTCCCACCTCCATGACTGCCCAATCATGACTAATGAAGTTGGTAGATGAATATCCACTCTGCTGCTCTTTGGTGAGGCAATGTGTGTACTGCATATACTGTTGCCCAGCACCCTTCTGAGGCCAAACCCCACCTCTGACATAGGTAAGTGCTTTGCTAACTTATCCTTTTTGGCTGTCTTCACTTTCTTGTGTCATTTCTCCATCCCCCTAGTGGTGCTTCTTAGTTTATCTTTCATATTATTGTCTCATGGCCTAATTTTGAGGGAACTCCCCAAATGTGTGGCTTTCGAGATGAAGAGACTGAAGAAGTGTGGTGTGTGTGTGTGTGTGTGTGTGTGTGTGATGAGAAGGGTGAGAGAAGGTCAAGTCCAAGATGAGACCTACCACTGCTGTCAGATTTCTACTTTTTTATTTGTAAATGTGATAAAAATACCTGCCTTACATAGCTGTTGAAAGTATTAAATTGCATGATGCATGGAAAGCTGATGCGCATAGTTGGTGCTCAATTAATGTTCAGCAATTATAGAGTTGAAAGGTCATGAACTTTGAGCTTGGCCCATATTAAAGATCTGGATTTAAACTCTGCATCTGTCACTTACTAGCTATATGAGTTTGGGTAAATTACTCTGAGCCTCAATGCCTTTATCTGTGCAATGGGCATAAAGATATATTCCCCACAAAACTGTGCTAACTGTTGAAGTAAGCAATGTATTCAAAGTAGCTACAGACAGGACATTGTCAATTTTCAGATGATGGGGACACCTTCGCTTCTGCTTCTTCCATGTATTTAAGAATGCAGACAGAGCCTTAGGTGTAGGATGATTTTCCAGGCTTCTTAGTACTCTTCTAGTAGGAATTAAAATTACATTTGCAATTTCTCTGAGTGATTGATAGGCATTTCATAATGATTTTATCAATTGGTAGAAGGTGAAAGTCACTCAATGATTAGCCTGGTTCTTCCATTAAAACCCAAAGCCCAAGATATTTTCTAATTACTCACAAATCCCTGTTAGGTTTTATAGTATAATTGCTATTCATGGTCCAATTAAGGAGCAATTGCAAGCTGAGAAAAAATATGCTTTATTGTTTCAATTTTGAAATTTGTGCATTTGGAGCCTTAATCTACTCCTAATCTATAGGGTTCCCTATAACGTAATGCCCATGCTGCTACAAGGAGGCTTGTGGGACTGCCTTACCCTTGCCAGGCTCCTGCAGAAGAGCTCTTGGGCTGAGAGCAGAGCCTCAACAGGCTCCGAGGTCTTGCAATCCAGAAAGCAAAAGGACAGATAGACAAGGGACCCTACCCTTTCTGGTGTGCTTGAAAGAAAATCATCAAGATCTTTTAGAGTTTAAGCTACCAGGATGGGTGGGACTCTGCTAGGTTGGAAGCTGGTCCTCCATTGAGGGAAGGTAGGCTGCAAATGCTTAGGAGAAGAGCAGGCATGACCTAGGGGGCTGAGAATTCAAGCAGGTCAGGTTTCGACTCCCTGTTCTACCATTTCTAGTAGTGTGGCTTTTGGCAAGATAGCTCTCAGTATTCCAGTGCTCTCATCTCTTATGAATAGGGAAAATAATAGCACTCACTCTTTAGCAAAATTATAAGGATTAGATGAGATAATACATGGAGAGCACCTAGCACATAATAGTCTGTCAGTAAATGCTATCATTGTCTCCATCACCACCACCATGATCACCATCATCATGAGCACTATCTTCATCATCATCATCATCATCACCACCATCACCACCAATATTACTTTTCCAACTTCTACACAATTGACCTTTATTGAGCATATAGGTCAGGAAGGGGTATACCCACTAACTGTGGCAATGATACCTGCAGAGCTTCACATATCTCTTCGTAGTGTTTAATGTTAAGCAACAGTATATAGGGTTCTTTACCGAGTACATCTCAGAACATTCAACCCTCCAATTTTTATTGTAAATCTGAAAAAAGAAGGTATGAGGCAGAACAGAGTACAGTGGCCAAGCGTATAGACTTTGAAGTCAGAGGCACCTGGGTACAAATACCTGGTTCTAGACGCTCAGCCTCTGCATCTATAAAATGGCTTCCTTCATAGATGATTGAGATTTAAATGAGATAATATATGAAAAGTACTTACTACTGTATGTGCACTTAAATATTCAAGAAAGCTTAAATTATCGTTATTCTTATTTTTAAAAAGAGATGGAATCATAGTATGTCATGGAAGTTTCCCAGAGCCTCTCTTCTGTAAATGTACTGAATGTTAAGAAGAGAACATAAATCTGTCCAGAAGATTCCTCTTGGAAGTCCTCAGTGGTATTATACAAAGTGAGTATGGGTGCTGGGCAGGGAAAAACAGATTCCACTGTGTTTTGCATACATTTCACACTTGCCGGTGGATGCGTGAGGACTGTGAGGAGAAGGGCCCACTAATGGATCAATCAATTCTTCATGAGGAAGACACTTTTCTGAGGAGAAATACAATGGAATTCCAAAGTAGACAGGGATTTGGGGGAAATTCAGAATATGCCCAAGGCAGGACAAAATGGAAACTTTGGCCTGATGATCAAATATCCTCCCTCTCAACTAGGAACTGTCCCTTTGTCAGAGAGGACAGGGGCTTGCTCTAAGAAGCATTGTGCTGGATGCCATTTCCAACTCCCTGGGGTGGCCTTAGTTCCCAGTTCTCATCTTAGAAAGAACCTGGGGAATATGGAACAATCCCTGATCCCTAACCACTGGCCAAAGGGCTTCACCTACAGAAGAACCCACCAAGCATCTGCCTATAAATACAAAGAAATATGCTTAAGCATTTCTTCATCTTCCAGAAGTCAAAACCCAGATCCATAAATCTTGCAGTCGAGGAGCAGGTGCTTAATTTGGGTCTTCCATTTTGCCAGAGAATTCATTTCATGCTGAACAGAATGGATCATTTTGCTTTGAGCTTGGCCCCATGGTTCCCAGGTTTCCATTGGTGAGGCATTATTCATTCACACTCTGGTCCATTTGTTTCTGCTGCAAATTTCCAGAGACTTTCAGATGTGTTGTTCACAGATTTTCTCATTTGTGTTATTTCCTCGTGCATAACAACGATCCACCAAATTTCATTTTCTTTAATGATCCTCTAAATGGGGAAAAATGTTCCCTTGTTTTGTCACATGTTCTGATGTGGACCTGGTTTCAGACGTCAAAATGGTTTTGCTTGATAATGATCTATAAAGGGTCACTCTTCACCATTTTGCAGGCTGGCGGCGAGCCCTGATCCAAAAAGGAGGGTGTCAGAGGAAGGGAGCAGGGTAAAGAGTGAGGCATTTGTAATCAAATAGGTTTATAGCTCTGCCACTTCCTAATATCTGGTCTTGGACAAGTCATTCTACTGCTTTATGCCTCTGTTCCCTCAGCTGTATAATGGAGCCAGTGCTTATCGACACTATGAGATCATGACAAGGCTGTAATATTACTGCCAATCTCAGTAATAACATGAGATCCCCAGGAATTATGAGTCAGATGCTCTATTCCACCCTGGTTTCTCCAAAGATGAACAAATATCAGTAAATGCAAACATCTCCAAATTATAAAGGACACTTAAAATAATCTACTGTGCTTATTTGTTTACATCTCTCTCTCGCTCTCTCTTGCAAACTGTGGGTTTCTTACAGGCAAGAGCTATGTGTTATTTTCATTTGTATCCCCAGTAACACTAATCAGTAAACATTTATTGAACTAATGTAAATGCCAGCTGTGTACTAAGGCTCAAATAAGAACAGTGGCCCCTATTGCAGAAAACAGTGCAGCCTTAAATGGATGTTGTCTTAATGGATGTTGTGAAGAAGAAGGTGATAACCTGTTCCAACCAATGCGCTGGGAGAAGGGCAAAGCAGTTCTGAGAAAGGGGGAGCCAGCCCAGTGTCTGATCCCACAGAGATCCATCGCTTCCTGGAAGGTTGAAGGTTTCAGTCTGAGAGAATGTGGGAGCAGAGCTTTGAGGAGCTGGGCTGGGACAGACAAGACTGCTCATCCTGGGAGAGAGAAGAAGAGAGCACTGAACAGACCCACAAGTACTTCCACACTATGGGATTGAGCTATTTTGCTCTGGCCCTTGTAGGAGTCTTGATATAACACCCTTCACAGCAAGTTTGCAGATTCCTTTGGAACCCCGGGGGACTCACAGTGCAAGTAGTCACTGTACTCTGAGCAAGTCCGCAAGATGCCTGGCTGGGGTGAAAGGACAGGAGGCCATGCTTGATAACTGGTTGGACACACACAAAGGGCAGGAGTAGCCACATGTCCACCTGTGCAATCACATTCCTAAAGACGGAAGCAACTTCCCATGATTCTCACTCACATCACCCACGTAGTGAACCCTACAGGGATGAGTTCAGCGGTCCCATGGACGTGCCCCTTGGTAAATGGCTGGGCTCCACATGCATTAGGGCTGATGCCACAGGGTTTCCTTTCTGATGTCACAGGAGGAGGAAAGGAAATAGAAGTGGCAGAAAAAAATAAAAAGAGGAAAAGAAAGGAGGGAACCAGCTACAAGAAAATAACTTCTACGGCGCAGTGAGCCAAGTGTTGTCCTAAATAGGTTTCCATTTCCAAAGCCCATTGAAGAGGAAGTTATCTAAGTTCTTATTAATGCTTTGCACAGGGAACACCCCTGCTGGGAGAGCCTCCATCAGCAGCCAGCTGCCCTGCACAGCTTTGGATGCGTGGTCACTCATCGTTACTGTCTTAGCTCCCATTCAAGTGCATGGATGAGGATTACTTCCTCGCAGCCACCGAATCATCCAAGGCTGCCTTTTTTTCTCCGATGATGTCCACAGCTTAGCCTAGCAGATCATTCTAAATGAGAGACACATGAAGGACATTGTGGAAAGGAAGGGCCCAGGGGACTAACTCAGGCCTTGTCCAGAGACCCAGGCAGATGAGGCTCTGGGCCTGCCATCTCCTCCTTTGTTGCTTTTTCCAGAGCAGCCAGACACCTTGGTCCAGTTACTGGGTCACATTCTGTACAAGGAAACCGAGGGTAATAAAAATAGCACCTCACATTTGGAAACTGTTTTACAATTGCCCAAGTGCTTTTCATACCTGTCATCTGACTCAGTCTTCACAGCACCCTTCTCCGTGAAACAGAGAAATATCTTATTTGAAAGAGAAAGAAGCACTGTATGGCAAAGTCACCTGCCCCAAATCCTACAGCAAGTTTGCCAAAGTTCTGCCCCTATGGTCTGTGTTAATGGGGTTGTAGCTAAAAGGGAAGTGGGGGTGAGGCACGTTCTGTCCCCATGGTGGGCTGCCTCCGTTGCCCAGCCCCATCTGACTTTGTAATTGCAATGTAATTGACGGCTGCATTCTCTTCATGGCTCTTCCTAAATATCTTTATCACCGCCTGCCCCACCATTCTCTCCTGGTGAAGACTGCCACATCTCCCCCTTTCCCTCCGTCTTGCTCCCCTCTACCCACTCTTCAGTCTCCATGCAGAAAAGAGGGAAATGACAGATGTTTTTCCTCAAACAAAACAATGTTAGAATGTCACATTGCTACGCAGATTTCTCCAGTGGTTCCTGAGGACAATGTCCAGAGTCCAGCCTGATCTGTTGCTAGGCTTTCAAGTGTTGTCATTTACATTCTCCTGAATGCTCTGTGCTTCAGTGCTGATGACATATGACCTCTCCAAATGTGCCCAGGAGGCCATGCCCCTCTGGACTTTGCTCATGAACTTGTCTCCCTGGTATTATAGTAATTGTAATAATAATAATAATAATAATAATAATAATAATAATTACAATAAGGTGGTGACGGTGGTGGTGGTTATAGTAATTGTAATAATAATAATAATAATAATAATAATAATAATAATTGCAAGATGGTGGTGACGATAAGCTTATTTTATTGATAGTTGATAATTGACCGTCACAGTTATTTAACTCGCATATCTACTCAAATCTTCACCCTGTGTGGAAATACAGCCTCCTTCTCCTCACCTAGATTTCAGTTCAAATATTACCTCCTCAAGGAGGCCTTCCCTGACAATCCTCCCTAAAATCATCTGCCCAACTCTATCTCCTGCTGTCCTTGTCACTGTATTTTTATTTTGTTTCAGCTCTTCTTATTTATGCACCTGCGTGGAAAGGTCCTATCTCCAATCCTACTGCCACTGGCAGAGTGTGAACTCCTTGGGAACAAGGCTGACAGAATAGCAGGCTTGTTCACCCTGTGGCCCTGCGCGTAGGACCTGTCCATGGTCATGGTATTCATTGACCCAGGACCATTTGGCTCACGAGGAATCTGAGGCTCAAAGAACTTAATTAACTTGCCTAAGATCAACCAGTTATCAAGTGGCAGAGCCAAGAGCTGATTCAGGACATCCTGACCTTAAAGTCAGATTCTAATTTCAAGGTCACATGGTCCAGAAACTTCCTCTAGCGTCCTCAAGACTATTTCTCAGTACACATGTGAACAAATTGTCATCCCCAGTAATTACTCCTGTCTTGGCACTTGCCCTGTCTTGTAACTGCTCACTTCTGTGTCTTCAGACTGTGAGCCACTTGACATCAAGGATTCTATCTTGTTTACTGGAATATCTCTAGTCCTTGGCATGGTAACTGAAATCAAGGGGCTACGTTTTTGAATAAGGTATGGAGGAAAGCTGAGCATCATTTTCCTGAGTGCTCTTTGACTTAGCATTACTTTAGACCAGAGCTATTCAAAGGGAGGTCCCTAGACCATCCCTGGGAATTTGTTAGAAATGCAGATTCTCGGCTCCATCCAAACCCATTGAATCAAAATCTCCTGGAAGTGGGGCTAGCCACCTGGGGTTTCAAAAGCCCTCCAGGTGATTCGACCATAAGCCAAACTCTGAGAATCATAGCTTTAGATCAATGACTGACACCACTAAGCAAATTTAACACAACTCTGGCTGAATCCCAGGTTCCCTCAGGTCATGCGGGCTCAGAGTTGAAGGCAGTGTAAGGTGCAATCACCCAGACCCTGCTGCTCCTGTTTGCCCGGCATCACTTGGCACAGGCAAGCCTTTCCTGTGCAGTGTCATGCTGGCCTTCCTTCTGTAGCAATCTAATGCCCACTGCAGGAACACTGAGCAATGAAGTTATCCCTGCTCCTCAATACTTCCTCTTAACCTCTTCCACACCATTTGTGTCCAAGGAATGTCATCCTGGTTTCCCACTGTTCCAGATCGCTACCTGGACCTTAGAGCCCCTTTGGCTGGGTTTATGACCTGATCTAGTACTTCTTTCAGAATGCCAAGCTGGCCCTACTCCTTCAGATTTTGGCAAATCTTCTCCTTTGCTTCATTCATTTATCTGTTCCCTGCTAAAGTGGATTGATATCACAACCTAGATTCCTGATATTGGGAACTACCACCCTCTTCCCACACCAGTCCAGATTGAGATGGCCCCCTGGAGATGATGCTGTTGAGCTAATGGCTCGTTTTCTTTATAGTCAAGAACCAGAACTAGATATTTCCCGGAGTCCTCTTCCCATTGGGCCTGGCTACTCTCTTGATACTGCAGTGCTGCATGAAAATCTTAGCCTGCTTGGGGGGCAGGTTTTCAGGGGTGAGTTCTTCCCCAACAATCTTAAGTGCTACTCCAGCTCCACTCTCAGTGATGAGAAATTCACCTTCCAAGTGGTCTATTTTATCTTCCAACAACTCTGGCTGTTACAATGTCCTCATATGACCACAATATACTTCTTTGTAACTTCTGCCCATGACTTGTGGCTCTACCAGCTCATTTAGCCCACAACCCCATCCCAAATTATTCACTGGTGACTCCCAAGTTACCACCATTGCTCTAGGTATACTTAGAGCATTATCTGCTTTGATCCTCACTAAATCTATATTTTATCTTTAATGAAATGAAGGCTGTTGATTCTTTCAACCAATAAGAGTCATACACAGTTAGAAAACCAGGCTGCAATGTTTCCACATTAAGGAAGTAGATCTCAGTGCTGATAAGAGATGGGGTAGGTCTCTGCAAATGTGTCAGTGACTGCCTGGAGCTCCCCAGAAGTTTAGCTCCGAATAAATGAACATTCCTACTTTAGAATAACTTTATTTTATTTTTAGAACATGCCCTGTGGAATTGCACGCTTAGAGGGACAAGGAAAAGCACATGAGACTTCTCAAATTACTGCAGACATATTATGGGGACATGAGAGAGAAAGCCTGCAAGTGGAGTAAAATGTCAACGAGCAGGGAATGAGGAGGGTGAAGCTATGTGCCAGCTGCAAGATGTCCTGAGTAGAACATCTCAGCCCAGGTCAAGGCCACTAGTGCTACCCTTTTATCCATACTTGGGTTCCCATTGGCTCCAGCCTTGGCTATATGGGACCTAAGTTACCTGAGTAGTGCCACTGCAGAAAAAGTCTAACTGAGAAGTACATCAGGAAGCCCCTACTCCATCAGTTCATTGGGTTTGGTGACCATCTTGATTTCCAGGATTAATATTGAGAGCAGTCTCTTAAATATTTCTGTAATATCAGCATGAGTTCTGGAATCAGATAAATTTGTATTCAAATCTGGGCCACTCGTTAGCTCTAGGTTGTGGGACAAATTAGCTAACCTTGAATCTCAAATCTCCCATCTTCAAAATGGGTAAAAGAATGTATACCAAAGACCTGTTGGGAAAAGAAAAAGAAGTGCCATTTATAAGGTGAGAGCAAATTTTTTCATTAGTATTAAATGTCACCCTAGACCTTTTCTTGTCTAACCCCATTGGCCTACATCTGTAGGGTTTCTCCATCACTGCCTCCCAGAGTCAGGATGCTGTTACCCGATTCTCCTGATTATCTGGATTCAGTGTCCTGCTTCATTTCCTTCCACAACCGTTTTCTGGTGGCTGGCCCCAGGAGAACTTTTCCTGCTTCCTTTTGAATTTGGATCAAATGAACAAATGCCTGGAAGTTCTAGCATCTCCACTCAACACTTTGGGGCCCACTCTTGTTTTGCAACCCTACATCAAGCTCTACCCATCTATACCCAGGCTGAGTGTGGGGACAGAGCCAGGAGTGCAATTTCCAGGCTCTCGGCCTCACATGGAGAGGTGCTGGCTCAGGTAGTAAATGGCCATCAACTGTGATTGGATGGCCATCAGCTGTGGCTAGTTGGCCGTCAGCTGTAACCAGTGAGCCATTGGCCACTAATATAACTGCCGTGGCTACGCTAGCAGAAAAATGGGGGCTAGCAAGAAGATGGTGGCAGAGCTAGCAAGTGCGAATTGCACTTAGCAGGGTGGACTGCAGCTAGCGAGGGGAGTTGGTCAGTTGGCAAGCAGAAAAGTGGACAGCAGATCGCACGTCGTGTGAATCCAGCCTCCAGTGAGACTATAGTGGTATGACTCCCTTACCTATGACTCCATGGGTGTTCCTTTTTGGCCTAGCCACATCCTGCATTCTTATGTGGGGAGCGGGAGCTGAGACCCCACAGGCCACCCTGCACGACATATGGCACAGCGAGCAGGGTCTCCCATATGACACTGAGCTTACCCAATTTGATATTGAGATGAGAAAACTTGAAGGTTTAAAGTAGCAAAAAGCCAGTGGACGGGGAGATAAGGTATCTTCCTGTTGTATGAATATGCATGCTATTAAATCTTGGATCTCAAGAATGAAGTCTGATGCTACCTTTCGGAAGAGAGGTGGGAAACCAGTTTCCCTCAACTTAGAGTTTTACAGGTTCATCTGGCAAGGTGGGAGCTGAGATGAGGGCAGAGACCTTAGAATGTAACTGGAAAGTAGAGGAGGAGGTGTCCTTACGGAGCACAGAGTTGAGGCCCAAAAGAAAGTATCTGTGGAGGATCCTAGTGAATCCTGGGACCATGACATAGAAAGGATTCTTAAAGGAAGAGACAGAACTTGGAATGGGTACCACGCCTGAGCCTGGTGACAAGAGGTTATTTATGCATAACTGCTGGGCTCTAAGGCTGAAAAGGAATTCTTGTAGCCCGGGTTTCTCCTAAGATTGCCTTTGTGAGTATTCATGTCTCCACTCCCACAGTGGTGTCCACATGTATCATGATATATGAGTTCTTAAAGTCTCTTCAAGACATAGCCTGGTCTTTCCATCATGCCAGGACTGCACTACATACACAGATGCCAACTTGCCAGGCACTTATCTATCTGGAAGGTAAAAGATGTGCAACAGTCCAATTGGGTCAGAGGGACTGGGGGTCCATAGGGACCAGACCTGGGCTTAAGGACGAAGCCCACCACACATTAGATGAATGATTTTAAAGCAAATTCTTAGCATTTACAAACCTCAGTGTCCTCATTTGTAAAATAAGAAAGGAGTCAAACCTATGTTCACAAGGTTAGATTAAATGAGAAAATAAATGGAAATCATATAATGTGTCTGACCTATAGTAGGATTATTAGATGCTTGTATCATCAACATATTTTTACCTATACTTTTGGGATAGGAGTATCAATCAAAGTTATATTTTATATTGCTATGAATCATTTTTAGAGCTCCTCTCCATGAAAAGACATTGTGTCAGCTCCATGAGTAATAAAAAGAAACAAAGCATAATTCATAAGCTCAAAGGATTATGAATGAGTAGGGGAGATAAGAAAAATAATGGTTCTACAGGAAGTAAAGTGAGACCTGAGAAAGAAATATTAAAATGCCATGCCATTGGAGGAAGAAAGGTGACTTGTGTTTACTGAATGGCTACTCTGTCTCAGAAACTATGTTAGAATCTTACAAATTTTATTTCTCATAATCCTCTCAACTACATTACAAGATAGGTGTATTGCTATTCCCATTTAACAGTTGTAAGAACTGAGGCTTAGAAGGACCAAGTGACTTTCCAAGAATCCCCAACAAGTAGATGACAAGAGGGATCTGACTCAAGTTCTGCTCTTTCGGGATGACCTCACTGACTGTAAGGAGAAAGAAAACACAGAGGAAAGATATTTACATTGGCTCTAGAAAACAGAATTGTGCTATTGTTTCAACTTCACATTGGATAATAGGGAAACTATAAGTAATTCTGGAAAAGAGAGGTAGGAATCATGTGCATTTTATTTTCCTCAAGTGAAAACATAAGCACAGCTTCTCTCATCAGTGGTAAGTATGAAAAATGTGTGTTGTACTGGCAAAGTAACCTTATGCAGTATCTCTGATGGTTCAGTGGGGAAGCATTCAATGATGATTAATTGGAAATCAACCCAGAATATTTTCGTGAGTAAATGGGCCATGAATCTTTTCCAAACTGTGGCCTCAGAAAAATAAATCATAGATAAAAATAAAAACATTAAAAAAATTCTAAAAATAAAAAATAATAAAATGAAAGCATAAGGAATATAACCTTGTAGATAGAAGGTGGAGAGAAAATATTTACATAGAGCTAATCTGCCAGACATTGTGTTTGGTGTACACTGATTGGATTTTAAACATGAGAATACTGATATGGGCTCACACTGGATCTAGAGGAGGAAAGGCATTACCCAGAACACTTGAACTTGATGCAATGAGGGCATAATCAGTGAGCTGTCAGAGATTACTATATTGGGAGAACCTACATGAAAGGGAAACCCACACAGAGGAAATCAGTGGTGAGGAGCTAGGATGGAGACATAGGAGAACTAGGTCCTGAAGAAATTCTATTAACCTCTGAATCCAGGTGCATATGAAGTCGGGTCCATCCCTGTATTCCATGGTTGGGTAAGCCATTGCATCTTCTCTTTGGTTTAGCTCGTCTGAGTTGGAGTTGTGATTACTTATAACCAAAAGTGTTCTGACTAATGTGGAAGTGAATTCATTCTGTGTCTTCAGCAATGAGGACAATGTGGGACATAGAGTAGATGCTCAAAGATATTATTAGGATGACTGAATGATATGCTTGTTCTTTACAAGCAATTATAAGCAATGACTCAGAAATATTATGGTTATGGTGACAGAAATAGGAGTAAATCTCTCATGTTTTGATTTCTAATTCAGTACTCCTTCAATAACTTTATGTGGACCTTTTCTAATTTGATGAAAACCTTATGCCTCTAGTATATTTGGAGGAATGTTTCTTTTTTTTTCCAATTATCTTTCTATGTTTTATTATTTAAAAAATTCTACATAAATACTTTTTCATCATAAAAGATCCACCCACTCCACCATACTCTTATTCCATTCTCAGTCACAGTTTGGTATATATCCTAACAGACCTTCTATGCACATAAAGTTAATTAAGTATCAAGTTGATAATAATCTTTGAATTAAAAATAATATAATACAGACCATATGGGAGAAGACAGTTGTTAGGATTCAGGAAAAAACAAACAAACAGAATATACTGTGCTGATATTTGTTGAAACAGCAGGATGGGTGCATCGAAGTTTCTCACTCTATTCTCTACGCTTTGCTTATGTTTCACATATACAAAATACACCAAAAATAAAACACAAAATAAGAAGGTGTATAGACTGGCTTCCAGTCAAAATGGCACAATAGGTAAATGTTGTGCTGACACCTCCCATGACCACATCAAAATCACAACTGAATTATAAAACAGTCAACCTGGAGAACCATATGAAAAGCAACTGAACAAAATTTCTATAACTAAGGATACAAAGAAGAAGCCACATCAAGACTGATAGGAGGGGCAGAGATGAGAAATGGGTTGGTCCCACACCCACGCGTGGTGATTGAGAATCTGGAGGGATATCTCAGATACAGAGGTCCCCTCTAAGGAGAGAGGACCCAGCCCATAATGGGCTCCCCAGTCCAGAGAATCAGTGCTCAGAAGAGGAGCGTACACATTTGGCTGTAAAAATCAGTGGCAATTCTGTCCTTCTGGGTGTGATGGAAGGCTACTGAAACCCAGCTGTCCTCTTAAAGTGTCAGTGCAGAGACTCGTTTGCTCACAAACACTCACTCTGGGCTCCAGTAAAAGGACAGCAGCTTTAAAGACACCAGGGTCATACAGGAAAAAAAAAAATGAATTGTGTGATCTCAGGGTGAGAGCTGGAAGGAGAGCCACCATTGTTTCTGTGTTGAGCCTTCCTCCAACACAGCAGGTAGGCAGGTGCCATCTTTCCTGTGTTGCACTCTCCCCCCACAGGTCCTTCAAGCACAAGCAGATGTCAAATCCAAATCTGCATTAACCTGGTTAACACCAATTGCCCCCACCCTGATGACTCCTTCAGAACATGTTCCCCCAAATTCACTCACCAGCATAAGCTCTTACAGTGGCAGGAAGCCTGCCTCCATCCACAATATAGTCTTTCTTAAAACCTCTCAAGGATACACAGGCCCCAGGCAGGCAGAAGCTGGATTTGGTGTTCCCTTTTCCTCTTGCTGTGAAGCCTCAGTCTTGGCACTGGTGCCAAACCTGAAAATGCATTAACCTAGTAAACACCACTCACTTCACATTGGTGACTACATGAGACCCCCATCCAAACCAACTCACTTACCACCCAAGGCTCTTTCAGCTGCTGGGTGTGCTTCACGGGCAGTTGGCAGGTGGTGGTTGGCCTCCAGATGCCCTGTGCCTTTTGCTGAGTGGCCCCAGGACTGGTACCTGTGACAGCGTGCCCTCTCCCACATTACTCAAGTCCAAACACAGGGTGCTACCCAATGCAGATTTCTATGTAGCTCTAACTATGTGGTCCTGGGTCAGTTAGAGACAGTAGTTGATCTTGGTCTACACCAGAGTCCCTCTTAAAAACCAACAAACCCATTGGCCAGCTTCAGAACACAATAGAGCACCAAGTGATTACCTCCCGAAGTAACTCACCCAAAGGGTGGTCTTAGCAGGCACCAGAGCCATGCTGGGGTGAATCCCACTCTGTGGGATCAACCTTTGCACAGCAGTTCATACACTGTTGTCATGATCTATTCTCATAACCAGTCAGCCTCAGGGTTAAACCCACCCAGTGACTTGCGAACATCAATCAAGGCTTAACTACAACAAGAAGGCACACACAACCCACACAAGGGACACTCCTGGAGCATCCAGTACAGGTGATCAGGGAGACTGCACCACTGGATCCCACAGGACACCTATTATATAAGACCACCCTGCCAACACTAGGAGACGTAGCAGATCTACTTAATACATTGGAACAAATATAGGGAGGTGGCCAAAATGACGAGAAAAAGAAATATGACCCAAATAAAACAACAGGAAAAAACTCCAGAAAAAGACATAAATGATATGGAGGCAAACAATCTACCAAATACAGAGTTCAAAACAATGCTTATAAGGATGCTCAGTCAACTTAGGGAAAGATTAGATGAACTCAGTGAGAACATCAACAAAGAAGCATAAAAAAAGAACATAGAAACCATGAGAAAGAACCAGTCAGAAAAGAAGAATACGGGCCAGCCCGGTGGCTCAGGTGGTTGGAGCTCCATGCTCCTAACGCCAAAGGCTGCCGGTTTGATTCCCACATGGGCCAGTGGGCTCTCAACCACAAGGTTGCCAGTTCAACTCCTCGAGTCCCACAAGGGATGGTGGGCAGCGCCCCATGCAACTAAGATTGAATATGGTACCTTGAGCTGAACTGCCTCCTGGATGGCTCAGATGTTTAGAGAGCAGGCTGTCAACCACAAGGTTGCCAGGTCAATTCCTCGACTCCCACAAGAAATGGTGAGTTGCGCCCCCTGCAACTAGCAACGGCAACTGGACCTGGAGCTGAGCAGCACCCTTCACAACTAAGACTGAAAGGACAACAACTTGAAGCTGAATGGCACCCTCCACAACTAAGATTGAAAGGACAACAACTTGACTTGGAAAAAAAAAATGCTGGAAGTACACACTGTTTCCCAATAAAGCCCTGTTCCCCTTCCCCAATAAAACCTAAAAAAAAAAAAAAAAAAAAAAAAAAAAAAAAAAAGAAATGAAGAATACAATAACTGAAATGAAAAATACAATAGAAGTATTCAATAGCACATTAGATGAAGCAGAGAATCAATCAGTGATTTAGAAGATAAGCTATCAGAACATACCTAATAAAAACAGCAAAAAGGAAAATGAATTTTTAAAAATAAGGGTAACTTAAAGATCTTCTGGGTCAACATCGAGCATAACAGCATTTGTATCATAGGGCTACAAGAAGAAGAAAAAAGAGAACAAAAAAAAGAGAACCTATTTGAAGAAATAATTACCATAAACTTCCCTAAGCTGGTGAAGGAAATAGATATACAAATCCAGAAAGCCCAAACAAGACGAATCAAAAGAGGCCCACACCAAGATATATCATCATTAAAATGCCAAAGATTAAAGACAAAGGGAGAATATTAAAAGCAGCAAGAGAAAGGGAGGCAGTTAACCACAAGGAAGCTACAATAAGACTGTCAGCTGATTTCTCAACTGAAACTTTGCAGGCCAGAAGGGATTGGCACAAAATATTCAGTGATGAAAAGCAAGGACATACAATCAAGTCTACTCAACCCAACATGGTTATTATTTTAAATGGAAGGACAGACAGAGAGCTAGAAACAAGAAAAAAGCTAAAGGAGTTCATCACTACCAAACCAGTACTGCAAGAAATTGTAAAGGGATTTTCGTAAGAAGAAAAAAATTAAAAACAAACAAACAAAAAAAACCATAAATGTAAATAATAAAATGGCACTAACTACATACCTATCAATAATTACTTTAAATATAAATGAATTAAATGTTCCAATCAAAATACATAAGAGTACGGTACTGAATGATAAGGAAAACAAGACCCATACATACGCTGTCTACAAGACACACACTTCAGATTGAAAGACACACACACATCAAAATTAAAGGGATGGAAAACAATATTTCATGCAAATGAAAAAAATTAAAAGCTGGGGTAACAATACTCATATGAGACAAAATAAACTTTAAAACAAGGGCCATAACAAGAATCAAAGAAGAACATTATATAATAATAAAAGTGTCAATCCAACAAGAGGCTATAACCCTTGTAAACATTTATGCACCCAACATAACACACCTAAATACATAAAGCAAATATTGATAGACATAAAGGGACAGATTGACAGGAATGTAGTCATAGAAGGGGATTTTAACACCTTGTTGACATTAATGAATAGATCATCCGGATAGAAAATCAACAAGAAAACAATGGTCTTAAATGGTCTGAAAATTAAGTTCATGAACTTATTCCAACAATGTCGCTAACCTTTATTAACATCAGAGGGATTATTCATTATGAATTTGTACCAACTGGACAAACAGTTAACCAAGTTTACTATTTGGAAGTGCTGAACAGGCTGTGCAAAAATGTTAGGTAATCTGAACTTTTCGCCAACAATTCATGGCTCTTGCATCACAACAATGCACCAGCTCACAAGGCACGGTCTGTGAGGGAGTTTTTAGCTAATAAACAAATAACTGTATTGGAATACCTTCCCTACACACCTGATCTGGCCCCCAATGATTTCTTTATTTACCTGAAGATAAAGGAAATATTGAAAGGAAGATATTTCTATGACATTCAGGACATCAAGGGTAAAATGACAACAGCTCTGATGGCCATTCCAGTAAAAGAGTTCCAAAATTGCTTTGAAGGGTGGACTAGGCACTGGCATTGGTGCACAGCTTCCCAAGGGGAGTACTTTGAAGGTGACCATATTGATATTCAGCAATGAGGTATGTAGCACTTTTTGTAGGATGAGTTTGTGAACTTAATTGTCAGACACCATACCATGTCAGAGGGGTAGTAGACTTGTTGGGGTTATAACTTTGTAAAGGGTATAAATGTCTAATCATTATGTTGTTTTGTACACCTGAAACTAATAATAAAATTAAATTATTTTTTTAAGGGCACCAGATAGGTATATACGGGGAGGACTGAGTTGTCAGACTTCAGGGCAAGGGCTGCAGGCACAGCTTTCTCTTAAATGGAGGAGCTGGCAGAAGACATTTTTTTGTTGTTGAGCCCTCCCCACTCCTCACAAGCAGAAATAGGTGGCTGTCGTATTTGAGTCTCCACGACCTGGCTAATACCATTTGCTTGCCATGTCGTGGTGATTCCCTGAGAACCTGTCCCATCCAACTTGCAGACCAACCCTAGCCATTTCCAGCATCTTTTCCATAAAAATGGCCTGTCTTTGCTCATGTTGTGGACTTTCCTAAAATCTCTTAAAGGTTCATAAAACCCAAACAAGCAGCATATGGCTTTGGCATGTCCCGTACCACTGACTGGTCAGCCCTAAATCTGGCACGAAAGACAGCTGGCCTGAATTTGCAGCTTGGTCTCTTAAGGCACCTCGAAGCTCAGTGCCGGTGGAGGCAATCTGCAGATTGCTTTGTGGCTCATGACAGGTGGCCCTGGGCAGGGCACAGACTGCAGCTCAACTTGGCTTATGATTGGGCCCCTCCTAGAAGGCTGACCTGGTGGCTTTGAACTGAGATGGAGCATCACTTGGCCACATGCAAGAACCACACACACAAAGGGCAGACTTGGAAGGCTCAACAAATATGCTAAAGCAAATCTTGCCTCATAGAGTCAGTCCCTGCACAAGAGATCCTCCATTGTAGTCACAGCCAGTACTCACAACCAATCAGGTTGAATGTCAATCCATCCTATTGTGATGTGCAAACAGCAACTGAAGCTCAACTACAACAGGAGGGCACACACAACACACACAAGGGACACACCTGGAGCACTCAGCTCAGGTGATCAGGGAGACTGTGCCACTGGACCCCACAAGATATTTACTAAATAAGGCCTCTCTACTAAGACCAGGAGACATAGCAGCCTTGCCTAATACATAGAAACAAACACAGGGAGGCAGCTAAATTGGGGAGACAAAGAAACGTGTCCCAAATAAAAGAACAGAACACAGCTCTAGAAAAAGAATGAAACAAAATGGAGACAAGTAATCTACCAGATGCAGAGTTCAAAACACTGGTTATAAGGATGCTCAGTGATCTCAGAGAGAACTCAACAAAGAGATAGGAAACCAAAAAATGGAGATAAAGATCATAAAAAAGAACCAGTCAGAAATGAATCCAGTAACTGAAATGAAGAATACATTAGAGGGTATCAACAGTAGATTCAATGAAGCAGAGGACTGAATTAATGATTTAGAAGATAAGGTAGTAGAAAATGCCCAACTGGAATAGCAAAAAGAAAAAAGAATTTTAAAAAATGAGGGTAGTTTAAGGAGCCTCTGGGACAACATCATGCATACTAACATTAACATCATAGGAATAACAGAATACAGTATTGAGTGGAGTGTCAGACAGGGAAAGACAAATGCAATGTGATTTCATTTATATGTGGAATCTAAAGAACAAAATAAACACACAAAACAAAAACAAACTCATAGATACAGAGAACATTTTGATGATTGTTAGATGGAGAGGGTGTTGGGGATGGGTGAAAAGGGGGGAGGGATTAAGAGGTACAAATTGGTTGTTGCACAGTAGTTATGGGGATGTAAAGTATAGCATAAGGAATATAGTAAAGAATATTATAATAGTTATGAATGGTGTCAGATGGGTACTTGATTTATTCGGGTGATAGATGGGAGGGAGTTTGGGTGGCAAGGTGCAAATTGTGAAAGGATTAAGTACAAATTTGTACTTACAGAATAGCTATGTTGATACAAAATAAAGGTTAGTGAATATAGCCAATAATATGTTAGTAACTATATATATATATATATATATATATATATATATATATATATATATATATATATATGGCCATGTAAGTACTAGACTATTTAAGGGGACCACTTCTTAAATTATATAAATGTCTAACCACTATGGTATACACCTGAAATTAATATAAAATAATATTGAAGGTAGATTGTAATTGAAACGTTTTTAAAGGGAAGGAAAATGTGAAGGGGAATAAGAGGTTCAAATTCCCAGGTATAAAACCAGTAAGTTATGGAGATGTAATGTACAGCCTGGAGAATATTGTCAATAATATTGTGATAGCATAGTATGATGTCAGATGGTTGCTAGTCTAATCAGGTGACCACTTCTTTAGGTATATACATGTTGAATAAATATTGTGAACACCTGACACTAATATAATATTGTATGTTAACTATATTTTAATAAAACTCTTTAAAAAATGATCATACGCCATGATCAAGTGGAATTTATTCCTGGGATGCTGTGTTGGTACAATATTTGCAAATCAGTTAACATGATACACCCACCACATAAACAAAATGAAGAATAAAAATCATATGATCTATACCAAGACAAACAAATGAGAAACAAAAACTCATAGACACAGACAATAATTTAGTGGTTACCATAGGGTAAGGGGGTGGGGGGGTGGGTGATGAGGGTAAAGGGGATCAAATATATGGTGATGGAAGGAGACCTGACTCTGGGTGGTGAACACACAATGGGATTTATAGACGATGTAATACAGAACTGTACACCTGAAATCTATGTAAATTTACTAACAATTGTCACCCCAATAAATTTAATTTAAAAAAATCATATGATCATATCAATAGATGTAGAAAAATAATTTGACATAATCCAGGATCCATTTATGATAAAAACTCTCAGCAAAGTGGAAATAGAGGGAACATAACATAATACAGGACATATGTGACAAACCCACAACTAACATCCTACTGAATGGAGAAAAGTTTAAAGTGTTTTCCCTAAGATCACTAACAAGCAAGGTTGAATATTTTCACTACTTTTATCCAACATAATATTTGAGGTCTTCCCATCACATTCAAACAAGAAAAAAGAAATAAAGTCATTCAGATTGGAAAGAAAGAAGTAAAACTGTCATTATTTACAGATGATATCATACTATAAAGAGAAAACTAATAATTCCCAAAAAATATTACTAGAACTGATCTATATGTTTAATTTAAAAAGCAGAATACAAAATTAATGTTCATAAACTGGTTGCATTTTTATATACACCAATAAAGAACTATCGAAATGTGAAATTAAAAAACAATCCCATTTATTATTGTATTGGAAAAAAAACACACTAGAAATAAATTTAAACAAGGAGTTAAAAGATCTGTACTTGGAAAATTTTAAGACATTAAAGAAAGAAATTGAAGAAGATGCAAATAAATGGGAGCATATACCATGCTCATGAACAGGAAGAATTAACATCATTAAACTGTTCATACTACCCAAAGGAATCTACAGATTCAATTCAATCCCTATCAAAATACCAATGGTATTTTCACAGAATTAGAGCAAATACTTCTAAAATTGACAAGGAAGTAGAAGACCCTAAAAAGACCCTAAATAGCCACAGCAATAATGAAAATAAAGAACAGTGTTGGAGGTATCATTCTACTTGATATCAAATTATACTTCAAGGCTATAGTAACAGAAATGGCTTGGTACTGGCATAAAAACAGACACATATATCAATGGAACCAAAAGAGAGCTCAGAAATAAATCCACACCTATACGGTCAATTAATCTATAACAAAGTAAGCAAAAATATACAATGGGGTAAAGACAATCTCTTCAATAAATGTTGTTAGGACAATTGGAAAGATACATGCAAAAAAAATAAAAAATAATAAAAGAAACTGGATCACTTTCTTATAACAGAAAGTATTCAGTATGAGAATAAGCTCAAAATGGATTAACGACTTAAATATGAGACCTCAAACCATAACACTCCTGGAAGAAAACATAATCAGCAAACTCTCTGACATTGCCCTTAGTAATATATATACCGGGAGTGCCAAAAAAATGTATACAAATGGACACTTTGGTCAGCGTTGCTCAAGCAGTAGTTCATGCCATACTCAGAAGTGTCTGAACGCTGATGGTAACCACTTTGAGCACGTCTTGTAATTGCAGAAGTCAAACATGACTTGTATTCATCTTTTGTTATCGATGTATATTAAGTATTACAATTTTAATACAGTTTTTCTTTCATAAAATGTATATACATTTGGCACCCTCTTTATATATGACATATATACACATATATATACATATATACATATATATTATATTATATTATATTATATTATATTATATTATATGTTATATATTTGATATGTATTTGCTATATCTCCCAAAACGAGGAAAACAAAAGAAAAAAAATGAACAAATAGGACATCTTACTAAAAAAGTTTTGTACAGCAAAGAAAACAACAAAATGAAAAGATAACCAACTGATTGGGAGAAGATATTTTCCAATGTTATATCTGATAATTGAAAATATCCAAAATTTATAAAGAATTCATGCAAATTAACAATAAAAATCCCAAACAATCCAATTTTAAAAACATGGATTCTGTCTCAAAGAAAACATACAGATGGCCAATAAACATATGAAAAAATGCTCAACATCACTAACAAACAGAGAAATGCACATTAAAAACACAATGAGATGTCACCTCACATATGTCAAGATAGTTATCATTAATAAATCAACAATCAACAAGTTTTGGTGAGGAATTGGAAAAAAGTGGACCCTCATGCACTATTGGTGGGATTGCAAATAGGTACAGCCACTATGGGAAACAGTATGTAAGTTTCTCAAAAAATTAAAAACAGAACTACCTTATGACCCAACAATTCCACTTTTGTGCATTTTTCTGAGGAAATCCAAAACACTAATTTTAAAAGATATATACATCCCTAGGTTCATTGCAGCACTATTTGCAACAGCCAAGATGTGGAAGCAAGCTACAACTGGATGGAAAGGATGTGGTGTATATATACAATGGAATATTGCTCAACCATAAAGAAGAATAAAATCTTGCCATTTGCAACAACAAGGATGGACCTAGAGGGTATTGTGCTGGGTGACACCTCAGACAGAAAAAGTCAAATACCATGTGATTACTCTTATATGTGGGATCTATAAAACAAAATAAATAAACAAAACAGAGATAAACTCATTGAATAGAGAACAAACTGGTGGTTGCCAGATGGAAGGGTGTTTGGAGGGCTGGGTGAAGAGGGTGAAGCATTAGGGAAGAACAAGTTGGCAGTTACAGAATAGTCAAGGGGATGTAAAGTGCAGCATGGGGAATATGATGAATAATATTGTGATGGCTATGTATGGTGCCAAGTGGGTGCTGGACTTGTTGGGGGAATCACTTCATAAGTAGTATAAATGTCTAACCATGATGTTGTACACCTCAATCTAATATAATATTGAATGCCAACTTTAATTGAAATAATTAAAATTGAAAAAGAAAGGCATGCACTATTAAAAAAATTGAAGAAAAAATGAAAACATCATATTCCTACTACTCTGACCTTACTACAATTGAATTTATATTCTTGTATTGTATGTATGTCCTTCCAAATCTTTGTATATGTATAGAAAACCCAAACACACATACACACATAATTTGTATTTTATTTGTCTTTTATTTAACAAACTTAGATAAAAGTATACATTTTGTTTTAAACCTGTGTTTATTTCCACTCTTGTTGCTATGTTTATTTTATTATTTTGGAAGGGCAATCTCTAACTTTCCATGTTTCTTTTGTTTTTTTTTTTTTTTTTTTTTTTTTTTTTTTAATAATACTTCTTTTTTTTATTTTATATATCTGAGCATTTATTTATTTATTTATTTATTTTTTGAGAGCCCACTGGCCCATGTGGGAATCGAACCGGCAGCCTTTGGAGTTAGGAGCACGGAGCTCTAACCGCCTGCGCCACCGGGCCGGCCCTAACTTTCCATGTTTCTATGTCAAGATTTGATTTTATTTTTTCTCAATAATGTCCATTTCATATTCAAATTTCTCTAATCATCTTTAACAATTCATTTTTTATACATCCATGCAGCACCAAGTATTATATCTAATTTTTATTTCCATTAAAACTCAAGAGAACCTTATAAACCTCATCTTTATAGAGTTTTAATTCACATAACATATAATTCATCCATTTAGATTGAACAGTTCACTGTTTTTTATTATATGCATAGAATTGTGCAACCAACACAACAATCCAGTTTTAGAACATTTCATAACACCCCAAATTAGCATTCTCTCCCTATTCTCCACCTGCTCCTCCACAACTTGAGACTAATTTCCGTCCTTGTATATTTGCCTGTTCTTGACATTTCATATATACAGAATCACACAATATGTAGTCTTATGTGATTGGCTTCTTTCACTTAGCATGCTTTCAAGAGTTGTCCATATTGCAGCATGTGTCAGTACTTCATTCCTTTTTATTGCCAAATAATATTTCATTATACGGATACAACACATTTCATTTATTCATTCATCAGCCTATGGATTGTTTCCATTTTTAAGTATTTATGAATAATTTTCTATGAATACCTGTGTCCAAGTTATTGTGGACTTGTGTTTTCTTTTCTTTTAGATATATACATAGGAGTGGAATTGTTGGGAATTTGGTAACCTTATGTTTAGCACTTCGAGGAACAGCCAATTGCACAACCAAAACAGGTGAAATATGTGGTATGCGAATTATATCTCTATAAAGCTGTTTAAAAATGTTGAATATTATCCTTCCAGGTTTGAATTTAAATAGTTTAGACTGACTAATAAGATTCCCTACTGGATTATTCACTGAACTTACCTTATGTTCAATCAAGCTTCTCCACTCTGGCTGCTTGAAACTAGAAAGCTTCTTATCCTTGTGTGAGCTATGACAATTGCTCAGTTTACAGGTCCATGTTCATTCTTTGCCTGGCCTTGTGGGGAATCAACCTATACATGCACAGACAAAGATTTAAAGGGAAACATGAAAATTCCTATTGCTTTATCTCTCTGTGACTTCTTCCTCTCTGGTATCTGCCCTGGAAATTCTAGCTGCATCAGCCATCTTCTATAAATTCTGATCCCTTTCCTCAATTCAGTGAGACCACAGTTCTGGTTGAGCTCTCCTTTATTCTCACTAGAAAGCTATTTTTCTGGAAAGCGGCTCAGAAATCTGGGGTAATGATTGCAGGGCTCACCTCACTTGTTTCTCTTCACCAGAGATCACAGTCCTGTACTTATCACATGAAAGTTTTTTCATATACATATTTTGCTTAACTTTATACTTATTTACAGGAGAGTAAATTTGGTATTTACTCAATCTTGTTAAATACATTCTTTTGCCTTTTAGCCTCATTTCCCCAAATGGATTTCATGAACAATTTTACTAACAAAATAATAATTGTTATTTTCTTCCATTTCCTAATTACAAATAAGATTTCATAATCACTAGAACTTGGATTATTATAGTTCATGACCCTTTTCCAAAGGAAGAAACATAATGTGTTGTGATTAATTTTCATGTAAACAATGGATGAAGAGGGTCTGATCACACACAGTGACAGATCTGCTTTGATTTTTAGATATCCATTTGGGTTTCAGAGTTGCCTGCTTTTACTTAGCAAAGAGGGGCACAGATTAGAAAATTGTTCCATGAGCTTATTGAGTGAAGACAGAAATGTATATTGCTAAAATTTCTAAAATTATCTTCTTAACAGAAGTCGTAGCTATAGGTTTATAGTCCATTGCTTTCCCACAATGACATAGTGATACAATATTTTGATCTGGAACCCAATGTCTACTGCTTATGAGCTATGTGAGGATATGGCCACACATTATTCCTGCATGTTTCTCCAGTTCCTGGCTTTGTCCTGAAATAGATTATGTGTGAAGTTGTTTTAAATATTGAATGAATGGTATAAAACATGATGTGCATAACCCAGACCCACCTCCAAAATTGTCTCTTAGTGATATCTAGAATGTTAAAAGTCACATTTTTAACAAATCTTATATGAGAGGAAGAGAGAGAGGCAAAAGTGAGACAACAGAGATATATGCAGCCAAGACCAATATAAGAGTAACTTTTATCTTACTCAATAGTTGAGTTCTTTCTCCTGGGATCAGAGCTGTTGAGTTCCTGTGAGGTCAGCAGGGTGAGATGTAATCAAAGTATATGGAAGATCAGAAATTCCTTTGGATACAGAAGTAAAAGGAATTACTCTGGAAGTAACATAATACTCCTTAATTATTAATACTCAACATTGCTTCCTCCTCTGCTCAAATTGGGCAGACACATGAATTAAAGCATAGGCTGCAAAGCAATATCATGGTGTATTCAATAAATATGGTAGAATAGGGAACTCCAGGACTCTGTCCACTTAGAAAAATAAATAACAAGATGCAATAATTGTCAGAATTAACTTTTATAGAATCCTGGAGACTAGTAAAGGACTCACAATAACTAGGGGAAAGTTTAATGAAGAAAGAAGTCACTGCACTATGGTTAGAGAGTGCTATGGCATTTTAAATTACCGGCCTATCATCTCTCACACTTTCCAGAATGTCAAAAGCTATGAAAATGGCAGCCTGAACACCTGGTGCAGGTTGCAAGTACCATAGGGAGGAATAAAGACCTTATTATTAAAAAATTGTGGTTTTCAGCTTCGACCTGTCTGACAGCTTCCTCAAAGACTGGCACAAGGGCTGGCATTGGTTGTGCATGACTTGGAGCATTCCCAGGATTGGATGGCTTCCCAGGCAGCTTTTAGTGAAAGCACTTAAAGGCAAAAGTATTGACAGCAGCAGCCTGGGGCAAGAAAAAACAGGCAACAGACAGACCAAAGTTCCTTGGAAAGAATTATGTTTAGAGGTTGGGAAATAAAATATGTTTAGAGAATAACAGCTTTAAAAATCTCCTGAATACACTGGAGAAGCAATAAGGCCAAACTCATTCCCATGGATGGATGTATTCTCAGTAAAGGCCTGAAATGACTTTAAGCTTTCACCTCTGGCTGACATTCAGCTTCCAGACAAGCAGGAAGCAAAGGCTAAGGCAGAGTTGTAAATGGCCTGGCATTGAAGAATTGGCCTAACACAGAGCCGATCTACAAAGATTGACAGATATTCTTTCGCTTTTTCTTTCTTTCTTTCTTTCTTTCTTTCTTTCTTTCTTTCTTTCTTTCTTTCTTTCTTTCTTTCTTTCTTTCTTTCTTTCTTTCTTTCTTTCTTTCTTTCTTTCTTTCTTTCTTCTCTCTCTCTCTCTCTCTCTCCCCCCCCCCTCTTTCTTTCTGGCTCCAGGTATTTAAGGAAACTCTGAGAAACACCAGTTGACTACTGAGCTAACAGAGCTTTCAGAGGCCACTTATGACAGATAATATAGACTTTTGAAGAATAGTTTAGAAGAGTCATAAACAAACAATAACACCCAAAACAAGAACACAAGCTCAAGGAAAGAAAAAGAATATGACTTCTACAGTTTCTAGAGGACAATATTCAGGAAGTCTAGTTTTCAACACAAACAATAAAGCATGCAAAAAGAGTATATGTTCTAGTCACAGGGAAAAAAATAAATAAATATGGTCCCCGAGAAAGCACAGACATTGGACTTACTAGACAAAGATTGCATTAAATATGTTCAAAGAACTAAAGAAAACCATGGGTAAAGAACTAAAGGAAACCAGGTAAATGATGTCTCACCAAGTAGAATATATTAATAATTGAGTAGAAATTATAAAAAGGAATTAAAATTCTGGAGCTGAAAATTCACTAAAATGGTTCATATCAAATTTGACTGTGAAGAACATAGAATCAGAAACTTAATGATAGGTCAATTTAGATAATCTAGTATAAGGAGCAAAGACTAGAAGGAGAGAAAAAAATGAATGTAATCTAACAGGACCATATGACAACATTAAGCATATGAACAAATTCATAATGAGAGTCCCAGAGAAAAGTAGAAAGAGAAAAATGTCAGAATCTTTTAAGAAATATTGGCTGAAAATGTGATGAAATACATGAATGCACATAGTCAAGAAGGTCAAGGAACTGCAAACAAGATAAACTCAAAGCTCTCCCCCATGATAGAAATTATAGTCAAGTTTTCAATAGCCAAAGATAGAGTCTTGAAAGCTACAAAAGAGAAAAACCTTGTTATGTGTAAGGGATTTTAATAAGATTAACAGTATATTTCTCTTCAGAAACCATACAGTCCAGGAGACAGGGGATGATATATTTAAAGTACTTAAAGAAAAAAATAGTTAAATGAAAAGTTTTATATCCAGAAAAAAACTAATTCATAAATGCAGGAGAAATAAGATATTCCTTGATTAATAAAAAATGGAATTCCTTACTAGTAAAGCTGTTCAATAAGAAATGCCAACAAGAAATGTCCAATAAAAGTCTATTAGACTGAAATGAAGGGATATTAAACAGTAATGCAAAGCCAATTGAACAAATGACTTTGGTAAACATAGCCAGTAGCAAAAAGGTAAAAATAAAAGCTTGTATTTTTGAATTTTTGGTTTGTATCTCCTCTTTTTTCCTCTTCTATGTAATTTAAAAACAAAAGCATAAAAATAATTATAAATCCATGTATGGACATACAATGTATATAGATGTCAACTAGGATAATAACAAATAAGGGAGGAGGAATAAAGCTATAAATGAAGTTTTTGTACACTACTGAAACTAATTTTGTATATAAATTAAAACCTTATTGTTTCAAAGTTAGATGTTAATTGTAATCCCATGTTAACCACTAAGAAAAAAACTAAAAAATTGTACAGAAGAAGAAAAAGGAATTAAAATGAAATACTAGAAAATTTAATAAAGCATTGAGAAGTGCAGTAATTGAGGAATATAGGAATGAAAAAAGACATTACACAATGAAACAAATACCAAAATGACAGAATAAGTCTTTTATTAGTAATTACAGTCTATGCAAATGGCTTAAACTCTCCAATTAAAAGTCATAAATCAGCAGAATGGATTTTTTTTAAGTCATATAACTATATTTTGTCTACAAAACACATGCTTTTTTAAAAAAGTGAAAGGATGGAAAAGATAGTGTATGCCAATAGTAAACAAAGGAGAGCTAGAATAACTATACTAAGATCAGACAAAGCAGAGTTCAAAAATGTTTCAAGAGATAAAGAAGGACATGGACATTATATATTGATAAAAGGGTCAATCTATCAAAAAGAGGTAACAATTATAAATATATATGTATAAATAAATATATATATGCCTCTAATAATAAACCTTAAAATATATGAAACCAAAGTGACAGAATTAAAGGGAGAATTAGACAGTTCCACAATAATAGTCGCTGACTTCTATACCACGCTTTCAACAAGGGATAGAACATCTAGACTGAAAATCAATTAAGATATCAAGAACTTTAATAACACAATAAATCAACTAGATATAACTAATATATCTAGAACAATTAACCAAACAACAACAGAATGCTTACATTTTCAGTACACATAGAACATTCTTCAGTATAAGCCATATGCTAGGCCACAAACCAAGTTTTAATAAATTTTAAAATATTGAAATCATACAAAATATCTTCATACAAACTGAGATCATATAGCATTTTATCTCGTTAAAACAGCAACAGTTTCCAAAGCAATCTACAGTTTCAATGCAATTTCTAACAATACCGTAATGCTGCTCCTCTTCTTCTTCTTCTTCTTCTTCTTCTTCTTCTTCTTCTTCTTCTATTATTATTATTATTATTATTATTATTATTATTATTATTGCAGAAGTGGAAAAGTTGGTCCTGATCTTGAAAAAGAACAACAAAGTTGGAAGGCTCATACTTTCCAGTTTCAAAGCTTATTATGATTTTATAGCAATCCACACAATGTGTTATTGAAATTAGGATAGACATATAGATCAATGGAATAGACTGAATGTTTAGAAATAAAACCAAGTATTGATGGTCAACTGATTTTTTACAAGGTTACCAAGACTATCCAATAGAGGAAAGAATAGTCCCTTCAATAAATTATGCTGGGACAGCTAGATAACAACTGGCAAAAGAATGAAGTTGGACCCTTATCTTACACAATATACAAATTTAACTCCAAATGTTTAAAAGTCCTAGCTAGAAGAGCAAAAACTAAAAAACAAAATTTTTAAAAAAGAAAACAGATGGTAAATCTTCATGATCTTGGATTTAACAATGAATTCCTATATATGACACCAAAAGCACAGACAACAAAATAAAAAGTAGATAAATTAGACTTCATTAGAATTTAAAACTTTTGCTCCTCAAAAGACATTATCAAGTAAGTAAAAAGACAATCTACAGAATGAGAGAAAATATTCGCAAATTATATATCTGATAAGGGTACAGTGTCTAGAATATGTAAAAAAAAAATACAAAAATACAACACAACTTAACAACCCAAAAACAAACAACCCAGTTAAAAAATGGGAAAGGACTTGAATAGACATTTCTCCAAAGAAGTTATACAAAAGTCCTGCAAGTACATGAAAAGCTGTTCAACGTCAATGTTCTTCATGGAATAAAATCAAAACCATAATGAGATACCATTTCGTGTCACTAGGATGACTACAATTTTTTAAGTGGAAAATAAGTGTTGACAAGAATGAGGACAAATTGGAACTTTTGTACATTCTACTGGAAGTGCAAAAAGTTAAACACAGAGTTACAATATGACCCAGCAATTCTCATCCTAGATGTATATCTAAAAGAATTAAATGCATATTTAATTATATGTATATTTAGAAGAAGCAGAGTACAGCATTAGGAACAGAGACAGTGGAAATGTAATGGCTGTGTGTGATGTCAGAGGGATAGTGGATGGGAGGAGGGGGGTTGACACAGTGTGAGGGATATCAATGATAAATGTCTAACTATTACATTGTTTTGTGCACCTGAAACTAAAAAAAATGTTGCTAACCTTTTTTTAATATCAGAGGGATTATTCGTTATGAATTTGTACCAACTGGACAAACAGTTAACCAAGTTTACCATTTGGAGGTGCTGAAAAGGCTGCATGAAAAAGTTAGACAATCTGAACTTTTCACCAACAATTCATGGCTCCTGCATCACGACAATGCACCATCTCACATGGCACTGTCTGTGAGGGAGTTTTTAGCCAGGAAACAAATAACTATTTTGGAACACCCTCCCTACTCACCTGATCTGGCCCCCACTGATTTCTTTCTTTACCCAAAGATAAAGGAAATGTTAAAAGGAAGACATTTTGATGACATTTAATACATCAAGTGTAATATGATGACAGTTCTGATGGCCATTCCAGAAAAAGGGTTCCAAAATTGCTTTGAAGCATGGACTAGGTACTGGCATTGGTGCATAGCTTCCCAAGAGGAATACTTCAAAGGTGGCTGTAGTGATATTCAGCAATGAGGTATGTAGCACGTTTTTTAGGATGAGTTCACAAACTTACTTGGCATACTTCATAGACACTTTTAGTCCCAAATTTATTTATTTCTGCATCTATTTTGGCTAAAATACTTTGAAAAGCTTAAAATATTCTGCACACACCATATAATCACACATGATTATATATAAACATTTAAATATATACATACATGTGTACACTAGGCATGGTCAAACAATATGGTGAATGTTTAAATTTTAAAAAAATAGTACAGTAAAAGACACATTGCCATTAATCCCCTCAAAACACTGCCTCTCGCTTCAACACACTTATCCCATCATTCTTGCAACTTTCTGAAGCAGTTCTGGAAAACTTCTTTCATGGGTGTCTTTAGTTGCACTCGATATTCTGAATCATTTTGACTTTGGGAGAGAGCTAGAAGTTGCATGGTGCCAGATCCAGTGACTAAGATGGATGAGGACACACTGTAATATTTCTATTTGACAGAAATTGCCATACCAGAAGCAATGTAGGACATGGAGCATTGTCATGATGGAGAATGATTTACAGCACACTTTAAAACATACCTTCTCTCAACCGTAGCTCACATTCAACTGACTGCACTAAACAAGTTGAAACTTGTCACACACTGCTATTAAGGTTTGATGCACGACTTCCCATATTGAAGGTTTCTGCCTTTCTGTTGGATGGCACTGGGCAGTAGTATTCACCATATTTCTTGATCACAATGGAAAGGCTCCATGTCTCACATCACTTCTGGTGCAGCAATTTCTGTGTCAAATAAAAACATTCTGGTGCGTCCTCATCTACCTTATTCATCAGATCTGACACTGTGCAACTTCTGGCTCTTCCCCAAAGTTGAAATGTTTCAGGACACCAAGGCAGCCACAATAGCGCAACTAAAGACACTCACAAAAGAGGACTTCCAGAACGGCTTCAGAAAGTGGCAAGAACGATGGGATAAGTGTGTTTAAAGCAAGGGGGAATATTTTGAGGGATGTTCATGGCAAGGTGTCTTTTGCTCTACTATTTTTTTTAATTTAAACATTAACCATATTTTTTATCACACCTCATAGGTTTGCACACACACACACACACACATACACAAAATCTACCATTTCCTTCATTTTATTCAAAAATTCCTTTACTGGTACAGCAGGAGACACTGAGCACTCATTTTCCCCAGCATAAAAAAGGCACAGATATTTTCATATATTTTAATTTTCTATGATTCCTCAGTGTGTACAAGAGACAGTTTATGCTTCTCAGTATGCCCTTTAACATCTGGTCTCTTCCTTCCCTGGTATCATCTGCTATTGATTCATTCACGGGTCTGCTCCAGCCACATAACTCCACTGTAATTACCTAAACATAATGAATTTGGCATGCTGGCATCTCTACTTCAATGCCTGTAACACTTAGATCAGCACGGAAACAGTGACTTAGCTGTTGAGATTTGGCTCAAGCCTTGGATCCTTTGGGAAGACTGTTTTATTCACACACCATCAGAGGAGATAAACTTCCACTTCTCTATGTTTCTATCTCCTACTTGTTCAAAGGATGGTGCCTGGGGATAGCAGCATCAGCATGAGGCAAGCGCTTGTTACAAACACAGAATCTCAGGACCCATTGCAGACCTACTGAGTCAGACCCTGCCGTTTATAAAGTATCCCAGAGAATTTGTGTGCACACTAAACTGTGGGATGCACACAGTCAGACCTCTATTTTTATACTCACACTATTATGTTTCTCTCTTTACTGGACAGCATGGATCCCTAGAACATTAGCCTCCTTGAGGATAAGATATGTGTTTCATTTATAAATGTATCCTCACATGAAAAGTTCTGGGCTCACACGTCCTCAGAAAATGTTTTCACAATTATTAGAGAAAGGGTGGTTTCTAAGATCCTCTAAAAAGAGGTTCTTTCTCCAATTCATTCAAAGCCCCTTCGGGGCTTTGGTGGGGAAGTGCTAGAGTTCAAGCTTAGGTCTCTGTGGATTTTCATGATCATGGTCTTTGCAGCATCATGAAGCTAAAAAAGGTAACAGAGGTGTGAGAAGCAAATGACAGCAGAAGCTGGACTTCTCCTGCTACCCCAGAGCAGAGGATAATTTGACAGTTCAGTGCTACCTGTTTGCCAAAATACTTCTATGGCCCATTTTTCACTATGGAAGAAAGTAGCCCTATGGGGGCATGTCACTGTGAGGTATGTAGCACAGGGGTGACAGGGGTCCATGTGGGAAAGTACAGCTCACTGGGTTTGGCAGGCAGTGAGTGAGTGACAGGAAATGTTGGGACAATTCCCCATTCAAAGGCTCCTTCTAAACCACATACTGCTCAAACCTAAGTAGAACATTGCTGGAAATGTTCTTCTGCGACTCTGGGCTCAGTTCCTTCTTCCCTCCCTTCCTTTCTCCCCTGATTTCTTCAAATATCTATTATCCCTGTTAAAACAATGGTTGAGGAACAACAACTGCCTTCAAAAAGCACCCTGGGCAGAGATAAAGAAGCTTGTAGCAAATCACTGAAACATATTGAGCTAAGTATTATAGTGGAGATGGGGACAGTGAAGTGGAAGTGAATCAACTTTGCAGGGAATGCACTAGAGCTGGGCATTAAACCACTTGTAGAAATGCACTAGGCAGATCAGTGAGGGAAGGATTCTCATTTGCAAACACATGGGACCTGAAATTATACTGTGCATTCTTAAAACTGCAAGTAGTTAAATAATGCTAGAAAGAACAATAAAGGAGGTGTGAAACGGGTATTGTGGGAGTGGGGTAGGCAGAGTGAGGTTTGAAGAGAGCCTTCTGTAACTTACAAAGGTGTTTGGACTCTATATTCTGTGGTGTTCCTTATACTTTTATGATGTGAACCACAACAAGAAATAGGTTTTACATCATAATATAGTAGACACACATAGAATTGAAACATAAGTTTCATGAAACATTTTTTAACCTCATTAAGTATCTAAATCTTATTACTTCCATTTTATTCTGTTTCATGTTTTTCCTTATGATTTTGTCTCAGCGTCTGCTTTCAGGAGGACTCAATCTGTGAAAGTGGGTATCCTTGTCTTGCTCTAGATCTCAAAGAGCTTTCAACATTTCACCACTATGTGTGATGTATGTTATATGAGTTGCATAGATTTCCTTATCAGATTATGAAAGTTCTATTCATATTTTGGAAAGAATTTTTGACATGAATGTTAAATTCCATGAAATATTCTTGAAGTGTTCATGTTTTTTTCTCTCCATTTATTAATGTCTACATTAAACTGTTGATTTTTCTAATGTTTAAAGCCTTATATTCATAGTATGAACTTAATTTGGGCATGATGTATTTTCCTTCCTCTATATTTCTAGATTTGGTTTGCTACCATTTGTTTAGAACATTTTAAAATTTACATATAGGAAAATTCACTCTACTTGGTGTATAGTTCTATGAATATTGACAAATATAGAGTCTAACAATGACTATCACCAGTCAAAAAATAATAAGCAATGTTTAAATTTCCAATTTTCTTATAAATGGCATTAAATTTCTTTAAATCAGTATTCAAATAAGTTCTATACATTAAAATTTGCCATTATGTCTCTTGACTCTTTCTAAACTTAAAATTCTTTTCCATCTTTCTCCATCCACCTTGCAATGTGTTTGTTGAAGAAACTGGATCATTTTGTCTTGTACAGCTTCCCACAAGCTGAATTTTGCTGATTATAACACTATGGTTGTTTAACACATAGTATGTTGTTTGACATACTGTTCTGTCTTCTATATTTTTGCTAAATTGAATCTGGAGGCTTGGCAGATTCAGGATTGATTTGGGTAAGGACAAGACTGGTTTACATATAGATTCGTACATTGTACATTCACCAGGATGAATGTAATGCTTGCTTGACACTTTTTGTAATATTAGAAGTAGTGAACGAGGAGTTCTTAGATAAATAATTCAGTATGTGTTGCACAATAATGATGTTCTAATTCTTTCATTTCTTTTTTATTCATTAGCTAGAATACTTCTATAAAGAGAAAGTTTGTCTCATCTACTTCATGATGACCTAGTAATATGGGAAGATATGATAAAATGCTGAACTCTTTATTTTCAAGTTTCCAGTGATGACCAAGGTTTCTTTGTTTGTTTGTTTTTTCTTTTAATGTCATACTGGAATCTATAGTTTTACACATATTTTACATGTTTAAATTCATAGCAGAAATTATTTTTAGTGATCAAATTGTACCACTTTGGGCCAATAAAACTTATCGTGGGTTGACTTCCCATTTGTTTAGACATAACCCTACTAGTCTTTTATAGAGTTTTCATTACGCAGTGTAAGGAGATATTCCAAGGACACCTTGAACATTTCCTGCCCCAGACTTGGACTCAATCATTTTGAAAGAAACTTTGGTCCCTTTTGGTGAGAAATGACATTTCAAGACTACAGCCTGTGAGCTATAGGGGCTCCTTCTTACTGGCTTATTATTTTATGTTTTCAAGGAAATTTTAGGGAAAAGAGCTAGAAAACACACACACACGTATATATGTATGTATGTATGTATGTATGTCCATCTATCACTCTACATCTATCATCTATCTATCGATGTATCTATCTATCTATCTATCTATCTATCATCTATCTATCTATCTGTCATCTATCTATCATCTATCATCAAATTATAGATAGAATCTAGTACTAAAAAACACAGAAATTATATAATTAAAATATTATATACTTTCCCTGTCAATGAATCCTCATATACGTACCCAATAGTCTCAAAAACAAACAAATCACAGCACTAACAATATGTTTTGTATAGAAAGTTTGAGATTTTTCTGGCAGTTTTTCCCTCAGAGAGTATGGGATATGTACAGTTAAATGTCTGGGGATTTAGAGTCAATTCCACGCTAAATAATTAGCTACCAAATACACAAGGTTCACTTATTCCATATCAGTTTTTCAATGTTTCAAGGATCTGATTTCAAAATCAACTTTATGAAATGAAGTATGTTCAAAAATGTTTAGTTTCTAACTCTGTCCCTTCCATCATATTCCTATTTAATTCCCCAACTACAGTGAAGTTCACACTCACACACAATTTGATATTATTTCTCTTCCCTTTATTTTCAGACAATAAGATATTTAGATCCTATTTACCCTCATCTACCAAAGGACACTTTGGTTGTTTCCATGTCTTGGCCACCATAAATAAAGCTGCAATGAACATTGGAGCACATATATCATTACAGAAAAATGTCTTCAGATTATTTTGGTATACACAGAATTGTACACCTGAAACCTATGTAACTTTACTAACCATAGTCACCCCAATAAACTTTAATTAAAAAAAAAGATATTCAGAGAACTGTTGAAATTTAGATAGAGAGATATTCCTCAGTACCTTTCATGACTATTTATTACTCCACTGTGGAGTACTACAGTTTATTTATCCAGTCTCCTATCTGGAGACTATTGGTCATCTGGGTTGCTTCAATTCTAGTTATATTTCAAATGTCCCTGCAAAGAATAACTAGCACATAGGACTTTTCATATTTTTGTCTGTTCATTTTTGGCATTAATTCCTCAAAGTGGAATCGTTTGGTCAATGAATATGTAATTTCATTGATTTCAATGAATGTGTAATTTCCTAGAAATTATCATGTATGCCTATAGAGGGGTTTATTAACCTGCATTCCCACCATGGATATGAAAGAACATCAAATTTCTCCCACAGCTTTGACAGCAGAACATGTTGTCAAGCATTTCTCATGTTGCCAATTTATTAATACTAGGTGAGAATTGGTATCTTTTTACAATTTTAACTTCATCTCTAATTGTGAGCACACTTGAGCTATTTTCAAATGGTTGAATTTTATTTCCTATGAACTTTACGTTTATATTGTTAGTCCATTTTTTAGAGATGTTCTCAATTTTTTCTCTATTTTTATACGCCCTTTATGTATCACAAATATTGAGCCTTTGTGGTATAAGTTGAAAATACTTTCCCAAATTGACAAATTTATTTTTACTTAACTTGACTTTCTTTTTTGTAACCATGCGTGTTGTTTTTTTTTTTTTTTGTGGTGTGGTACTGCATTCATCTATCATTTCACTTATGATCTCTAGATTTTGAGTAATAGAAAAGTTGTACACAGTTCTAGATGACTAGGGAATCTCCCAAATATTCTTCTATTATATTTTCAACTGTTATTTTGAAACAATTACAGGTCCACAGAAAATTGTAAACTTAATACAAAGAGGTCCTCTGTGCCCTTCATTCAGTTTCCCCCAGTGGCAACATCTTATATAATTATAGTACAATGTCCAAATAATGAAATTAACATCAGTACAGTCCGCAAATTATTTACATTTCATCAGGTTTACATACATTCATTTGTGTGTGTGTGATTCTATGCAATTTTATCACACGTGTAGATTTGTTGACCACCAAAACACGCAGAACACAGAATTGTTTCATCACCTCAAATATCCCATGCATTCTGTCCCTTTTATAGTCATACTCACCCACTTGCCCCATACCTTGTCCCTAACTGCTGATAACCACAAATCCATTCTTTATCTCTATACTATTGTCATTCAAGAATGTGACATAAATAGAATCCTTCAGAGTGTGACCTTTTGAGATTGGCATTTTCGTTCAGCATATTACCCTTGAGATTTATAAAGGTTGTATTTATCAATAGTTTGTCCCTGTTTTCATAACTGAGTAGTATTCCATGGTTTGGATGTAAAACTATTAAAGTGTTTACCCATTGAAGAGCATTTGAGTTGTTACCAATATTTAGCTATCACAAATAAACCTGCTATGCACTTTCATGTACAGTTTGTTGAACAGACAGAAGCTTATTTTCCTCTGAGATGTAAATGCCTAGCAATGTTATTGCTGAGTCGTATAGTAAATTTGTTTACTTTTTAAAAGTAAACTGCATTAATTTTTCTGTTGCTGCTGCCACAAATTGCCACAAACCTAGAGGCTTAAACATCACAAATTTCTTATCTTACAGTTCTGGAGGTGAGAGGTTCATTTACGCTAGTCTCACTGGACTAACATAAAGGTGTTGTCACGGCTGTCTTGCTTTCTGGAGACTCTGGAGGGAAATCCGCCTCCTTATTTTTTCCAGCCTCTAGAGGCTTCCTGCATTTCTTGGCTTGTGGCTCTGTTTCTCAGTCTTCAAAGAATAATTCCACATCTCTCCAACTTGTCTTCTGCCCTCAGTCTCTCTCTCTCTCTCTTTCTCTGAACATAGTTGGGAAAGGTTCTCTGCTTTTACAGACTCTATTGGTTAGATTGGGCACATCCAGATTCCCCAGAATAATCTCCCCTTCTCAAGGTCCTGAACCTTAATCACATCTGCAAAGTCCCTCTTGCTAAGTAATGCCACATATTCACAGGTTCCAGGGATAGGTGTGTGCACATCTTTGGGGACCATTATTCTGCCTACACAGAAAGTATCAAACACTTTTCCAGAGTGGCTATGCCATTTTATATTCCTACCAGCAATGTATGATAGATCCAGTTTCTATAAATCTTCCTCATCATTTTATACTGCCACTGTTTTTCCCAGCTGTTCTAATACGTGTGTATAGTAATATCTCATCATGATTTTAATTTGCATTTCCTTAATAGCTAATGAAGTTGAACATCTTTTCACGTGTTTAGTTACCAACCATATATCTTCCTCAGTGAAATGTCTCTATGTTTTCTGTTATTTTCTAATTGGATTGTTTTCTTTTTTCTGTTCAGTTTTGTGAATTCTTTATATATGAGTACTTTGTAAGATACACAACTTGCAAATATTTGCTCCCAGTCTGCAGCTTGTTTTTCATTCTTTTAACACAGTCTTCCACAGAGAAAATGCTTTAATTTTGATGAAGCCCATTGTATCAAGATTTTCTCTTAGATCTTGCTTTGAACATTGTATCGAAGAATCTTTATCTAGTCATGTGTCCTAAAGATTTTCTCCTACATTTTATTCTAAAGGATTTTTTTGTACATTTTATACTGAAGTGTGTGATCCATTTTGAGTTATATACCATCTACTTCGAGTTAATTTGTGTGTAAGGCATGAATTTATGTTGAGGTTTGTTTTTTTGCTGGGATGTCCTATTTTTTTTAATACCATTTGTTAAAAGGATATTTTTCTTTTCCATTAACCTGTTGTTTCTTTGTCAAAAACCAGTTAGACGTACTTGTGTAGGGCTACTTCTTGGATCTCTATTATGTTTCATTTATCTATGTAACTATCTCTCTGTCAATACCATACTGTTTTGTTTACTATAGATATGTAGTAAATATTAAAATCAGGTATACTGACTCTTCGTACTTTATTCTTTTCCAAAGGGAGCAATGAGTGAGTTCCAGCCTTATCAGATATTTAAACACACTCTAAATTTTCTATGATTACAATAGTGAGATATTGACAGATATACCATTGGAATTTAATAGAAAATCTATAAGTAGACTTAATTGAATATAAAAATTTAATATATGATACTAAAAAAAAATCAGATCAATAGAAAGGATGAAAATTAAGATGAGTGGTTTTGGGATAGTTGGAAAATGATAAAACTGGATCATCCCTGTAATGTACACAGGTTTTCAAATGGATTATAACATTTAAATAAAATCATACAGTTACCTTAAGAAAATATGGGTAAATCCTTCTATAATCTGCAAGTTGGGAAGTCTTTTAAATTTATTACTCAAAATCCAGATTACATATGGTGATGAAAGGAGAACTGACTCTGGATGGTGAACACACATGCAATATATAGATGATGTATTACAGAATTGTACATTTGAAACCTATATAATTTTACTAACCAATGTCATCTCAAGAAATATAATAAAATTTTTAAAAATAAAGCTTTTTAAGTTAAAAAAAATCCAAGAGCAACAAATAAGTAATAAAGATAGACAATTCTGATTATATTAGAAACTTTGTGGGACTGAAAAATATCGTATGCAAATTAAAAGGGAAAATTGCACACTGAGGACAAAAGGTAAGTACTAATGAGACATTTTTGCTAATTAGAGAGAGCTTTAAAAAATAGGAAAGAAAAAATCAACTTTATAGAATAAGAGATTAAGGAAATAAGCATAAAGATCACAGAAAAAGGAATTAAAATGATTTGTAAACTTATGAAAAGATGTTAAAGTTTGTTTACACAGTATGAGAAATATAAATAAAAATTATAAAGAGACATTATTTCTCCTACATTGGATGACAAAAACCACATAGTTTGTCAATATTCTACACGATGATGTTTTCTGGAGACAGGCACTCTCATACATTGCTGGTGAGAATGCAAAACAATATAATTTCTTTGGAGGGGAATTTAGCAATACCTAGGAAAATTACATATGCGCATTTAACCTTGGACCGAGCAATTTTTCCTCTAGGAGCTGTCCTGAAGATGCACATTATAGTGACTGTAAATTTCTCAAAATGTAATTTATGCTCATCACTGCTTTAAAATTTTCTTAGTTTTAAAACTCACCATTTGATCATATTACCTTATTATTGAATGTCTAAATTTGAAAAAGAAACAGACATAGTATCATATCATAGATTAACTTTTAAAATATTTTGATACCCTTTTTTCTTGTTATTTGAAATTCATAATTAAATAAATATCACTCTTATAGGTGTCGCTTAAGGCCCCTTTCTCCCCCCAACACACATACGTACACACACATTTTGAGAATGTTTAGACTACACAAGTGAATATATCATCATGGGGCAGGACGTCAAAGAAAAGTACTGGAGTCAGCAGGCTGAGGGCTGTGGATATACTTAAGTCATAAGGTGTTTAAGCAATGTCCATACAGCCTTTCTGAAGTGGAGAGCAAAGAAAATCTACCCTCTTCTTACAGAAAAAGATAATATTTTGGTCTGAAGGATTGAGCTGGGCTGTTGACCAAACTCAATGGATTAATTATGTCTTACTTTGGTTCTGTGTTGGCCTAAGGGTTAGATCGGGACATGAAGTGATAGCAGTAGGAATGGTGGTAGAGCCTAACTCCTCATTGTACAAACGAGCATGCACAATCTGTACTGGGATTGGGCAAGTGAGGCACATAGGGTGCAAAACGTGAGGGGCACTTGCCCTCCGGATCATACAGATGCAGGGCCTGCCCTGTAAGTAAATGCCTCCCAGGATTTTGTGCCCTGAGCATCTCACTCATCTTACTTTAGTTGGAGCTTTGAAACTTGACACCCACAGAGACAAAGTGGTGGGTCAGTTTACAAAGCTAGTTGGTGACAAAGCTGGATCTAATACAGGTTCTCTAAAGCAAGCCTGGAGTCTTGCCTTGACATTAGGCTGCCTTCACTCTGGCCATTGTACAAGGAAATGCTCTAAAGAAAGAGTGGTCAGCCCAATAGCTTAAAAAAGATCTTGAGGCCCAATTTAGTCATGGCATGACGACCAACTAGAACACCCACAAGATCACACAATTCAAATGGGAACATGTTCACAAGGTGAAATCACAGGTGAACAAGAGAAACATTTATTCTTCATGATGAAGACCAAGAATTCTTCTTTAAGTGCTAATGAAATTATTATGAATAGAGCCATTATAAGCAATCAGTGATGTTTCTAATTTATAAACCACTCGTCCCATTGACTAAAACACACAGAAAGGAATAAAGTTGTTCCTTTCTGTGTAAAGTTTTTAAGAGAGCATTTGTTTAGGATTTGAAAGAAATAGTCCTGCATTTCTTCAAGATTACTATAAAACGTAGGTTTTTCAATAAACAAATAAATAGAAGCAGAAATCCTTATTTACCCTAGAGAAGTACTTGAATGTTTGTAGTATCTTTTCTCCTCATCACAAAATGTCTGGAAAAAACAAAATGGTCTTCAAGGGGTGAATGGATAAACAAATTAGGGTACATCAAAACACTGGAATACTATGTAGAAATGAAAAAGAGTGAACTATTGATATACACACAATTTAGATTAATCTCAATTGCATGATACTGAGTGAAGAAAGACTGACTCAAAAGACTTCATATTATAATATGAAGGGGGAATATTTTCCCCTTCAAGATTATAGGGGAAGAAAATAGATGAATAGTTGCCAGGGCTGTGGGTTGGAGAAGGTGTTGACAACAAAGAGACATGGAGAATTTTTTGAAGAGTTAGAACTCTTTTATATCTTGTTTGTCATGGTGATTACTAGACTGTGTATATTCATCAAAAATCAGAAATATACAATAATACAATAACAAGAATAAATTTTGTTGTAAAACACTTCGATAATTCATTTTTAGTCTAATTGTTTTTTTTCTCTTCCTGATTATTTTATTACATGCATATAAAACTTACTCTAAGACTGTCAAAAGGGTCCATGAGAAAAAAAAAGGTTAAGAACCTCTGAAGTACGGGGTGTTACTCCTGGCTTGTCTTTGGTGGATCTGAGCTTCCATCTTGTTAGCCCCAAATGTCAACTAAAAGCTCTGTTCACTTCTCTGCTGCTTGTCAGGGATGCACAGATGGGGTTCAGAATCTCAGAGAGTGTGTGTGTGTGTGTGTGTGTGTGTGTGTGTGTGTGTGTGTGTGTGTGTGAATGTGTGTGTGTGCCTGCTTGTGAAGTGTCTCTTTGATCCCTGTCAGGTTGCGTCCCTGGCTCCACTACTCTGTCTCCAGCGCGCTTGCAGAGCTCCACCTCCCTGTGGCCTCCCTCCTCATTCCTAGGAAGCTGTCCATTCTTTACTACATTTTGTGCTCCTCTTTTCAGCCAGGGACTTGGTCCAGTAATCTTCAGTATCTTGTTTGGTCTTTGATGCTATTAAGACAGATCTTTCTGTATTTTTACAGCCTTTTTATTTGTTGTTAGCAAAAGAATTAGTTTGAAACACCCAGTCTGCCATTGCATAACCACATTTTACGGGTGTTTGAGCTATCTAGTATTTTTCTCTTTAATTCCTGCATCATATTTTATCTAATTGACTTTTTTTTTAAGAGCAAGGTTACGTTATCCTTACTTTGAAAAGAATGGACACCACCGATAAAGAATGCAATGACTTCTGTGAGGAATTAAATCTCAGATTTGCTGATCTAATTCTGAATCCATATTCATCCAACTTCATTTTCATCTGATGTTTCATTCCTGACCACATACCATGACCCTTCAGGATAAAACATATTTTATAAATCATGATTACAAATTTAAGGTTGGACTTTTATATTTTATCTAACAATTATTTCTAAGCAGGTCCCCAATTGTCTTCATCTATGGAGTTCTTAACTACACTTCCAGTCTAATTAGGTAGGAATTAAAGGCAATTCTATGCTTCACAGGGCTTTTGTGAGCTACAGAAATATGTTTTCTGTACAGTGAGGTTGAGAGATTGAGAAAGATCTTTTATCCAAGCATTCCCAACTGAGTTCCATCATGATAATTAAAACTTAAATGCAAAGAAAAACTTTTACATCTATGGTATTACACTGAGACTATAATGAGGGAAAGGAAATCAGGAAAAAGAAAACCAAGAAGTTATGAGGCCTAAGGCTTAGAGTCAGACAGGAACCTTGAGGAGACAGATTTTCCATCACATTCTGAAGATCTTTCTTTCTAGCAGCCACAGTTACACAAAGACAAAAGTGTCTCTGTTGTAGGTGGCTCTGAGTTCTTTACCACCCAAACTGAATGCTCTGGCACAGGCTGCAAAGCCACTTCCTAGAGAGGATTGAGAGGTAATTCAGTGTCACAAGGCACAGTGGCCTCGAGGGACCCTTCCAACTCTTAAGAATTTGTGAATCTCTCATCCTGGGATATTTGATTGTTTTTTAGATGTCCTGTGTAAATAATCTAATTAGATATTCGATGATATCAGAATTTCTTTATCCCCCTTAAAGTGCAGAATGTTGAGTTAATCCTACTAATTAGCTCTTGGTACATTATTTCTATTGGCCTATGCAAACCTCTCCTCTTGTTTGCTTTCTTAATTCAATTTATCCATTTCTTCTTGTCGCCACATAATCTGTTTCCATTTCCCTGTCTCACATTAAGCAAAATTCTAATACATTTAACATATATTTTTCTGTTTATATGAAAAACTGTATTCTTACAAAATAGGCATTCATTTTGCAAGATGTATACTATTGTTTTACATGCACGCATTTTCAATTTACACTAATGATATTGTGTAATATATCTCATTCTGTTTCTAACTTTTTTCATTAAGCACTCTGTCTTCACTATCCATCTATTTTGCTATACTTGGTCCATTACTTCCAACTATGGCATAAACCTCCAATGATGTGAATTGCACCATATTTTACCTAGCCATTCTCTACCTCCACAAATATTAATAAAATGCAGACCCTTATCAATACCCTCTTATGGACTGGTAAATAAAGACTTTGGCCTGTGGATTAGTCAAGGTTCTTCTGAAAAACAGAATGAATAGGGTGTGTGTGTGTGTGAGTGTGTGTATGTAAATCTAGTATAAGGAAGTGGCTACGTGACATATGGAAGCTGGTAAGTCCCAAGAGCCACAGGGTGAATCACAAAGTGGAAATCTAGGAGAGCTGATGTTGTCTTTCTGACTGAAACAGCAGCAGGCTCAAGGCCCAGGAAGAACGAATACTCACTTCTAGTCCAAAGGCAGAAAATGGCTGATATTCCAGTTTGAAGGCTGTCAGGCAAGAACAAATTTCTCTTCCTCAGAGAAGGGTTAGTCTTTTTGTTCTATTCAGGCCTTCAACTAATCGGATGAGGCCCACCCACATTGTGGAGGACAATTGATAAACCCTCTTCAGTTTATCAATTTAAATGTTAATCTCCTCCAAAAACTCCCTTGCAAACACACCCAGAATGTTTGACCAAATATCTGGGCGTCCCACAGCCCAGACGAGTTGACACATATAATAATATTATCACGCCAGTGCTGTGGAAACGCTGAATCATAGAGCATGTGTACACTGAATTTGATCAGGTCCTGTCGGCTTACTCTCCTGGTTGCAGGACCTTGTCGACTTCCAATCTCAGAGAATCAGCGTTCTTGCCCCCAGAGATCTTAACCCTGCTGACACTTGTCATCATCCAGCTTTCTAATTTTGCCAATCTATAAGGCTCAAAGAGATATCTCATTATTTTAATTTGCATTTTTCAGATCGCAAATGAGTTTGAGCAGCTTGTTATATACATGCTATCTGGTATCCTCTTCTCTAATTGTTGTTTTAATATGTTTAAATCGCCAATGTGTCTCAATGATCACCCCCTGTCATTTGGTATTTATTTGTATTTTCTCATTTTTCTTGTTCAGTCTTGCCTGTGTTCTATCTTGTGAATCTTTTAAAAGAACAAATGTTGGCCTTTTAAATTCTCCTCTATTGTTTTTACATTTTATTTCCAAATTTCCCTCTTCTAATACCGCCCCCTCTTTTTTTACCCTCTTTGAGAAGAGCGATGACGGTTTATTTTACACAAGATCCAACTAAAAACCCAGCAAAGAGCCTGGTACATAGGAGATATACAATAGAACTTTGTCATATGACTGAATTAAGGAGAAAATATATCATCTTTGAGGTATACTGATTCCCTTCTCTTTTTTTAAATTAAGTTTTCTGCAGAGAAATGGGGGTAGAATGATGTACATCTGACCAAAGGAGAGAAATAAGAGGAGTTAAGGGGATAAACAGCTTATATTTAACTTGCCTGTCTACTATCATTTGAGTACATCCACTGAATGCAAACATACTTAGGAATGTGGGGAGGACGGCAATTCTATCTTCCAAAAATACCAAAAGACATGAATACAGAATTATTTTATAACCCTATTTTTAGATCAGTTTTAGGTTCAAAGGAAAATTGAGGAAAGACGTACAGAGATGTCTCATGTACCCCCGGCCCCTATGTATGCACAGCCTTCCCCATTATCACCATCCCACCAGAGTGGTTCACTTGTTACAATTGGTGAGCCTACAATGACACATCATTACCACCCACAGTCCATAGTTTACATTACAGTTTACTCTTGGTGTATATTTTATGGTTTTGGACAAAAGTACAATGATCTTTATCTATCATTATAGTTTTATACAGAAAAGTTTCACGGTCTTAAAAAAAATCTCTCTGCTCTATAGAGTTATCCCTCCCTCACCCAACCCCTGGAAAACACTGATCACTTTATTGTCTCTACAGTTTTGCATTTTCTAGAATGTCATATAGCTGGAATCACACAGCATGTGGACTTTCCAGTTTAACTTCTTTTACTTAGCAGTATGCATTTAAAATCCATCCATACTTTTTCCTGGCTTGATAGCTTATTTATTTTTCACACTGAATAATATTCCATTATGTGGATATGCTAAAGTTTATTTACCCATTCATCTACTGCAGGCCTTCTTAGTTGCTTCTACATTTTTGGTAATTATGAATGAAACTACTATAAACATCCATGTGCAGGTTTTTGTGTGGGCATAAGTTTTCAACTTCTTTGGATAAATGCCATGGAGCATGATTGCTACCTATTATAGTAAGAGTATGTTTAGTTTTGTAAGAAACTACCAAACTATTTTTCAAAGTGGTGGATACCATTTTGCATTCCCACCAGTAGGGAATGAGAGTTCCTGTAGCTCCACAGCCTCACTAGCATTTGATGTCAGTGTTTTGCACTCAGACCATTCTAACAGGTGCATAGTGGTTTCTCGTTGTTTTAATTTGAATTTACCTGATGACATATAATGTTGAACATGTTTTTAGATATTTATTTACCATCTGTATATCATATTAGATGAGGTGTTTGTTAAGGTTTGTTTGGCTCATTTTTAATATTGGATTGTTTGTTTCCTTATTGATGAGTTTAAACAGTTTTTACTATATTTTGGATAGCAGACCTTTATCAGAAGTGTCTTTGGAAAAATATTTTCTCCCAGTTTGTGGCTTATCTTCTTATTCTCTTGACATTGTTTTTCACAGAGCAAAAGTTTTTCATTTGAATGAAGTCCAGTTTATCAAATGTATCTTTCCTGAATTGTGCCTTTGGTGTTGTATCTAAAAAGCCATTGCCACACCCAAGGTCATCTAAGTTTTCTCCTATGTTATCATTTAGGTGTTTTATAGTTTTACTGTTTACATTTAGGTCTGTGATGCATTTGGAGTTGGTTTTTGTGAAGGGTATAAGATCTGTGTCTAGATTCATTTTTTTCTAGACATGTGAATGTCCAGTTTTCGAACACCATTGGTTGAAAAGCTATCTTTGTTTCATTGTAATGACTTAGTTCTTTTGTCAAAGATCAGTTGACTGTATTTATGTGGGACTGTTTCGAAGCTCTTTACTGTCTTCCATTGATCTATTTGTCTATTCTTTTGCCAGTATCACATTATCTTAAGTCTTCAAGTTAGGTACTGTCAGTCATCTGACTTTGTTCTTCTTCTTCAATATTGCGTTGGGTATTCTGGGTCATAAACTTTAGCATCACCGTATTGAAATCTACAATATAACTTGCTAGTATTTTGATTGGGATTGCATTGAATCTATAGATCAGCTTGGGAAAATTTGACATCTTGACAGTATTGAATCTTCCTATCAATTCACTTTGTTCCTCTTTGATTTCATTCATCAGGGTTTGTGGTTTTCCTCATAGAGATCTTGTATATATTATGTTAGGTCTACACCTACTATTTCATTTCGGGGAGTGTTACATGTAAATGGTATTGTGTTTTAATTTCAAATTCCACATGTTCATTGCTAGTAAATAGGTAAACAATTGACTTTTGTATATTGACCTTTTATCCTACAACCATGCCATAATCGTTTATTTATTCCAAGAGGTTTTGTTTTTTTGTTGGTTTTTGGTTGCTGTTGATCCTTTTGGGTTTTATACATAGGCAATCATTTCATCTGTGAACAGACAGTTTTATTTCTTCCTTCTCAATGTGGAGATATACATATGTATGTATATTATATTATATGATATGATATGATATTATATTATATTATATTATATTATATTTCCTTTTCTTGTCTGATTGAATTTGCCAGAACTTGCATTTCAATATTAAAAAGGAGTGGTGAGAGAGGACATCCTTGCCTTGTACCTGATCTCAGTGGGGAAGTTTCAAGTTTCTCACTATTAACTATGATGTTCAAACAGACCTTTTAAAATACAGTTATGAAAAGTCTGACTACCAGATATGTAATCACCAGTAATACTGAGAAGAGTTCTGTGAAGATGATGTATGAAATGAGTATCAGATATATTTTTGCATAGTACAACTCACGAGGTTCATAAATCCAGAATATTAAAATTGCAGAGAAAAATATAGCATAAACTGGAAATATCAAGTACTAAAATAAGCTTGCATGTGCACTAATGATGCTTAAGGAAGTGGATGTTAAATATTAGCCAACAAATTTAATCATAGGCCCTCCTATTGAGGGAATAATGGAGCAGGAGGGAAGATTTCCAGAACCACTTTTTAAATGAAGAAATAAATAACTTTCCCAAGAGCACAGCATCAAAAAATAAGTTTCTTTCCAGCAAACTATCACAAAGGAGAGTCAACACATCAAATAATATGAAAACTGATTTCATGCATGAAGAAAAAATTCTGATTGTCTTTGTGCCAAAAGACTTAAAAAAAAAAATCTGAAGCACCTAATAAAGTTTTGTCAAGGAAACAAGAACACTTAGTGTCTTAGTCCACTTGGACGGCTTGTTCTGGAGGCTGGGAAGTTCAAAATAAAGGTATTGAAAGATTTAGTGTCTGTTGAGGGCCCTCTTCCTGGTTCATAGATGGCAATAACTTCTTGCCATGTTCTCACATGGAGGAAGGGGCAAGAGAACTCTTTAGGTCTCTTTTATAAGGGCACTAGTCCCATTTATAAGAACTTCATCTTCATCGTCTATCACCTCCTATGATGTTTAATGGTATGTGTCGACTTGACTGTGCTAAGGGATGCCCAGCTATTTGCTAAAACATTGTTTCTGGGTGTGTTTGTGAGGCTGCTCTGAAAGATATTGGCATTTGAATCAGTAGACTGAGTAAGGAAGATCTGCCTTCACCAACACGAGCTTGCATCATCTAATCCATAGAGAGCCTGAATAGAAAAATGGTGGAGGAAGGGAACATTCTCCCTCTGAGCTAAGATGTCCATATACTCCTGCTTTCAGGCATTGGAGGTCCTTGTTTTTAGGCCTTTAGACTCCAGGACTTACACGAGTGGCATCCACCTGCCTCCTCCCTACATCTCAAGCTTTAGGCCTCGGACTGGGACTTACATCATCGGCTTTCCTGGTTTTCAGGCCTTCAGACTTGGCCTGAATTATACCACTCGCTTTCTCATTTCTCCAGATTGCAGATGGCATATCATAACATATTTCAGCCTCCATAATTGTATTATTCCCTGTTCAGGGATAATTCCCACAATAAATTTCCTTTTGTATCTCTCTATGTATCTATGTATCTATCATCTGTCTATTTTTCTATCTATCTATCTATCTATCTATCTATCTATCTATCTATCTATCATCATCTATCATCTGTCTATCATCATCTATTAGTTCTGTTTCTGTGGAGAACACTAATGCACCTCCCAAAGGCCCCACATCCTAAAACCATCATATCACATGCTAGAATTTCAACATGTGTATTGGGGGGGACACAAATATCCAGTCCATAACAATAATTAAAGTTTCTCAATGACAACATAAACTGCACGTTATATTTTATAGTAGAGTGTATGGCCTTTGTAATTTTAAAATTACATATTTAAGAGAGCACATTTTGTCCAATCAAATAAAAAGTACATGATAAAAACTCACATAGTTTCTTTTACAAATGTTACATTCAATCTATTGCTTTCCTCACTCAAGAGGTTACCCATGATACTGAAAACTATTTTTTACCACTTTATATGGATTTGAAACAAAATAATCAATTTAACAAATTTGAAAAAGAAACTTTTTTGTTGCTTCAGAAAAAAATCCACTCATCAGGAATTGCTATTTTTCTCAAGTGCAGTCTATATTTTATATAATCTTTAAAGCAATGTTTTTTTTTCTCCTTAAAGGTAATTGAAAGGAATAATTAGCACCATGTTTACAGCATCCAAATTTGAATTACTTCAGCAAAACAAGGTGATTTATTTTGTGATTCACCAAATTCAAAGCACTCAGAACATCAACTGTTAACTTGTTAAAGGCTTGCCCTTTCTAAACATCTTATATACACACTAAGCACTCTTACATACACATTCAAACGTCAAAAGGAGATGTAAAGGCGTTAAGAACCAATAAGTAGTCATTCCCATAATCAAGATGTTAATTTTTAAAAATCATAATAATTGTTTTCTTTTAAAAAAATGGGAATCAAATCAAATTAAATAGTGTAGGTAAATCACTACAGCAACTAGATTTAAATTATTGAAAATTTTCCAAATTATACATAGTGCCAGGTGGGTACTAGATTAAATTTGGGAAATTTTTGAAAATTTGAACCTAGTGGCTGCAGTGATTTACCAATATGGCTTTAAAAATTCATCCCTCGTTACCTAGAGTGTATAAAACTTGGCATTTTCATTCTAAATTAATAAGATTACACAGCCATTCCTGTTGGAATCAAAGAGAAAGTGGAAAAATGATTCCATAAAAGATAATGAATAGCAGAGCATTTTCCCTATTCGGGGATAATACAACAAGACATCAGCTTCCAGGCAAAGCATCTTTTCTCATAGTGCCAAACAGTGTGAATGTCCATCTCAGACCTCCTACGCTGAACAAAAAACTTCTAAACCCTCACTTTACCCCTGGTTCTTTACCTGACAGTCATTGAAAGAGAAAGTATATTTCCCTACCTTCCTCTCCCCAAGCACAGATACACACACACACACACACACACACACACACACACACACACACACAAACATATACACACACAATCAATGAAAATGTGTTTGGGGCCATCCTGAGAGACAGCTCTGAGTTTTTCAGACCCTAAATCATTGACCACAAGAAGTGAAATGTTTGTGGCCCTGAGATCAGAAACTTTAGTTTCCCACTCCCACATTTTTCTGCAAAAAACAAACAAACAAACAAATAAACAAACAAAAAACACAGCTTCTGATTGCCTTCTTTTGGCTGCTCTACTCTTTTTTTTTTAATTAAAGTTTATTGGGGTGACAATTGTAAGTTACATAGATTTCAGGTATACAATTCTATAATACACCACCTATATATCACTTTGTGTGTTCACCATTCAGAATCAGTTCTTCTTCCATCACCATATATTTGATCCATTTACCCTCTTCTACCACCCCCTCCCCCCGTACCCTCTGGTAACCACTAAACTGTTGTCTCTGTCTAGGAGTTTTTGTTTCTTCATTTGTTTGTCTTGTTCTTTTGCTGTTTTCAGTTTTATATACCACATACCAGTGAAATCATATGGTTCTCCACTTTTTCTGTCTGACTTATTTCACTCAGCATAATAATCTCAATATCCATCCATGTTGTTGCAAATGGTACTATTTCATCTTTTTTATGACAGAATAGTATTCCATTGTGTATATATACCACAACTTCTTTATCCATTCATCTATCTAAGGACACTTTGGTTGTTTCCATGTCTTGGCCATCAGAAACAAAGCTGCAATGAACATTGGAGCACAGGTGTCTTTATGTATAAATGTTTTTAGATTTTTTGGGTAGATACCCAGCAGAGGGATTGCTGGGTCATACGGTAATTCTATTCGTAATTTTTTGAGGAACCTCCACACTGCCTTCCATAGCGGCTGCACCAGTCTGCATTCCCACCAACAGTGTATGAGGGTTCCTTTTTCTCCACAACCTCTCCAACACTTGTTACTATTTGTCTTGTTGATGATAGCCATTCTAACTGGGGTGAGGTGATATCTCATTGTGGTTTTTATTTGCATTTCTCTGATGATTAGTGATGTTGAACATTTTTTTATACGTTTGTTGCCCATTTGTATGGCTTCTTTGGAGAAATGTCTATTCAGGACTCTACCCATTTTTCTTTTTTTTTTTTTTTTTTTTTTTTATTAATTAATTTATTTATTAGTTTCAGGTGTACAAAACAAGGTAATACTTAGACGTTCATCATTTATATCCCTCATACTGTGAACCCCCCTCCCCCCATCCACTATCCCTCCGACCTCACACTGAACCATCACATTATATATATAAAATTATAGTTGGCATTCATTAATGTTTAGCTTCTGATGTACAATGCCATGATCAGGTATCCACTTTTCAATTGGATTGTTTGGTTTTTTGTTGTTGTTGAGTTGTATGAGTTCTTATATATTTTGGATTTTAGCCCCTTATCAGAGGTGTTGTTTGCAAAAATCTCCCATTTGGTTGGTCATCTCTTTATTTTGTCGATGGTTTTTTTTTTGCTGTGCAGAAGAAGCTTTTTAGTTTGATATAGTCCCATTCATTTATTTTAGATTTTACTTCCCTTGCTTTTGGGGGCAAATTTGTAAACTGCTCTTTGAACCCAAGGTCCATAAGTTTAGTACTTATGTTTCCTTCAATATTGTTTCAGGTCTTATGTTTAGGTCTTTTATCCATTCTGAGTTAATTTTTGTACACAGTTACAGATAGCAATTTAGTTTCATTCTTTTGCATGTGGCTCTCCAATTCTCCCAGCACCGTTTATTGAAGAGGTGTCTTTTCTCCATTGTATGTTTTTGGCTTCTTTGTGAAAAATTAACGGTCCATATTTATGTGGGTTTATTTCTGGGTTCTCAATTCTATTCTATTGGTATGTGTGTCTGTTTTTCTGCCAATATCATGCTGTTTTCATTATTGTTGCCCTGTAGTACAGGCTAAAGTCAGGAAGTATGATACCTCCGGCATTGTTCTTTTTTTTTAGGATTGCATTGGCTATTCAGGGTCTTTTGGGGTACCATACAAATCTGATGATTTTTTGTTCTATGTCTTTAAAAAATGCCATTAGGATTTTGATGGGGATTGCATTAAATCTGTATATTGCTTTAATGGTAACATGGCTATTTTAACTATGTTGATTCTTCCAATCCATGAGCACGGAATGTCTTTCCATTTCTTTGTGTCTTCAATTTCTTTTGAAAACATCATATAGTTTTCAGTATATAGGTCTTTCTCATCCTTGGTTAAGTTTATTTCTAGGTATTTTATTCTTTTTGTTACAATTTAGTTTAGTTATGCTCTGATTTTTATTATTTCCTTTCTTCTGCTGACTTTGGGTTTCATTTGTTCTTCTTTTTCTAGTTCTTTAAGGTATAACGTGAAGGTATTTATCTGGGATTTTTCTTGTTTCTTGAGATAGACCTGTAATGATATAAATTTCCCTCTTAAAACTGCTTTTGCTACATCCCCCAAATTTTGGTAGGATGTATTTTCATTCTCATTTTGATCTCTCCTCTTATTTCTTATTTGACCCAGTCGTTTTTTTTTTAAAGGTATGTTGTTTAATCTCCACATATTTATGGTTTTTCCTGGTTTCTTTTTAGAGTTGATATCCAATTTCAAAGCCTTGTGATCAGAGAATATGCTTGGCATGCTTTCAATCTTCTTAAATTTGCTTAGGCTAGTTTTATGTCCCAATATATGGTCTATCCTTGAGAATGTTCCATATACACTCGAAAAAAATGTATAGTCTGATGTTCTAGGATGAAGTGCTCTATAAATGTCAATTATGTCCATTTCATGTAATGTGTTACTTAAGGCTGATATTTCTTGCTTTATTTTCTATTTGGATGATCTAACTATAGCTGTCAATGATGTATTTAAGTCCCCTACTATAATTGTGTTTTGGTCAGTTTCTCCCTTTAGTTCTGTTAGTAGTTGCTTGGTGTATATATTTCTATGCTACCAGATTGGGGGCATAAATATCGATGACTGTTATGTCTTCTTGTTGTATAGTCCCTTTTATCATTATGAAATATCCATCTTTGTCTCTTGTTACCATTTTTATCCTGAAGTCTATTTCGTCTGATATCAGTATGAATACACCTGCTTTTCTCTGAATACCATTTGCTTGGAGTGTTAGTCTCCACCCTTTCTCTTTGAGTCTATATTTGTCCTTGTAGCTGAGATGTCTCTTTTTGAGGCAGCATATGGTTGGGTTTAGTTTTTTGATCCAATCTGCTCCTCTGTGCCTTTTTATTGGTGAGTTCAGTCCATTTACATTTAGGGTGATTATTGATATATGAAAATTTCCTATCATTCTGTCTCTGGTTTTTTGGTAGGACTGTGTCTCCATTGTTTCTTTGCCTTTTTATTGTTGTCTATAATTTCAGTGTGATGGTATTCTATCACTTTTCCTTCTATTTCTTCTTTTATTTGTATTATATATTTCAGTTCCGGATTTTTGGGTTTTTTTTAGTGGTTACCATTAAGTTTATGTAAAAGAAAGTTTCGTATTTAGAGTATTCCATTTTCTTCAGCACGCTTACTTTCTCCATTCCCTTGTACAGGTTTGGACTTTTACTCTCTCCCCTTTTATGTTTTATTGTCACAAATTATCCCTATTTATTCTGTGAGTTGATTTCTGTGCTGCAGTAGCAAGTTGTTTTTTCTTCTTTTTTTAAGTGTTATTTTTTTTTTCTTCTTTGCCCTGTATGTTATGTTTAAGTGTATAGTTTCTATTTGGTGTAAGGGTTGCCATTTCTTGCTTCTGTCAGTTCATAATACTACTCATGGTTTTGTATTCTTTTGGTTTTTAGTTTCAGATCAAATAACCTCCTTCAGTATTTCTTGTAGTGCAGGTCGTGTGTTAGAAAATTCCCTCAGCTTCTCTATGTCTGGAAAGGTCTTTATTCCTCCTTCATATCTAAAGAATATCTTTGCTGGATATATTATTCTTGGATCATAATTTCTCTCTTTCAATAGTTTGAATATTTGGTTCCACTGCCTCCTGGCTTGTAGAGTTTCTGCTGAAAAATCTGATGATAATCTAATGGGCTTTCCATTGTAAGTTACCATCTTCTTTTCCCTGGCTGCCTTGAGGATTCTTTCTTTGTCATTAATTTTTGACAGCTTCAATATAATGTGCCTCGGTGAAGGACTGTTGGGATTGAGGTAATTAGGTGTTCTATTTGTTTCTTGGATTTGAGGATCCAGTTCTTACCACAACTTTGGGAAGTTCTCATCAACCATTTGCTTGAATATACTCTCTGTTCCCTTCTCTCTTTCTTCTCCTTCTGGTATGCCCATTATTCTTATATTGCTCTTTCTGATGGAGTCAGAAAATTCTTGTAGAGTTATTTCATTTCATTTACTTCTCAAGTCTCTTTCTTCTTCCATCTGTATCATTTCCAGATTTCTATCTCCGATGTCACTGATTCTTTCCTCCATCTGGTCAACTCAACTACCTAAACTGGCTGTTTCATTCTTCATTTTTTTAATTGAGTTCTTAATCTCCAGAAATTCTATTTGGTTGGTTTTTGTTGTTGTTGTTTGTTTGTTGAATTTCAATCTCTTTGGTAAAATGTTCATTTTGATTGAGTTTCTGAGTTCATTAAACTGCCTGTCTGTGTTTTCTTGCATCTTGTTGAGTTTTTTCAGAACTGCAATCTTGAATTCTCTGTCATTTAAGTTGCATATTTCCATATCTTTAAGTTCATTTTCTGGAGACTTTTCATTTTCTTTCTGAGCTGTCTTGTTGCCTTGGTTATTCATGGCAATCAGTAATTTATTATTTATCTCCCTAGACATCTGCAGGAGTGGGTTCTACAACAGGTTGATAGAAACAGGTCTTTCTTTTGTTCCAGTAGGTGTTGGTAGAATGCTTTATTTTCTGTCCGACTGCAGCCTTTTATTCTCTCTCATGCTGTAGTGCTACATTTTCACTGCACTGTTCTAGCTTCTCATACAATAGGGGGATTTCTTGGAAGGTGAGTTTTTCCCCTGTGAGCAGGTTGCTGTGGTCTCCTTGAACCACCTCCGTTGGAGGATGTGGAGAGCTTCTGAAGTTCCAAAGCTCTTCCTGCAACAGATTCAGGGTCTGTGTGTTTCAGTGGCTCTGTTTTCCCTTGCAGGGATCTGCCCAGATAGGTGGGGACAGGAGCAGGGTGGGTTGTGAGATATGGCTCTGAGCAATGGCAATGACCACCAGCTCAGCCAGTCCTGCACCCAAGGCTCCCTCCCCTTCGCTGGAACTATTTGGGCTGGGAGCCCATGGCTGTGGGCTGCAGTTCTCAGAACTGCCAATATTCTGTTCTTTTGATATGACACTGCTACCATTCTTCTTCTAGTCCTGGGAGGGGGGTGAGGTGGGGCGAGCTCTGGGAGGGTGAGGAGGTGGCAGCTAGGCTCCGTGTGTAAGCCTTCTGTCTTCTGCTTGGCAGTGAGGGCTTAAACTGCTGTTTTCACCCTTCTTTCCTCAGTCTTTGCTCCAAGGTCTCTGCCATGAGCATTAGGTTCAGCTGTGTTATTTGCTGATCCCTCAGGCGGTACTATGGACCATAAGAGGCGCACTAGCAGCCCTAGTTCTTCCCTTTCCTATGGCTGCAGTAGCTCCAAAATGCAGTGAGCTCAGAGCTCAGAGCTCAGATCTGCTCCTGCACCCACGGGAAACCATGTCTCTGCACTTACCTCCTCCCCAGCTCGCCAATTTGTCCAGCTTTAGATGATTTCAGTTGCACATCTCTTAGTCTTGTCTGTCTGCTGCACAGGGATTCCTTTGTGGAATTATAGTTGTTCAATATGTTGTAAATTCCAGGGGTAATTTCAAGAGGCTCACCTCATGGAACCACTTTTATGATGTTAGCTTTTGCTGCTCTACCCTTTAAATCAATTGAACTCAGGACACATGTACACTTAGTAATATGCATTTAAGGTTCATCCATACTGTTTGTATCTTGATAACTCATTTCTTTTTAGAACTGAATAATATTTGATTCTCTGGATGTACCACAGTATATTTATCCATTTACCTAATGAAGGACATCTTGGTTGTTTTAAGTTTTGGCAATTACGAATATCCTCATAGCTCTATAAACATCCATGTATAGTTCTTTGAGTGTATATAAATTTTAACTCTTTTTTATGACTACCAAGGAGCATGTTTGCTGCATATTGTGGTAGGACTATGTTTAGTTACTTTTTTTCTTTCTTTTCTTTTTAAAACTGCCAAACTGTCTTCCAACATAACTGTATCATTATGCATTCCCACCAGCAGTGAATGAGAATTCCCGTTGCTCCACATCCTCACCACATCCTCACTGTGTATCGTCAGTGTTTGTTTGGGTTTTTGTTTGTTTGTTTTTTGCCATTCTAACAGGTGTGCAGTGGTATCTCATTGTTGTAATTTGCAATTCCCTAATAACATTTATGTTGAACATTTTTCAAATATTTATTTACTGTCTGTATGTCTTTTTAGTGAGGTATCTGTTCAAGTCTCCTGTTCATTTTTAAACTGAGTTCTTCAGAGATCTTAAGTCACTTGCTGAAGTCCATGAAGTTAGTACTTAACTGAGCCCGTGTTTAAACTCAAGCCTATGTGACACCTAAACCCATTCTATCAGCACTGTTTTATACTTAAACATATTATATCAATTATTGATGCATGTGTATACATTATAATATACATTCACCATATTTATATTGTATATATAGAATACATATTCTGTGTTATATGTGTATGTTTTTTCATTGTATCTCCTCTACTAAAATGTAAGTTCCACAAGGACAAGGAGCTTGTCTTGTTAACTACTATACCGCCAGCACCTAGAGTACTACCTAGCCCAGTGCGCAAGATGTATTTTAGAGTTCTTCTAATTGTTCTTCTGATGGTTTTTTAGGTGTTTGTCATAGCTCTCCTAGGCTTTTCTACAAATATTTGTTAAGTAAATGAATGACTACATGGATGTATATATTTAAAACTTTGCAAATTACAGTGTTATAGGTGTTATGTGTGCTTCAGAAGATACAAAAGTACAATTTGGCCTATAACAGCACTATGTTGACATTTCTTTCTTCTTGATGGTATTAAAATTTAGTTTATTGATTATCATTTTCCAAATGGGGTATGCATGTAAGAGGCGTTGGTTTATTCAGAAGTCTAACTTTTCAAGGGAAGATGTATGGGGACAGGAAAAGAGGTGGAAAGGCATTATTACAATGCAAAATAATCACCATTCTTTTCCAGAGGCCAGATTAAAAATTCTGGTTGGTTGATGCTTTGTACTATACTGATGTATTTCCAATAACTATAACTAAATTTTTTCCTCCCCAAATAGAAACAAGGGGGTCAACGACATTTTCTAAGGATTATTGTGATTGTGTAGCATAAGGTGGCTCTTAAATTTGTGAGGACTTCAATGCAAGACTTAATGAGGGTTTGGAGACATGGAGATTGAATAATCATCATTTTGCTGACAAAAACACACACACACGCGTTAATATGTCTAATTGAAGGTTAATTGATATTTGGTAAAATGAAAGCCCCATTTACGATATTTTTCTTGCCACAAATTGGAGTACACCAGATTCATTTCCTGAATCTCCTATCAGCATAAATGTATTCATTACTTCCTCTATTCCTTTGTCTCAGCTTATGGTTCCAACCCCAATGTAGGAGCTAAAATGTAAGGAGAAACCAGAAAGTTCTCTTAAATATTCACAGGACTTAGGGTACCGTTTAGTATAATATAATACATACTCATAATACAAAATTGATAAAACATGAAAATTTAGAAGATAAAAGGGAAAAATATAGAGATCTATGCTCCAAAGTTACTGGCTCCAAGCATTTGATGTATTAAGTTTTATATTTTATTATTGTTTATTCTTAGCATATGTTATATTTTACTGCATGTACAATTTTGAACCTTGATTTTTAAACTAAAGGGATGCTCATTACTCTTACACATTTTAATGGTTAAATAATGCAGTGGAAGCAGATTATAATTTAAGTGATAATTTCCTTATTGTTAAATATTTAGAATTTATCATTCTTTTTCACTTTTATTAATGTTTCATTGAACATTTTTGTAACTGTTTGTTTCTGAATTCAATATAATGTTCTTACTTTATGGTCCCACCAGTAGACTACATGGAGTAAAGTTTCAGATCAATTTTAAATCCCTTTATCTAATTTTAAAAAGTATTTTTTTTTTTCAAAAACATTGGACCATTCACTTTTACCTCCTATGCTAGAAATGCAAATCAATTCCTCTCAGGTCTGACTCATTCATGAAACATATGTCACCACCCTGACCTTGAATTTACCCCTGTGCATAACAGATGGGAGCTAACAATAATCTGTCTTTCTCTTTTTTTCATTATATTTTGCTCTGAGAAACCTAAAATGCACTAGATTTCTGCTCTATATTTTATGTGGAGTTGGGACCAGAGGTGATGCCAAGAATGGCTGAAATGACTTCACATGCAAGCCAAAGAAGCAGGGAGTGAGGACACAGAAACCATGGGAGAAAGTAGGAGACTTGCAAAGGAAACCAGTTTGCACTGAAACAAGAGGTCACATGGCCCAGGATCAGGAAGAGCCTGAGATAGAAGATCGTGTAGGCCTAAAGTGTTTACACTCCTCATGAGGTCTGGCTTCACTTTCCCCTCTTCTTATTATCAACCTCCTATTTCCTTAAGCTTCTGTTAGTGCCTTTCTGCTTCCTATAGCAGAAAAATCCCTGACAAAGCATCTATCGGTGCCAAAAGGGACAGCATTTTGTATATAACTGTTTCCAATTTCTCAAGAGCGCCCAGAGAGGCCAAATGGAATTGATATAGGATTAGTGCTTCAGGGCTCACATCCACTATGAGCCGGTTAGTCTACCTCTATGTATAAACACACTCATACATCTGTGTGCATGTGTGTTTATGAATGTACATACACATCTACCGGGGTTGCCAAAGAAATGTATACAACTGGACACTGGTCAAAGTTGCTCAAGCAGTAGTTGCTGTAATCAGAAGTATCTGGACGCTGATGGTAACCACTTTGAGCACCTCTTGTAATTGCAGAAGTCAAATGTGACTTGTATTCATCTTTTGTTATCAGTATATATTGAGTATTACAATTTTAATACAGTTTTCATTTCTTAAAATGTGTATACTTTTTTGGCACCCTCTGTAGATGCATGTATGTGTATATACGTATATTTACACATATGCATATACACTCATGACTAGTTTTCTGATGGAAAGACTCAACAAATATTTGAAGCCAATATTGGTCACCTGCAGGCATGACTCAATGCTACCCTCTAAGGTCCTGAAACCAAAGAGAGAAGAATATGGACAGCAAATCTATAACCTCACCTCAGGAAATATTGTAAAAGAAGCAAATCTATAACAACCTAGAGAAATTTAAAATGATCTTCCTAGGAAATGGTCAATTAGGGTGAGTCATGACATTCAAATAATAAAGCATATCATAAACCATTAACATACTACAAAAGAGTATTTCTGTGTCTGAATTAGTAGACCAGTGATTGCAGGAAAAAGAGGATCGACAGATTGTGATTCTCAGTGTACTTCACATGTATCAGGGATGGTGTGTGTATTCCCTCATGTACAATAGCCACAGTGATTCTTCATAATGAAGAAGGAAGTACTTGTAACTGTGAGGCAAGTTGAGCCAAAGTTACCTGGGTAGCCAATGGTCCCTCTGTTAACAAGTGATAAAGTTGAGACATAAGCCTAGGGCTATTCTGCCACCAGGGGCCATGCTCTTTCCCCTCCTCCATCTAACTTTTTTCTGTTGCCACTAACCCTGGAAACAGAAAATGCTTCTGTACTTTGGATCTTTTTTGGCTTATTCTTAGGCCAAACATATTTTCCAGGATTTATTTTTCTATAATCAAGACTTGAAACCTACTCCTCACTAAGCTTGTCATTATACCTTCAATTCACATCCTCTAAGACTTCCTAGTTTTTGAAATTGCAGAGTGTTTGGACTAAGATATATACAGTTGACTTTTGAACAATGCAGGAGTTAAGGGAGATGACCCTCCTTGCAGTTGAAAACCCATGCACAAGTTTTGATCCCCCAAAATCTTAAGTTGTCCCTTGGTATCTGTGGAGGATTGGTTTCGGGAACCCCATGGATACCCAAATCCATGGATGCTCAAGTTCCTTATATAAAATTGCATAGATCAGTTCATACAGTTGGCCCTCTTCATCTGTGCATTCCCAACGACAGATCAAAATCAGTACAGGTATTTATTGGAAAAAAGTCCACATACAAGTGGGCCCATGCAGTTCAAACCCATGTTTTTCAAGGGTCAACTGTCATCCCTGAGACAAAAGGCCGAAGGGGCAAAACTCTTAAAATATGAGTTTCATGCACAACTTAGGAAAACCTCATGGTGAAAATAAAAAAAATAAAAAAGGAGAAAGAGACTTCCAAATTGTGTCTCCTTATTCAGGTTTCCCCTTCCTGCCCCAGCTCGGCCATGACTCCTCAAAATTAGTCTTTTTCAACTCCCCCAAAATCTGCAGAATATTTTTAAGTATTACTACTTAGATTCATCCATTTATCTACCTCTGAGTTCAAGGAAAGATTCATATTATTGATTTTTCTTACCATGAAACTCTTATTTTCCAGCTCAAGTAAATTGATGTTCATCTTCAATTCCCCACATAATCTCCCAGGCACAATCATTCTATGTTGATGTGCTCTACAAGACATACAGCTCCACTGTGGATGAGATAGGATGTAGTCACTGAAATGAAATGCAAAAACCAAGAAGAAAAAAAATCACTGTGTTGCTCCCTCACCCCATTTCCAAAGGGTCAGACTAGAATGTATCCTCCAAAGTTTTCTCTTAGGCTTTATCTCACCCTGGGGCATGTCTTAGATGGTGCTATTTGGAGATATCAGAATTCATTTTCTATCCATAATAACGTTATACTTTGTTATATTTGTGTATTAGTTTATTCACTCATTGAACAAAAATTTATTGAATGACCTTTATGTACTAGGCACTGGGCAGAATTTGTAAGATACAGATTCCATCTGTTGTAGGAAGAAGGAAAGTAAACAATCATAGGGAAGTGAGACTGAGCTTCAGGTGACAACTCTACATATGAAAAAGGGTACCCTCTGTCTGCCCAAGGGCTATCAGAGGAGCTTTAGCCAGAGAGGGCACTTTCGATTTAGCACTTGCAGAATAAATGAAGAGGGCATGTGCAAAACAAGTGTTATGTACTAGAACCAGGGAATATGGGGAACACGTGATTCTTTTAGTGGCACAGCCTGGTGCAGGGGCTTAGGGAGCAGCACAATGATCATGGGAGAGTGAGCATGCCCAGTGCTGTAAGGCCAGGCCCACATCACAGAGGACATCCTGTGCCATGGTCAGGGCATTAACTTTACTCCACTGGTAACTAACAAGGATGGGGCAACGTGAACACAAGCCAGTTCACTGGTGGCTGTCAGGGCTGTGTTTCTCCCGGCTTAAGACTCATTATGGGTGGTAGATATCAAATTCCAGATCCTGCAAGCCCCAGGAGGGGATCTGGTTTGAAGGAGGAAGTAAGTTAAAAGATTATTGAATCCATGTTTAGCTATTTATTAACTGAGAGAATAGAACAAATGAACTTTCTCATATTTTGTTTACTTATTTGCATATTAAGAGTGAAATGGGCTGCCTTGATGGGTAAATATCTTAGTGTACAAAAGGCCTTGCTCACTGCTTTCTTGGAGATAAAGCACGTTGTGATAGTTACCAACATCCCCTCGTGGCTGCCCGTTTACCCAGACATTCCACCTTTGCCTCCTGTGTCAATTCTGAACTCTAGAGTTACAAAAGCCAAATCTCTAGCAATAGACTAAATACGTGGGAATCAGAGTCTGAAAGGAAAGGAAGAGTTAGGCTCTAGTGTGTATGGTTGAGGGATCTGTGTCCTTCTATTCTATTCCCTGTTTGGGGGGATGATGAGAATCATCTAGTAATTTTGAGGAAGTCAAGGATAGAAGGAGCTGGACTTCTGATTCATTCCTTATAGCTGCTGCCATACATTACCACAAAGGTAGCTTAAAAAAACACACATTTATTCTCTTATATTTCTTAGTAGGTCAAAATCAAATAGGCCATGGTCTTTCTGAAGGTGCTCCGCGACAATCTATATCCTTGCCTTTGCCAGATGCTGGAAGCTATCTACACTGGTGGCTGGTGTCTTCTTCTGCCTTCAATGCCCCAATGTAGCATCTTTAAATCTCACTTTCTCTGCTAAGCCATGGCATTGACTTCTCTATTCTGTGTCAGTGGTCAACTGTCCCTCTGCCCCACACTTCTAAGGATACTGTGATTACATTTAGAATCCAACTGGATATTCCAGAATAATCTCCCCCATCTCAAAGTCATTCAGTTAACATCTACAAAGCCCTTTTTTTACTGTTGAAGATAACATATTCACAAACTCCAGGGATTAGGATGTGGCCATTTTAGGGGGCCTTTATTCAGCCCAGCAGGGCTCCTTTCATGAATAAAGCTTCGGGAGGCCTGGAGCAGAGCCTAGACTAGGGAGAGCTGACTGAGAACTCAGGGCATGACTTAAGGAGGCCCTCACTCTCAGGTCATCCTGAGTAAGGAATCAGCTCCTGAAATGAGCACTTCCTTAAGTTGTGTGCACTAGGCCTGTCACTCACCTCACTCTAGCTCTATGTTTGAGTTCCTTGGCACCCCAGCATGGCAAAGCAGAGCTGGAGCAGAAATAAGTGGGACTGTGTCTAGGCAGCAGGTCTGAAACAGTCCCATAGAGTCCCTACTGGTTCCAAGAGGTGGGATGTGTTTGCTTGAGTGTGTATGTGTGTGTGTGTGTGTGTGTGTGTGTAGCAAGGCACAGAATAATAGACAGGGAGGAAGCTATATTAATAGAACAGTAGAACAATTTCCCATGATCACAAGAGTAATACCCCAGTCTAGTAACACCCCAGAGGGGAGCATTTTTCACTCAGATGGAACCAGTCTTGGAGAGGCCATTGGGAATGGGATCGCAGGCCAGATGGGGAATGTGGTTGTCTCAGAGCTCGCCAGCATGGACACACACTGGAAAGTACCTGCAACAGCAGGGAGAAGTGGTGGGAAGGTCACAGATTGGCAGGAATAGAACCTCCTGGAGAATGAGGCCTCAGAAAGGAAATGAAATAACGCAGATAGTACACATCTTATACTCACACCTACAGTGTCTTCTCCCTGAGTCCCACTGAGCAATGATGTTCCTTTCCTCCTGACCTGCCCCACTAGGACCAGAATACTGTTTGTGCACCATTTGTTCTAGAAACTCAGTAAAGAATAGCACCTTCCATAGCCCCAGGCCTGGCTGTCTTCTACACATCCTTTTTCTCTGCCTCGCTCACTCCCAGCAGAGAGGATAGTGACTCAATCTAATTATACAGTAACACAAGAAACAAACCAAACACATTTTTCCCCTAACAGCAGCTGGGGCTTTCTATTTATTTGTCCGCTATTTATAACTCACTCAGACAAGGAGGTCTTATCTCGTCCTCCCACCATCACTCCCCTAAATGAAATTTCTCTAGGGTGGATCCAGTTTTATCTAAATTGGTTGGACAGAGGAGCACAACATATATAATCCATACTGAAAGAGATAAGGCTTTCTCCTTGTACTTGAAATAAAAATAACCAACAAGCAAAATGAGCATGGATAAGGGAAAATTAATTTACTTCCTTACCTAATTAGTAGATGCAGGATAAATGTATCTGCTTAGCTCCCTAATTATAATAATACTTAGCAGTTACATGAAACTCTTCATCATCAGAAATACCACCCTCTCCTGACGCTAAGTAATTAATCTCCAGCACCTTTGTGTGATCTTCTTATCTGAGCAATAAAAGGACCATGAGGTTGGAAGGGAGCAGAAGATCACGTGAGATGTCAAAGCCACCACTTATCATTAAAGAAGAAGCTGCTACATGTGTCCCAGTTCCCTGGCCTCAGGACCTGGGAGCCTGGGGACAGTCTGTTCACCTCTGCTAGCCCGGAGCTCTGCCAGCTGCAGGGAGAAGTCTACCACCAAGCCCCAGAGCCTGTGGATGCCCACCCTACTGGTTGTGTAGCTAGAACTTCTCCTGCAGTGAACGAAGCCATGATGGACCTGAGAGGAACCCTGTCCCCACCCACCGCAGATGCCATGCTGGTGTGAGGAACAGTCACTAAATGAGCCCTACTGGGTACATTCAGTTTATTCATGGACTTTCTGCCCACTTCTTGGGTTGATGTTTGCCTAGTCCTGTTTTTTCCTTGTCCTGTGGTGGGATTCATGGCATCACTCCTATCAACTCAGAAATTCTCATATAGACCTGTGAGTCTCACCTTCATCAGATACCAGCAATTTCTTTGCTGCCAAAGCCTGTGGTCCCACAGTTACTGCACTTTAGATCAGACACCTTAAACAGAGATATTTTAAGCTTACAGTAGAGTCAGGTTTGCTGCTCAATCATCCTGAGCAACAGGGGTGTTGCCTATTTGCCACCCTGGAGAGATCCATCCTTCTGCCCACCTCTGTCGTGTTCTCAGGTGGCTCTTCCTCCAGCTTGGAGCCTCCAGCATGCCTCACCCCTGACCATGCTATCCAGGGCAGCAGCTTTGGCCCAGACCAGGAGTCGGTCTGGAGTGAAGGAGACGTATGCCCTGTCTCCCTGCCCTCTATACTTGCCATCAGCTACAAGAGCCACTTTATTCCCAGATATTGCAACCACATAAGGATTATGCAAGCAAGCAAGCAAGCAAGCAAGCAAGCAAGCAAGCAAGCAAGCAAGCAAGCAAGAAAGAAAGAAAGAAAGAAAGAAAGAAAGAAAGAAAGAAAGAAAGAAAGAGCCATTGTTCTGGCGCTTTATAGACTCTCAATAAAGTAAGTTTCAAAAATTAAACTTCAGCCTGACATCATCAAAATGGTGTCATGAGGTGAGCCTCTGTAAAGCTCCACTAGAATTTACAACTAATCAAACAACAATAACTCCACAAAGGACTCCCTGCACAGCAGACAGGCAAGACAAAGAGGCCCACTACTGAATTCACCTAAAGGTGGGAGAATTGCACGAGTGGGGGAGGAGGGAAGGGAAAAGGAGAAGTGAGGAGACGGAGCCACGCGGGCGCACGACGCAGACCTAGCTCAGTGTGCCGAGCTTGCTGCATCCCGGAACTACAGCAGCTGCAGGAAAGGAAAGAACTTGGACTGCTAGGGCTCTGCTTAGGGCCCACAGGGCTGAAGGGTCAGCATATAACACAGCTGAGCCCAATGCTCACGACAAAAACCTCAAAGAAAAAACTGAGGGAAGAAGGCTGAAAACGGTGGTTTAAGCCCTTACTGCCGAGCAGAGAACGGAAGCCTTAGGCACGAGACTAGCCGCACCCTCCCTACCCTCGCAGAGCTTGCCCCGCCCCCACCTGCCCGGTGCTAGAGCGGAACAGCAACAGTGTCAGATCAAATAAAGAGAATACTTGCTGCTCTGAGAACTGTGGACCACAGACAGATTCGAAGCCCAACTAGTTCTGGCAAAGGGGAGGGAGCTGTGGAAGCAGGACCAGCTGTGGAGGTGGTCACCACAATTGCTCTGGGCCACCTCTCATAACTCACCCCGCCCCTGGCCCCACCTATCTGGGCGATCCCTGCAGGAGTAAACAGAGCTGCTGAAACATACGGGCTCTGAATCAGGTGCAGAAAGGGCCTTGGAACTCCAAAAGCTCTCCGCATCACCACAGGGATGTGGCGCCCTATAAACCAGGCGAACTGTTAACAGAGGAGAAGCCCCACGGAATCCCCCCATTGTGTGAGAAACTGGAATAGTGCAGAGAAAACAGCACTATTGTGTCAGAGAGAAAAAAAACAAGGCTGCAGTCGGAGAGAAAATAAAACATTTTACCAACAAGTATTGGAAAACAAAAGAAAGCCCTCTTACTATCAACCTATTGGAGAAGCCACTCCTGTAGATGTCTAGGAAGAGAAATAATAAATCAGTAATTGCCATGAATAACCAAGGCAAAAAGACAGCTCAGAAAGAAAGTGAAAAGTCTCCAGAAATGGAACTTAAAGATATGGAAATATGTGACTTAAATGACAGAGAATTCAAGATTGCAGTTCTGAAAAAACTCAACGAGATGCAAGAAAACACAGAAAGGTAGTTTAATGAACTCAGAAATACAATCAAAGAACAACATGAGCATTTTACGAAAGAGATTGAAATTAAAAAAAAAAAAAGAATGGAATTTCTGGAGATTAAGAACTCAATAGAAGAAATTAAGAATGCAATAACCAGTTTAGGTAGTAGAGTTGACAAGATGGAGGAAAGAATCAGTGACATCGAAGATAGAAACCTGGAAATTACACAGATGGAAGAAGAAAGAGACTTGAGACTTAAAAGAAATGAAAAAACTCTACAAGAACTTTCTAACTCCATCAGAAAGAGCAATATAAGAATAATGGGCATACCAGAAGGAGAAGAAAGAGAGAAGGGAACAAAGAATATATTCAAACAAATTGTTGATGAGAACTTCCCAAACTTGTGGACAGAACTGGATCCTCGAATCCAAGAAGCAAATAGAACACCTAATTACCTCAATCCCAACAGGCCTTCTCCAAGGCACATTGTATTGAAGCTGTCTAAAATTAACACCAAAGAAAGAATCCTCAAGGCAGCCAGGGAAAAGAAGACGGTAACCTACAAAGGAAAGCCCATTAGATTATCATCAGATTTTTCAGCAGAAACTCTACAAGTCAGGAGGCAGTGGAACCAAATATTCAAACTATTGAAAGAGAGAAATTATGATCCAAGAATAATATATCCAGCAAAGATATTCTTTAGATATGAAGGAGGAATAAAGACCTTTCCAGACATCCAGAAGCTGAGGGAATTTTCTAATACACGACCTGCACTACAAGAAATACTAAAGGAAGCTATTTGACCACCATCAACAGGGACAATTTAGGCAACATAGAAAGGTGGAGAGTAAAGGTCTGAACCGGAATATGGGAATGGAGAAAGTAAGCGTGCTGAAGAAAATGGAATACTCTAAATATCAAACTTTCTTTTACATAAACTAAAGAGTAACCACTCAAAAGAAAAAAATCCAGAACTGAAATATATACTGCAATAAAAGAAGAAACAGAGGGAAACATCATGGAATACCACCACACAGAAATAATAGACAACAACAAAAAGGCAAAGAAACAATGGAGACACAGCCTTACTAGAAAACTAAATATAGAATGACAGGAAATCCTCATGTATCAATAATCATCCTAAATGTAAATGGACTAAACTCACCAATAAAAAGGCACAGAGAAAAGCTAAAGCCCTTTGCTCTACGTTCAGGAACACGACAGGGCTTGTCCCCTATCACCTCTGCTTTTCAACATAGTGTTGGAAGTCCTTGCCAGAGCAATCAGGCAAGAGAAAGAAATAAAAGGCATCCAAATTGGAAATGAAGAAGTTAAAATGTCACTCTTTGCAGATGACATGATGCTATATATAGAAAACCCTAAAGACTCCACCAAAAACCTATTAGAAACAATCAACGAATACAGTCAAGTTGCTGGCTACAAAATCAACATGCAAAAGTCTATTGCATTCCTATATACTAACAATGAAATCTCAGAAAAAGAAATGCAAAAAACAATTTTTTTTGCAACTGCAGCAAAAAGAATAAAATACCTAGGAATAAACTTAATCAAGGATGTGAAGGACCTATATGCTGAAAACGATAAGGCATTTTTGAAAGAAATTGAAGAAGACACAAAGAAATGGAAAGACATTCCCTGCTCATGGATTGGAAGAATCAACATAGTTAAAATGGCCATATTACCTAAAGCAATATACAGATTTAATGCAATCCCCATCAAAATCCCAATGGCATTTTTTAAAGAAATAGAACAAAAAATCATCAGATTTCTTTGGAATAGCCAAAGCAATCTTAAGAAAAAAGAAAAATACTGGAGGTATCACACTCCCTGACTTTAGCTTGTACTACAGGGCTACAATAATCAAAACAGCTTGGTATTGGCAGAAAAATAGACACATAGATAAATGCAATAGAATTGAGAACGCAGAAATAAAACCACATAAATATGGACAGATAATTTTTGACAAAGAAGCTAAAAACATACAATGGAGGAAAGACAGCCTCTTCAATCAATGGTGCTGGGGAAATTGGATAGCCACGTGCAAAAGAATGAAACCGGACTGCTATCTGTCACCATGTACCAAAATTAATTCAAAATAAATCAAAGACTTAAGCATAAGACCTGACACAATAAACTGCACAGAAGAAAACATAGGTACTGAACTTATGGACCTTGGGTTCAAAGAGCATTTTATGAATTTGAGTCCAAAGGCAATGAAAGTAAAAGCTAAAATAAACGAATGAGACTATATGAAACTTAAAAGCTTCTGCACAGCAAAAGAAACCATCGACAAAATACAGAGGCAACCAACTGAATGGCAGAAGATTTTTGCAAACAGTGCCTCCGATAAAGGGCTAATATCCAACATATACAAGGAGCTCATGAAGCTCAACAGCAAAAAAAAAACACAAAAACAAACACCCAATTGAAAAATGGGCAGAGGACCTGAAGAGACTTTTCTGCAAAGAGGACATACAATTTGCAAATAAACATATGAAAAAAGCCCCAGTCAGAATGGCTTTCATCAAGACAAATAGTAACAAGTGTTGGAGAGGCTGTGGAGAAAAAGGAACCCTCATACACTGTTGGTGGGAATGCAGACTGGTGCAGCTGTTATTGAAGGCAGTGTGGAGGTTCCTCAAAAAATTACGAATAGAATTACCATATGACCCTGCAATCCCTCCTCTGGGTTTCTACCCACAAAATCTGAAAACATTTATACATAAAGACACCTATGCTCCAATGTTCATCGCTGCTTTGTTTACGGTGGCCAAGATATGGAAACAACCAAAATGCCCTTCGATAGATGAATGGATAAAGAAGTTGTGGTATATATACACTATGGAATACTATTATGTGGTAAGAAAAGATGATGTGGGAACATTTGTGACAACATGGATGGATCTTGAGAGTATAATGCTAAGCGAAATAAGTCAGACAGAAAAAGCAGAGAACCCTATGATTTCACTGATATGTGGTATATAAACCAGAAACAACAAAAGAACCAGACAAACAAATGAGAAACAAAAACTCATAGACACAGACAATAGTTTAGTGGTTACCAGAGGGTAAGGGGGGCGTGGAGGGTGGAAGATGAGGGTAAGGGGATCAAATATATGGTGATGGATGGAGAACTGATTCTGGGTAGTGAATACACAATGGGATTTATAGATGATGTAATACAGAATTGTACACCTGAAATATATGTAATTTTACTAATAAATGTCACCCCAATAATTTTTTAAAAAAATTAAACTTCAAATCATTTGTTCAGGCCTTATGTTTCGTGACTTTCCGGGGGCAAAAAAAAAAAAAAGAAAAAGGTAAAAATTACATAGCCAAGTAATCTACAGCTATATTTACAACTATCTTATGGCTAGAGGTAGGGGGCGGGGAGATCAATATAAACAGTTTTTATTTAAATTGTACCTGTATTCTATTTTTCCTTACTTTTATAAACATAATAGGCCATAAAATATTGCTTAAGTTTAAAATTTGTTAAGGCTCAAATCTCCTATAATGAGCTAAGTATTATATCTTCTAATTATATAGCTTTGAGGCAATGTAATTAGGCAACATTTTTTTAAAAATAATATGAATGCAACACAACAGAGCGCTCTCTCTCTCTCTCTCTCTCTCTCTCTCTCTCTCTCTCTCTCTCCTCCCTCTCTCTCACACACACATACACACACATGCACACACACACACTTTCTTAATTTGGGGGCTTTCTCTTTAACCATGGAAAGAGATCTAACTCCTGGATTTCTACCAATCATCCCTCCATAGTTCAATTAACAATACATGTCTGGTTAAATCATATGAGTTCAGAAAAGGAAAGAGGCAAAGAAATGCATGAATTTGCTACATTTTTTCACCATATGACTTTGATGACTTTGATATGGTGACTCTTGACCCATTTCACAAATCAGACCTCTGAGCATATAGGTTCTGTCTGATGCCAGATCCCCACAGCCTATTTCTGTTTGCTACACACTGGGTGATGCAGAGCATCAGCCAGGACGTGGAAGGTGGCAATGAAAGGACCTGACAAAGGAAACATTCAACAGGAACAGGACACGGGCCTGCAAAGGAATTGTTGACATACCAGAATGTGGAAGAAGGATAAAACTTGTTCTTCATGGAACCCAGGGTTGGGATGAGAATAAAAATTTCAAGTGGCTGAGTTTTCATTTGACACTAAAAAAAGTCTGAGTTCTGAGTTCTCCCATATAGTGGGCTGGCCTGTGTAGTAGTCAGCTTTTTCGAGATTAGTAGACATAGGAAAGGAATAGATTTGTTAGGGATGCTGTAGAAGAAAAGCAATCTGCAATCAGATAAGTGCTTCTGCTGAGGTCATTGCCAGCTCTGAGGGGCTCTGACTCTATTTGAACTCTCAGTGTCTCATTTTCCTTAGTTTCAAAATAAGAGAAATTGAATTGAAACCTAAACAAGTGTTTCAAATTTTGTGTGTGTGTGTGTGTGGGCGTGCATGTGCTTAAATGAAATTTACACTTAAGTCTAACTTGTGAAGACTCACATGACACAGCCGTATTCTGCAAGCTAAACACATTCATCAGAAGAAAGGATAAACAGATTGTATTTCTCAACTTGTGATTAGTTGATTAATAAAATCAATGAGGACAAGAGAAGGGTTACCCTACTTAGTTTGGACAGAAATGACTATCAGGAATGATGTTCACAGTTGTGTGGCTGGAGTTTTTCTCAACAGATGCATATTTTTTGTTCCTCATAAAAACAGCCAACATATATTCTACATAGCCTATGCCTTCTCCTTTCCAAGTGTATGCTATGTGTTTCCCATATTTAATCTGCACAACAAATTATTATTATGAATTATCATTTCCATTACACAAAAGGAAGAAAAGAAGCTCAGATAAAATAGATGGCGTGTCCAGGTGTACAATTCTGTATTGTCACCCCAATAAATTTAATTAATTAAAAAAAATAGATGGCGTGTCCAAAGTCTTCGGTCTGATTCTGAAGTCAATTTCCACTGCACCCTCTGCCCAAGGATAACCAGGGAAATCAGAAACCAAAGAGTTAATACATAATTCATTCCCATAATTTCTTGAGAAATTAGTTGTTAGGTAATACGGGCCTGTAAAGGACATGGCACAGTTTTTGTGGGCGGAAGTCCTCTGTCCATCTCTGAGTCTGCAGCGTTCTGTCTGGTACATGGGAGCCCACCAGTTTTGTAAGCTGCCTTCAGCAGTAAGCATACTGTGGAGCAGCCGCTAGAAATTGTGCCAATGCCCACTTCACACCTAGATCTCTATGAAGAAACTCCCACCTGGACTCTTCCCCCACCGCCTAATTACTCATCCACAGAACCATCTTCCCTGACATTCCCAGCACCACTATCTGTTGTTAGCTATAATACGTTCAAAGGTTAAAGCCAAACACATTCTCTTTTTCAGAAAATTAATTCTGCTTTACACTGACATATGCTGTACTGACAAAGGGCCACCGGCCTTTCTCTCCCCTAAACTTTCAAAGCAGAAGGTCTCTGTCCAAAATAGAAGTGTATGTTACATTGCTCCCGTAAAAGAAGGAAACAAGAGGAATCTCACAGCCACTAACATTCTATTTCCAAGTTCAGAGCAAATGCAAAATATGTCAACCCAGAGGGGATGGATTTGGAGGGCAGTGTGAGTGAGACACGCAAACTTTATTCTATGTTTAAATCCCAACATATGGGCCATTCCTTTTTTAGGATGATAAACACTAACTTCTATATTTTGAAAATTAATTATATTTAAAAAATGAGCTAAGCTATGTTTGAAGGTCCCAGTAGGCTATTCCATGATTAGTAGTGTGGAGACCATGTTCCCATTTTGCAGATTATATTTGAATAAATCAATTGGCATTGCCCAAGGTCACCCAGGTATTTAAAAGTACAGTACAGATGAGAATCTGGGCAGGTATTTTTTTAACATATTTTCAATTACAGTTGACATGCAATATTATATTAGTTTCAGGTGTACAACATAGTGATTAGACATTTATATAACTCATGAAGTGTTCTTATTTCTCCTGATGAATCTAATTTTCTGGTATCAATTTTTAACAACTTGGTATATCCCTAGGATGAAATCTGCCAAGATCTCAGGTTGGTAGGAGGCCACTTTCAGGTGCTGAGATGGACAACAGATGCTTCTGAAGGCTAGTGATTGGGACATGGCTTCTGAGCCCCAGTACTAAGACTAGTGCTCTGTAAGGGCCAAACTCAGAGCTCAGCCAACATCTGGGCCTTCCCTATTTGTCAGTCTAATTGGAAATGCACTTGAAAAGTCAAATGAAACAAATCCTGCTCATCTTTCCCATGAATGAAAGCTCTCACCGTCCGTGTTGTATGGTGCTCCCAGCACTGGGACCCGTGCTCCCAGGACCACAGACTTTAGCCCTTCTCCACAGTTGAGCTGCATCCCTGTTACTCACTGTGGCCATCCTGTGACCTAGATCCTGTTCCTAATTACAGTAACAGACTGCAGTTGTCCAGTTATCCCGCGATGCTTCAAAGTTCAGGCCCCTTATTATACATAGATCTGTGGTCCCAGAATGTCCTGTTAGTAGTTTACAAACTTAGGTGTATGAAATGTGTAGCTTTCTTTTTCATTTTTTTTTCTCTAATGAGACATGATATCTCAGTAGCTTGAAACTGAAAATAATAATAGTCAACTCAAGGCTAAACACCACCCTTACTCAGAGTTCTGTCTAGGTTTCCCAAATTTTGCCTGTCAAAAGTTTAGGTTGAGGTGGGAGGCAACCTGTTCAGTCAATTGTCTACAATGCTGCATATGCTCAGACTTAGTAACTCACAATGGTTTTGGGTTGGGAGACCACACGGATGTTACAGGCTCTGGTTTGTAGTCCCCAAGCTCCTTACTGTGCTCTGTAGTCCTCCACAACTGACTATGGTGACTTTTAAGGTACAGAAGACATTTTGCCTGTAAGCAAGCACCTCACCCTAGCCTTGTGAAACCAGCCTCTACTATGGCCTTGTTACTCCTAGTAAAGAGGACTGTTCTCCTTCACTGAAGCCTCCTGTGTTAGAAGAATCCCGACACTCTTTCAGAGTTATCTGCACAGACACTCCTGAAGCCATCTCTTTTCTGGATTTCATCACTTCCCTGGGCTCCATCTGAGGAAAGGGGCACAGTTTCACCTGGAATGTTTTTTTCATCCTATCAACAGTAGGAGTTTACCCAAAAGTTTAACTAAATATAGCACTCCCACCCCCACATCTACCTTGTGTTGGAAAGTGGATTCTCTTTTCTATTACATAATTTTTTTTGAAATTATTGTTTCTAAAGTCCTATCTAACAAATTTTAAGATCTAAATTTTCTTTCTGTTACAACTTTGAAAATTCACACATGAAATAAAAAAATGATGAGTGAAGTGTGTGTGTGTGTGTGTGTGTGTGTGCACTCACGAGTGTGCAGGTTTTACAATTTACTAATTAAATTTTTCTCTACCTCAACCAATCTGTTTAATATAATCATGTGATTTATCTCCTTTATTTTATTAATATGGTAAATTACAGTGATTTTCAAATGTTAAACCAAATATTAATTCCTGAAATTAGAAAAAAAAACTTAGTTAAAATAGTACATTTACTTTTATATAACTCTGGAGTTGGTATAATAATGATTGTTTAGAAATTTTGCACCTTTGTCCCTCGGGAGGTTGTCCTTCCTTGAAAACTCCTTGTCAGCTTTCATTATCAAGTTATGTTGACCTCATAAAATGAGTTAGGAAAGATTTCCTCTTCTTCTATGATCTGATAAGTTTGTTTAACATCTGCGTCATTTCTTTCATAAATATTTGGTAGATTTCACTGGTCAAAGTTTGTCAGCCTGCATTTGTGGTTGTGTAGCTGTTTTATGGGCAGCATGTCTCCTAGAAATTTAATGTTTTTAATAGATATAGGACTATGCAGGTTATTTATGCCTCTCGATCATATTTGGTTAAGTTGTATTCCCTAGAAACTTATTTCACCAAAATTTTCAAAATTATTGACAAAAAAATTGTTCAGAGCACCCTCTTATTATCCTTTAAAAATGGCTACAGACTTCGTTGGGATTGTTTTCATTTCTAACAGTGGAGCTTATGTAATTAATCCATTTTTTTCTCTGTATTCATTGCCTCCAGAAGTTTATGTTACATTAATCTTTTCAAATTAATTTGCCTTTGTTTACTCTCTGTATAATGGATTTATTTTTTATTCTAGTGTGTTTGTTCTAGTCCTCATTGTGTCCTTTTTTGTACATTCTTAGGGTTTAACTTTATCATTTCCTTTAAATTTCTTGAAATAAAGGTCTTACCTATATTCTACATGTTTAAGGTTATTTTCTTATTGTTGTTCCAATTTCCATTTTCACATTTCTTTTATCCAGTGATTATTTAGAAGTGCACTGCTTAATTTTCAAATATCTAGAAAATTTCAGTTGTCTTTTTGCAACTGACTTGTACCACAACTGCAGTCTGGTCAGAGAAAACCTTTATTTTATATTCTCTCTCTCTCTCTGTCTCTCTCTCTCTCTCTCTCTCTCTCTCTCTCTCTCTCTCTCTCTCTCTCTTTCCCTCCTTCCTTCCCTCCCTTCCCCCCCCTCTAGCTCTTCCTCCCTCCCTCTTTGTATTTGGATTTGTCTCTATATTATCTTATCCATCTTTGAAAGCACTGCTTCCAAAGCCATCCCAATGAATGTTAGAATCTAAACCTTTCCATTAAAGACTTTGGAATTTGAATCATTTGGAATTTTCATGTATCCCAGCAATTGGTCAGTTGTGGTTCACAGTCCATGTACTCTTAAAAATAACTTCATATTTCATTGCTGTTGAATGCAGGGCTTTAATCAAGATTTTAATCAAGATTCTTGAGATTCTTGCTGATTTTGTCTTCTTCTTACTCTTATCAGTAACAGAATGATATATTAATATCATCCACATTGATCTTGGCTATATCTTTTTGTTTGTTTGCTTGTTTTTTGTTTCTTTGTTTGCTTTACTTCCATCAATATTTGCTCTGCATATTTTGAGGCTATTGTGGGTGAATCGAGTCCCCCAGAAAGATATGTTGAAGTCCTAAGCTCTGGAACCTATGATATCAGACTTATTTGGAAACAGCATCCTTGCAAGTGTAAGCTAAAATGAGGTCATACTGTATTCGAGTAGGTGCTAACTCAAAGTGACTATTCTTACAAGAATAGAAAACAAAGACACAGGGAGGAAAATGTCATGTAAAGACACAGATGTACACAGAAAAAACATCATGTGATAATAGAGGCAAAGAGTAGAGGTATGCAGCTGCAAGCCAAGGAATTCCAAGAATTGATAGTCAACACCAGATGTTAAGAAGAGGCAAGGGAGGATTCCCCAGTTTCAGAGGGAGTACAGCCCTGCTGACAACTTGGTTTCAGATGCTTCACTTCCAAAACTGTGCAAGAACAAATTTCTGTTTTTTAAGTCACTCACTTTGTTCCAGTAGTACTTGGAAATCAATAGACAGGGTATGCTATTAGATGTACAGAAATTTAATACACTTATCATTAAAGTTTAAAGAAATTTAAAATAATTTCTTAATGAATTGAAACTTATCATTATTACATATACCAGTTTATTTCGGTATACTATGCTTTTGCCATAATATTTGATATTAATATTATGGCTCATTTTTTCTAAGTATTTTTATTGTGTACCTTTTTGCATCTGTTCACTTTCAAATTTTGTGTATTAATTGTCTTTTATGTCTTACAAGATTAAAAAAAATCCAGTAATCTTGTCATTTAATTGAATTATTTTGTTTTCTTACATCCAATATTAATTTTTACATATAAATCTACCATATTTTTTATTTGCTACTTAACTATCTTCCTATCTTCTTTTGTCTTTCCTTTTTTTTTTAATTTAGGAATTATTATTGTTAGTAGTAATAATGGTAGTATACTTGCATTTATTTATTAGGTTGTTACCCTAGAATAGTCAACATGCTTCCTTGACTAAATAAAATTCAATGTAAATCAGTGCTTTTACCATTTATTAGACAAATCAAGGATATCATAGCACTATATCTATAGTTAATCACCTCCTACTGCATACATAATTTTGATAATCTAAATTATATATATTTAACTCTATTGCTTTTTATTTCTTTATGCTCCCTTGATTTTCTGTCTAGGATTATTTTTTCTTTCTTTCTGAAAAACCTGCTTTAGTATTTGATTTATTGTATGTCTGGTGGTGATAAAGTCTCTCAGGTCTCTGTGTTTAAATACACACACATACATACACACACACACACACACATATATTTGCTTTATATGTGAAAGCTATTTGTATTGGGTATAAAATTCTAAACTGATGGATTTTTGTCTTTCAGCACTTTGAATATATAATACAATTATTTTCTCTTTTCTATTATTTATGTTGAGAAATCACTGCTAGCATCATTGCTGTTACTTTAATGTATCTCTCTGTTCCCAATTCCAGGCTGCTTTTAAAATATTCCTCTTTACCTTTGGGTGTAGTTTTACTATTATGTGCCTATATATGGTTTTCAAAGTGTTTGTCCTGTTTGAGATTCAGCTTCTTGAATACATAATTTTATATTACTTATCAGCTTATAAAAATTTGTAGCTATTATCTATTAAAATATTGATCTTCCACATTTTCTCTTTTTCTCTCTTTCTGGGAGTTCAATTGCACATATGTGACATCTTTTTACCATGTTTCATATGCATTTTCCTCTTTTTTTTTCTTTTGGTATTTTCCTTGCTTTAACTCTTCATTATTCAGTATGAATATTTTCTTCTGACCTATGTTTCATTGACTAATCATCTCTCCACTAGTGACCAATTTGTTGATAAACCAAATATGAGTTTTTAAGTTCAGTTATTTATTTAAGTTCTAGGTTTTCTATCTCCCCTATTTCCTATGTGTATTAAAAACCTTATTTGCAGTGAAAGGTGATCACAAAGTATTGCCTAGAGGCACTGAGTAAATAGGACAGAAATAAAAACAAAACAGAAAACAAAAAATAATCTAAATTAGTTTAAAAAGCAGGAATATGTGCTAGGCATAGCACAAAAACTAGAAAAGAGACAAGATCACTAGGAAAGTCACACACTAAGACATTAGGGATATAATACCAACTTAAGATTAATGTAGGCAGAACATCAAAGAATAAAAAGAATAACCCTTTCACCTGCTACCCTCCAACAGGCTACTAATTATAAAGTAAAAAAAACACACGCACAAAAAAACACAAAAACAACAACAACAACAACAACAACAACAACAACAACAAAAACATTGGAATGCTAACTATAGAACTGCAGGAGACAAAATTATTCTGGAACACAGAGCAAAGGAAAGATACAAAGCTAAGAAGGAAGCAGACATTGAGAAATAACTCTTAGAAAATGAGCCCACAATCTAAACCCAAGGAATCACCACAAAGGTATGTATGACTGTTTTGGGGGAAAACTATTCTGTTTCCGTATTGTGCTAGCAGTTACAAGGATCTATGCATTAAAATAAACACCAAAAAAGGGTCAATTTTGCCATATAGTAACTAAAAACAAAATTAAAGGCACAGGAAATAAAAACATTCTCTCACAAACAAAACCTAAGATAATGCAATGCAAATAGACATATTTAACAAGAAATATTTATAGAAGTTTTTGAGGCAAAGGGAACATGATAATGTTTGGAAATTTAGGTCTAGAAAAAGAAATGTAGATAACTGAAAATGGAACATATAACAGTGAAATAGAATTCACACTACTTACTTCCTTTTAAATTTTTGATTAAATTTGTTTGGGCAACATTGGTTAGTAAAATTATATAGATTTCAAGTCCACATTTCTAGAATATGAGTACATCTATATATTGTATTGCATGTTCACCACCCAGAGTCAAAATGAAACTAGACTGCTAACTGTCACCATATACCAAAATTAATTCAAAATGGATCAAAGACCAAAATGTAAGACCTGAAACAATACATGGCATACAGGAATGCATAGGTACTAAATTTACAGACCTTGGGTTCAGAGAAAATGTTATAAATTTTACCACAAAGGCAAAGGAAATAAAAGCAAAAATAAATAAATGGGACTATATCAAACTAAAAAGCTCTTCACAGCAAAAGAAAACAACAAAACAAAGAGACAACCACCAAATGGAAGAAGATATTTGCAAACAACATCTCAATAAAGGGCTACTATCCAAAATATATAAAGAACTCCTACAACTCAACAACAAAAAAATACAAACAATCCAATTAATAAATGGGCAGAGGACCTGAACGACACTTCTCCCAAGAAGACATACAAATAGCGAACAGATATATGAAAAAATGCTCAACTTCATTAGCAGTTATGGAAATGTAAATCAAAACCTCAATGAGATACCACCTCACACATGTTAGAATGGCTATTATCAACAAGGCCAGTAATAACAAGTGTTGGAGAGGCTGCATAGAAAAAAGAACTCTCATACACTGCTGGTGGGGATGTAAACTGGTACAGCCATTATGGAAAACAGTATGGTGGTTCCTCAAAAAATGAAGAATAAAATTACTATGTGACCCAGCAATTCCTCTTCTGGGTATCTACCAAAAAAAATCTGAAAACATCCATTCGTAAAGATATATGTATCCCTATGTTCATTGCAACATTGTTCATGGTGGCGAAGACATAGAAACAACAAAAGGGTCCTTCAACAGATGATTGGAAAAAGAAGATGTGGTACATATATACAATAGAATAATTGAGGAATTACCAATGATTAGGTTAAGGATACATGACAACTAAATGCAATGTACAATGTAGAATTGGATCCTATAACAAAAATAAGGCATTAGTGGAAAGACTGAGGAAATCTGAATAAAATATGTAGTTTAGTTATTTGTATTGTTCTCATGTTAATTTCTTAGGTTTGACAATTGAACCATGGTTATGTATGATGTTAACATTAGGAGAAGCTATGTACAGAATGCACACACACACACACACACACACACACACATAGGATCTCTCTTTGCAATACTTCTCAGAGTCTAAAATTATTTTTGGAAACTTAAAAATAAAAGTGATATGGTGTCTAATAATATCCTACCCTGGAAATAAAGACCCCCTGGGTTGATGGTCTGCTTTGTTGTACTGTTTTGAATTATCACCAACTTTCAGTCAATCCTAGTGGTTTTCCATGTCTTAAGAGTATAGATTCTCACCTCAGTATGAGTTACTCTTTGGTGTCATCTAAGTTAAGACAGATTCAATTCATGATACCTTTTTACCCAGCCGAATATAGTTTGGTTTCTATAAATATGAGTCAGAATCCCACCAATTTAAAAATAAAAGTCAGTCATGCAATCATTTTGTACATTTTTCAGGCCATTGTACTGATTGTCTCACAAAACACAGTACATATTTTTTTCCTAAATAGTTTAATAGTCATTCTCAATGTAACATGAGGTCAGTCAACGAGGTTTATGAACTCATTTTAGAAAAAGCACTACATACCTCATTGCTGAATATCACCATGGTCACCTTTGAAGTACTCCCCTTGGAAAGCTATGGACACTAGCACCTACTTCACCCTTCAAAGCAATTTTGGAACTCTATTTCTGGAATGGTCATCAGAGCTGTCGTCGTATTACCCTTGATGTGCTGAATGTCATCAAAATGTCTTCCTTTCAATATTTCCTTTATTTATCTTTGGGTAAATAAAGGAAGTCATTGAGGGCCAAATAAGGTGAGTAAGGAGGATGTTCAAACACAATTATTTGTTTACTGGCTAAAAACTCCCTCACACACAGTGCCGTGTGTTTTACTTCATTGTCATGATGCAAGAGCCATGAATTGTTGGTGAAAAGTTCAGGTCGTCTAACTTTTTCACGCAGCCTTTTCAGCATTTCCAAATGGCAAACTTGGTTAATTGCTTGTCCAGTTGGTACAAATTCATATGAATAATCCGTCTGATATTAAAAAATGGTTTGCAACATCATTACAACAAGTTGAGGAACTTAATAGTCAGACCCCATATATCATACATATGCTATGTCTTAATAAAATAAATATATATGGGGCTCTGACCATTAAATTCATCAACTTGTTGCCACAATGTTACTAACCTTTTTTGATATCAGAGGGATTATTCATTATGAATTTGTACCAACTGGACAAACAGCTAACCAAGTTTACTATTAGGAAGTGCTGGAAAGGATGCGTGAAAAAGTTAGACAATCTGAACTTTTCACCAACAATTCATGGCTCTTGCATCATGACAATGCACCAGCTCACACAGCACTGTGTGTGAGGGAGTTTTTAGCCAGTAAACAAATAACTGCGTTGGAACACCCTCCCTACTCACCTGACCTGGCCCCTGATGACTTCTGTCTTTATCTGAAGAAAAAGCAAATATTGAAAGGAATATATTTTGATGACATTCAGCACATCAAGGGTAACATGACAAATGCTCTTATGGCCATTCCAGAAAAAGAATTCCAAAATTGCTTTGAAGGATGGACTAAGCACAGGCGTCGGTGCATAGTTTTCCAAGGGGAGTACTTCAAAGGTGACTATAGTGATATTAGCAATGAGGTATATAGCACTTTTTCTAGAATGAGTTTGTACACCTAATTGTCCGAACTTGTATTTATATACTGCATTGTATATTTTATTGTGTGTAAGCCTATTGTTTTCCTTGTGATTTATCTTTCAATTAACATTTTTCAAAACACATAGATAAATTCAGCGAACTTTCTCTGTCTCCTTTTCTGAGACTGGCAGAATCACAAACTCAATATATATGTGGCCAAAAATATTGCCAAAAATCTATTCCATGGAATATTATTATCTCAAGAAGTTCCCAGCACAAAGAAACCCATGATGAAATTAATGTAAAAAATATCTCTATATTATATTCTTTTCTTAGAAATTTCAAATCACATTGAAGTCCTCAAAAATCTAATAAAAAGATAATAATTTGATGTGGAGATTCCCAACTTTCTTGTTCATGTAATACCTTTTAACTGTTGAAGTCACTTTGGAAAACATTGTGTTGTAATAAACAGAATATACCATATGGGCTAAACTGGATAGTTGTGATTTCAAGCTGGCTTATTGCTCATAGTGGCCAGTCCATTTCTGAGCCTGTAACTGCATAGACAGATTAGATTGATAGATAAATAATAGATAGATAAGTAGATAGATGATAGACAGGTAGATGATAGACGATGATGATAGATAGATAGATAGATAGATAGATAGATAGATAGATAGATAGATAGATAGAACCACTGTTTGGACATATTCCACCAATACTCTATCAAATGGAGAGTGATAGAGGGATGGTAGGAGGAAGACACAAAGAGTAGCATCAAGTATTTTGGGTAATGACTTACAAATGACATGGGCAAAAAGCAAAGCAAAAGCAGTATTTAATAATTGCATAATACTTTATGGTACTTCTTATATATGTTTCCATGGGACTGTGGTTATTATTTTAATATTGACAATGATGTTTTATAAATCATTTTTTACTGATATCTTTTACCCATGTAAGCTCCAAGAAGAAAGAATAATATCATAGTCATAATTATATCCTGAATGCCTAGCCTGGCAAAGAGTTGGAATAAGCAAATATAGCTTAAATAAATGAAATTTGTAAAAGCACCTTTTCTAGAGTTATAGCAAAGGTGCATAAAAAGATGAGTTTACAGGTTTAAATTTTAATAATAATGAAATAATAATAATGTTACATCATGCACTAGAAATTTAAAAAAGAAAACTGAGTTAAAATAATGAATATGGTTAAAAATTAATTCAATGAAATTGTTAAAATTAATTCAAAAACAATACTCTGTGTTTTGAAAAGTATATATCTAACAAAACAAGTTTAAAAATAGGAAAAAATATAAAGTAAAGTAACAAGAAAGAAAGGTTGAACAATAATTTCAGAAAAAATCCTTAATTTACAATAAAATGCAACAGATAGCATCTATTGATGAATATGAAATTTTTATGGAGCAGATAATTTTCATAGCATATTAAGATGCAAATCACCAAAGTTATTATAAAATGAAATAGAAAAACTGAATAGATATATAACATGAAGCATAGCTGATAAATTTGTTAAAGAATGACCCAAGTGAAGCCTCAGGCCTCATTGACTATAAAAGATTGTTCTTACAAATATTCAGCAGCAGAAAATTTCCACACAACAGAACATGATTTAAAACTCAGAAGAAATAAAGCACACCAATTTAATTTGTGAGGGAATTCCCTCACAAATTAAATTGGTGTGCTTTATTTCTTCTGAGTTTTAGATCATGTCATATATATATAATCCTGTTTGAATTTTATATATATAATTCAAACAGAAAACTACAGATCAATGGACATAGTCTGAAATCTTAATTTTTTTCTTAATAGAAGTTAGTGGTGCATTAAACAATTCCACCATGACCGATAAGATTTAATCTTCTAAAGAAAAATAGTTAAATATTGAGAAACTTACTCTAACAAAACATCAAATTAATTGGTCAAATCAGAAAAACAAAGCAAAATAAAATCCATCTGAATAGAAACAAAAAGCCTTGTTAAATTATAAAATTCTTTCTAATACAAGGTATATACTAAGAACCAATATTTAAGATTATAATTAACAGTGTGAAACAATAAAGCTGTTTTCATAAACATAAGAAATCAAATAAAGATATGATTACTTTTATCACTGTTCTTTAATACTCTTTTGGATAATCAAGTTTCTTGTACTAACAACAAAACTAATGATATTATCAAGAATCATTTCTTGAATATCCACTACTTTCCAATTTTAGTTCTTATATCTGTTATGCTGTTAAAATTCTGTATCTCTCTGAGGTTTATAGATGAAAAAGAGATGATATGATTTGACCCAGGTCCGATAATCCTGGCTTCAAACATGGACTTTCCAGGAAACTAGTTCTATGACTTTTAGCAAAAGTAAATGAGCAAAAACAAAACAAAACGAAAACAAAATAAACAACAACAAGAATAAACCGCAGACAATTCAAAAGAGAAATAGGAACTACTAAACATTATAAGCAAGGACATGAAAAAAAATCATCTTTGCCAATAATCAAAGAAAGGTGCATTAAGGCAACCAGTACACTTTTCAATTATGAAACTGGTGAAATGTGAATAAGGTAAATAACTGACCATAGGAAGAATAAGACAAATGTTTTCTCTTATATAATGAAAGTGACAACGAAAATGAAAACAGAAAATGTCAAAGAATATAAATATATGTTAGGAAGCATAAATATCTTTTTTAGTTGTTTTTTTTTTTAATTAAAGTTTATGGAGGCAAAAATTGTTAGTAAAGTTACATAGATTTAAGGTGTACAATTCTGCAATACATCATCTATGTATCATATTGTGTGTTCACCACCCAGAGTCAGGTCTCTTTTCATCACTATATATTTGCTTTTTTAGTTTTTGATAGCATTAAATAAATTGTCCACTATCTGGGGGAGAAAAACTATTTTTAAATAGGTTCCCATAAATGTAGTTTCATTGTAGTGAAAAATAGTAAGAAATCTACTGTGTCAATAATAGTGGGATGGTTGAGTAAGCTACAGTTGATTCACTAAATTTAATGTTACATTCAGCTGTTAAAAATATGTTTTCATAAACCATGTAAGGAGACTGGAATACAATAATTGTAACCAAAAAAACAGAAAAAAAAATCAAGTGAAATACAGAATGAACTTTGATTATAACAAATATATTTGCACATGAAACCTACCATGATATTGGTTATAAAACAATTAACCAGGTATTTCCAGTAAAGACAGCACAGTAGTGAAACACCATGCTCACCTCCTCACAGAACCACATCAATTACAAATAAACCACAGAACAACCATTATTGAGAATCGCCTGAAGTCTAACTGAACTGAAGCCCTACAACTACAGACATACAGAAGAAGCCACCTCAGACAGGTAGCAGGGGCAGAGAGATATGGAGCATTCTGGTCCCACACTCACATGTGACCATTAAAGATTCGGAGGGATATCTCAGCTTCAGAGGTCACCCCCTAATGAGCGAAAGATCCCAGCCAAAGATTTCAGTGCCAGGGAAAAAAGTCCCCATAACTTCTGGCTGTGAATACCAGCAGAGATTGTGACTGAGAGAGCCAGAGGGTAGCTGCAATCCCAGGTGCTCCTCTTAAAGGGACCACACACAGACTTACTCACTGACAGACTCACTTGCTCTGAGCTACAGTGCTGGGGCAGTAGCTCCATAGGCACCAGAGATGTACAAGGAGGAACTGAACTGTCTAGCTTCAGGGTAAGGGCTAGAGAGGCAGCTATCTCCTGGACAGAGGAGCTGGCAGAAGCCATTGCTTCTTCATTGAGGCCTCCTCCTCCCTGCATGCGGATGCAGGCTGGCTATCAAATTGGCTATCACCTTTCATCTGCCCACCCTTGTGATTCCCTGAGACCCTACTCACCCCCTACTCAACTTTTGGGCACATTCAAGCCACTTCCAGTGGATTTTCCATATAAATAGACTAACTTTGCTCATGCTTCAGACTTTCCTAAACTCTCTCAAAGGTTCACAAAACCCAAACAAGCAGCATCTGGCCTCAGCATGTCTCATACCTCTGGCTGAGCAGCCCTAAGCCTAGCATTAGTGGGCCGTGATTCATGGCTTGGACTATCAAGGCACCTCCAAGCACAGCATGGGTGGTGGCCATCTCTGGATTTGTGGTACATGTCAGGTGGCTCTGGGCAGGGCACAGAGTGCTGCTGAACTTGGCCTGCACTGGGTTCCCTCCCAGGAGGCCCCAGGGCTGGCAGTCCCAGTGGCAGCTTTGGACGGGGCTGGAACATCACCTGGCCACCTCTAAAAACAACACACCCAAAGGGCAGACTGGACAGGCACCAGAGCCCTGCTAAAGCATACCCTGTTCTGTAGGGTTACCACTGCAAAACAGCTCCTCCACTGTAGTTGCAGCCATCCTCACAACCAATCGGCTTAAGGTTTAATCCCTCTCATTGATGTTCAAACAGCAATCAAATCCCAACTACAATAGCAGGGCACACACAACATACACAAGAGATACCTGGGGTACCCTGCTCTGATGAAGAGAGACACTGCATCACTGGGTCCCACAGAACACCAACTACATAAGGCCACTCTACTAAGACCAGGAGACATTGCACCCCTACATAGAAACAAACAGGGAGGCAACCAATTTGAGAGAGAAAAAAGTATTTTCCAAATAAAAAAAACAGAACAAAGCTCCAGAAAAAAAACTAAGCAAAATAGAGATGAGCAATCTACCAGACAAAGTTTCAAACACTGGTTACAAGGATGCTCAATGATTTCAGAGATAACTTAAACAAAGACATAGAAGACATAAAAAAAGATAGAACACATAAAAATGAAGTAGTCAAAATAAAGAATACAATAACTGAAATGAAGAATACAGTGGATAGAATCAACAGTAGATTAGATGAAGCAGAGAATCAAAGAGCGATTTAGAAAAAAAGATAGCAGAAAACAGCCAATCAGAAGAGCAAAAAGAGAAAAGACTCCAAAAACAACAACCAAAGAAACAAAAATGGAGAGAACGTTTAAGGAGCTTCTGGGACAACATTAAGCTTACCAATATTTGCATAATAGGGGTGTCAGAAGGAGAAGAGAGAGAGCAAAAAATTCAAAACCTATTTGAAGAAATAATAATTGAAAACTTTCCTAACCTGGTGAAGGAAATAGACATACAAACCCAAGAAGCACAGAAAGTCCCAAACAAGATAAACCCAAAGCGGCCCACACCAAGACACATCATAATTAAAATGCCAAAGGTTAAAAACAAAGAGAGAATCCTAAAAGCAGAAAGAGAAAAGCAGTTAGTTACCTACAAAGGAGCTTCCATAAAACTATCAGCTGATTTTTCAATAGAAACTTTGCAGGCCAGAAGGGAATGGCATGGAATATTTAAAGTGATGAAAAGCAGGACCTACTACCAAGATTACGCTACCCAGCAAAGCTATCATTTAGAATTGAAGGACAGAAAAAGAGCTACCCAGACAAGAAAAAGCTAAAGGAGTTCATCACCACCAAACCAGTATTACAAGGAATGTTAAAGGGACTTCTTCAAGCCTCAAAAATAAAATAAAAAATGTGAATAGTAAAATGGAAGTAACTATATATCTATCAACAATTACTTTACATGTAAATGGATGAAATGCTCCAATCAAAAAATAGGGTGGCTGAATGGATAAGAAAACAAAACCCTCATATATGCTGCCTACAAGAGCATCACTTCAGATCAAAAGACACACACAGACTGAAAGTAAAGGGATGGAGAAATGATATTTCATGAAAATAGAAAAAAAAAGCTGTGGTAGAAATACTTATACCAGAAAAAAATGGACTTTAAAACAAAAGCTATAACAAGAGACAAAGAAGGATCCAGTAATCCCACTTCTGAGTAATTATCTGAAGAACCCCAAAATGCTACTTCGAGGGGATGTGTGCATTCATATGTTCATTGCAGCATTGTTTATCTTGGACAAGATGTGGAGGCAGCCTGGATGTCCATCGATGGATGAATGGATACCGAGTACATGGTACATATAAGTATATACAATGGAATATTGCTTGGCCAGAGAAGGGAATGGATTCTCCCCATCTGCAGCGGCATGGATGGACCTGGGGGGTATTGTGCTGAGTGAAGTATGTCAGACAGTGAAAGACAGATGCAATGTGATTTCACTTACATGTGGAATTTAAAGAACAAAACAAACAAATATACAAAACAGGAACAAACTGATAGATACAGAGAATATTTTGATGGTTGCCAGACAAGAGGGGGTTGGAAATGGGTGAAAAGGGGGAAGGGATTAAGAAGTACAAATTGGTTGTTACAAAGTAGTCATGGAGATGTAGGGTATAGCATAGGGAATATAGTCAATAATATTGTAATAACTGTATGGTGTCAGATGGGTACTCGATTTGCTGGGGTGATAGATGGGAGAGGGTTGGGGGTCAGGGTGAAAAAGGTAAAGACATTAAGTAGTGCAAACTGGTAGTTACAAAATAGTCATGGGCATGTAAAGCATAGGGAATACAGTCAATGATATGGCAATAACTATGCATAGTGTCAGATAGGTACTAGACTAGCCAGGTGGATCATTTCTTAAATTATATAAATGTCTAACCACTATACTGTAAACCTGAAATTAATATAAACTAATATTAAATGTCAACTGTAATTGAAAAAAAATTAAAACTGGAGGGAAAGTGAAGGAGAATAAGAGGTTCAAGTTTCCAGGTATAAAACAAGTAAGTAATAGGAGATGTAATATATAGCATAGGGAAAATAGTCAATAATATTGTGATAGAGTGGTATGGTGTCAAATGGTTGCTGGACTTGTCATGGTGATTACTTTTTTAGGTATCTAAATGTTGAATAACTGTTGTGTACACCTGAAACTAATATAATATTGTATGTTAGCTATATTTTAATAAAAATCTTTAAAAAAAAGAAAAAGAAAAAAGGAAAAAATTAAACAGTGATGCCCTTGAGCTGTAGCTTCTGGAGGATTGTTCAATGGTAGAATGCAAAAGGCACCAGAGTCCTATACAATGGGTATGTGTTTTCATGTCAGCCTCTCCCTACTAATGTTACTATAACACATTATTCTATTCCAAAGCTGCTGCAGAATGCTAATGATGCCAGTGACCATAAAGAGATTGCACTTTCACTTAGGGAGAAAAAGAGCTGCAGTTTCATCCAGCTATTAATGAGAAGAGCAGGAAGTCAGCAAGTTGTCGTGCATGCAGACATCGAGGTCATGGCTCAAAAAAATAAACTAAAATGCTGAATGTTGCCAAAGTTTAAGAACTGAAGAATAGATCCATCCATGTTGTCACAAATGGTTCTATTTCATCTTTTCTTAACGCCAAATAATATTCCATTGTGTATATATACCACAACTTCTTTATCCATTCTTCTATCAAAGGACATTTTGGTTGTTTCCATGTCTTGGCCTAGCAAAATAAATCAGACAGAAAAGTAGAGAACCATATGATTTCACTGATATGTGGTATATAAACCGAAAACAACAATAGAACAAGACAAACAATTGAAAGAAGAAAATCTCATAGATATAGACAATAGTTTAAGGGTTATGAAAAAGTAAGGGGGGAGGGGAGCGAGGCTCTAGAAGAGAGGATAAATGGGGTCTAATATATGCTGATGGAACGAGAACTGACTCTGGGTGGTGAACACACAATGTGAGATATAGATAATGTATTACAGAATTATACACCTGAAATCCATATAACTTTACTAACATTTGTCACCCAAATAAACTTTAATTTAAAAAAAAGAAGAAGAACTGAAGAATAAAGACTTGAAAGAAAGCTGAGCAGTCCAATGAAAAAATTCCAACACAGGTCCCCAAAGGAAATCTCCGTTACATAAAAAAAGATGAATCCAGATGGCAAGATATGTTATATTAGTGATCTGATTAAAAGCGATCACCAGTGCTTTGGGACTCTGAGACCAGCTCTTGAGGAATTGCACCTATATGCAGACAGAAAGAGAGATGCATCTCTGGAGACTAAGTTTCCTGAGTGAAAGGATTGCTTGTGTTTTGGATGGAGGTGATTTGAATTATACAGACAGAGGAGAATTGGTGTGTGTGTGTGTGTGTGTGTGTGTGTGTGTGTGTGTGTGTGTGTATGTGCACACATATGTCTTCTTTTTAAGCAGTAGAACACAAAAGACCAAGATTGAGTTTGATGAAGCATGAGTTTCCGCTTGAACAGATGGGGGATTAGAGTCACTGTGTTTTGACATAAATGTATGTATGCCCCTAGTTTTTAGCCACAGTTCGTAAAATTTCGACATATTAATTTCAAAGGTTTGTCATGTCAACTCTAATCAACATACATAGTTTTTGTTTCTGTTAGTGTTTTATAAAAAAACACCCCAGAATATAATGGCTTAAAACATAACATTTATTTTGCTCCTAAATCTACAATTTGGGTAGAGCTTGGGAAAGGTTGGCCCTATAAGCATCACCTGAAGTGTCCTCAGCGTTGAGGACTATAACATTTGAAAGCCTGTTAAGTCATGCCTGGTAGCTGTTAAGGGCTTCAGCTCCTGGTTTTCTCTCCATGTGATCTCTCCATGTGGTCTCTCCACATAAGCTAGTTTAGACTTCCTCACAGCACAGTGTCTCCCTTGCCCAGAGAGTGAGTGAGTGTCAGAGAGAGAGAGAGAGACAGAGAGAGAGAGAGAGAGAGAGAGAGAGAGAGAGAGAGAGAGAGAGAGAGAAAGAGGAGGAGGAGGAGGGGAGGGGGGAAGGGGAAGAGAGAGAAGGGGAGGGGAAAGGAGGGCGGAGAAAAAGAGAAGGGAGGAGAAGAGAAGGGAGGAGAGGAGAGGCGAGGAGAGAAGTGGAACAGAGGAAAGGAGAGGAGAGGAGAGAGGAAAGGAGAGGAGGGAGAAGACAACAGGTGGAAGATATATTGCCTTTGTGACTCGCCTTGGAAGTCACAGTGTCATTTCTACTGCTTTCTGTTAGTCAAGGCAATGGTGAAATTCATCTCTGGATGGAGGAGTATCAAAAGCACACTGGAAGAAGAGTGTGTGGGATCAAATAAACACTGGCACATCCACCTTTGGAAAACATCATCTGCCACAGTCCATTCTCTGGCCACAGTAATTCCCACGTCTCTCATACACAAAATACACCAATGCCTCATCTCAGTTTAAGCACCGTTTCAAGATTCAGGTTCTTAGCTCCTAAATCATGTGCAGTTGCCAGTGCAGCTCCTTGGGTGACATTTCTCAGGGAAAGCTTTTTCAGGAAAGCTTTTTCAGGTCAAAAGACCTGTGAACTAAAAAGGCAAGTGATATGCCCTTTACGCACCCAACATACAATGGCAGAGCAGGCATTGGTTATCCTCTATGGACCTTCCCGTGCAAAGAAAACAGGAGGCCCATAGTAATTACTGCTCCAATTGTGAAATCGAGCTGAACAATGACGCTCCTATCCAGAAGAGAACCCAGTCGAAATGCTTGCAAACAATTCTCCAGAGTCCTCTTTTCACTATCTGACCTCTGGGCTTTGCCCTCTCAGCCATCCTTCTTTTTCCCACAAGTAACAGCTGCTGTATGGGAGCTACATAGCTCTCTCTCACACAGTGCTTTCTGATAGTAGTAACTTGAACATCCAAAGGCCTATTTATTTGCATTTTGTACCTTTATCTCTTTCAGAACCAAATGGTATAACTCTTTTTAAACTTTGTGGATTTTTTATGAGTCAATTTATAATCAACTTTAATAGACAAAGAATTGCATCCATGTATCTGTTCCAGAAAAGATTTTCTCTGGATTTTCTGCCAGCTATGAGATGTGCCCCTTACAGGGCCTTTTGTTTGGTGGAAAGGATCTTTCAGTCATCCTTTTTGTTTGCCTGGCTGGCTCCCTGAGACACCGCTTTATATCTTTCTGAGGTTGTAATACAGCATCTCTCAACCCCACCCTGGATTTTATTATTGTTCTTAAACCCTTTCTTAATTTTGAAGCTAAGAAGCTGGAAATGAGAAGCAGTGATATTTTTAAACCTAATAATCCCTGGATTTTTATACTTAACAATTATTTCTTCAGCTTGTCTCTCTTTTCTTGTATTTTATTGTATGCAGGTAAAAGAAATCTTGTAAAACCTTTAGTGTTTTTCCTGGAAATCTCCTTAGCTAACCCGACCATCCAGTTCATTAGGTACATTTTCTACTTTCCACATTATGACACATAACAGTGTTGCTAAACTTCCTGAAACTACTTCAAGGATCCCCTTCCCTTCAGTTTTCAACTACATTTTCTTTACTTTCCTTTAAGCCGTCACCAATGGCCTCCAAAAGGGTCATTATGCTTCTGCTAGGTGTTTTCAACTACTATCTACCACTTAGTCACAAAGTAAAATCACAATTTTAGGTTTTGCTTATGGCTGAATACAGCATCCAGCTAACAACATCTGCACCGGTAGTGCTGCATAACAAATCAACCCAAATCTTAAAAACTTAAATCAATAACTTTTATGGGGCCGTGAATCTGCCCTCTGTGCAGAGCTCACCAAAGGCTATCTCCACTCTGTCAGCTCGACAGCTCACAGCCTAGAGGCTGGGATCTACTACCAACCTGTTCACTCAGAAGTCTGCATTTGATGTGGTCTCTCAGCTGGGGCAACCGTTTCTCTCTCCACAAAGGCTAGTCTGAGCTTTCCCAGGGCATGATGACTGGCTTCCTATAGAACAAACATCCCAAGAAAGAAAGATGGCCAGCCAGAAACTGTTTAGCCTTTTTTGACCTATCCTTGATTGTCATACAATGTCACACCTGCCAATTCTCTCAGTCATAGTGGTTCTACTCAGGTTCAATGGAAAGTAACGTAGACCGAAACTTCCAATGCAGGGGTGTTAACATTGCATCGTAAAAGTATTAGGTGGGAACTGATCAGAATGTGAGCTGAATCATATTTATATTAACAATTGAACAGAAGTTTGGTGAACTCCTGATATCAAAGACCTTGGGTTAAATAAGCTCTAGTTGCATTCCTGCATGATGTTTGATTCACTTTGATTCCATGAGACAGCAGAGTATAATTCCAAAAGTTTCAATTCATGCTTAAACTAGTTACAATTGTTTGATGTTATTTGAAACAAAATCTTTATATCTGTATATATGAGGTCAGACAATTAAGTTCATGAACTCATCCTAGAAAAAGTACTACACATCTGATTGCTGAATATCACTACAGTCACCTTTGAAGTACTCCCCTTGGGAAGCTATGCACTGACGCCAGTGCCTAGTCCACCCTTCAAAGCAATTTGGGAACTCTTTTTTCTGAAATGGCCATCAGAGAGGTCATCAGATTACCATTACTGTCTTGAATGTCATCAAAAGTCTTCCTTTTTTTATTTCCTTTATCTTCAGGTAAAGAAGTCACTGGGGGCCAGATCAGGTGAGTAGGGAGGGTGTTCCAATACAGTTACTTGTTTACTGGCTAAAAACTCCCTCACAGTTGTTGCCGTATGAGCTGGTGCATTGTCGTGATGCAAGAGCCATGAATTGTTGGAGAAAAGTTCAGGTCATCTAACTTGTTCATGCAGCCTTTTCAGTGCTTCCAAATAGTAAACTTGGTTAACTATTTGTCCAGTTGTTACAAATTCATAATGAATAATGCCTCTGATATCAAAAAAGGTTAGCAACGTTGTTGCAACAAGTTAACAAACTTAATTTTCCAACTCTGTGTATATATACTACATATATATATATATATATATATATATATATATATATGTATATACATATATACACACATACATATGTATTATATATGTGCATGTTATATGTATATGTACAGATTCATAGCTACATTGAATAACAGTTTAAAAATATATAATCAAAATTAGGCAGTCAAAATCTTACAGCCAGAAAATATTTACATGTGGAATAAGGTAGATCATTATTTGAAGTCTATGAAGTTAGAAAATCAATTTATATCATGCCAAAGAGAGTGATCTTGCTATAGCTTTGGATGTCAAGTCAGATCTAGAAATGCCTTAAATGGATTCATACTCCAGTTGCTGCTGAGTGATGAACAGATGCACTGTGCATTTTCCTTGACAAGTGCATTCCCAGAAAGCTTCCTCTATCTTTTCTCAGCCATGTTTTAAAATCATGTCTGTTCTACTCCTACTTGAATAAGCACCATCATGAAACGTGTCATATCACCTGCTCTGATTTTTCTCATGGTCATTGGCAATTGAAAGGTCCACTGTACATTTCAGAGGCTCATCTCTTGTAAGGAATGACAGTACTTCTGGCAACTTATTTTGCTTGTCTGTTTGACATAATTATGTAGTAACAAACAGAGCATGCACTTTGGAATTAGATGAAAAATATAATGTTAATCAGCACTGTGATTTTTGCCAAAGTCTTTTAATGTTGCAGTCCTCATATATCCTCTGAAGATAGCAGGGTCACTATAGCAAGGTTGGTGCATGGATTAAGTGCAACAAAATGTGAAGTGATCTAGATAATACCTTTTATAATATAATCACTCACTACAATTTAGCTTCATAATCCTCTTCCTCTTTTCTTTTCTCTCTTCCTCCCTGATCCCAGAAACATTTTTTTTTTTAAGATTTGATTTTCATTATTTCAAGCACACAGTGACTTTGATTTACTTCTCTGAGAGGAGATGATAGGGTGCATTGGCAAACAGACAATATGATTTAGGAAATGATATAATGGAGAAATGAACAAAAAGTTTATAAAGTCAGAAGTGTAGAATCTTTTAACTACCCAGAACACTAAAAACAAACAAACAAACAAACAAAACATTTAACTTAAGCTAAAACTTTTTTTTTCTTGAAATGGTATCTATGATGTTTGGCATGTAGTAATCTAGACATATTTGTTGATTACATAATTGAACGTGTTATGTGTCATTACCCCTGAAGAGATGCACAATTGCTATTCTCTTGTTAAATCTGAAATCCCATTTTATTTATTCCATTAAAATATATAATTAAAAGAAAATGCTATCTAGGACAAGTATGTCATTTTGAAAGTAACATGTTAACTAAAATTTATTGACCCACTATATAAGTTAAAACTTATATAATATGAGTTTGTCAGTGAAGAACGCGGTTGGATGAAGGTGGGACTCCTGCCTGAAGGATTCAGCTTCAGTCCAACTCTTAATCCTTGTGCAAATCAAAGATTTGAGGAAGGCTCACTGCATTGTTTTCCACTTCATTACAAAAAAAAAAAGCTAAGCAAGATCCTTTGGCTTAAAAAAAAAAAGTAAAGGTCCAGTAATAGTTCTATTACTTCTATTTTAGCATATAGTTCAGAAGTAAAGCATAACGAATTTATAAATATATATTTTTTTTACTCCAGGAAGACAGCTTGTCATAGTGTCTTTCTAATCATAGGACACTCAAAGGATTTTGTTTATAAAAATCAATAAGCCAAAAGCTCTTCGGTGTTTTTCTAAGCCAATTTATTTCATCTTTTACCATCTGCTGAAGGAAACCATGTATCTTCTAGTGAGCATTGGATTTTATCAAGTCTTTGTGGTTCATTATCAGCCAGCCAAGATTCAAGGTCACTGTTTTAGAGTGTCTGCTTCCTGGCAGAGCGCCCTTGACCTCGTAAATGGGCACAGACTATTTGGGGCTGTATGAAATGCATCCATCAGCCCGCCAGTGCTCCCCATCTAGTCTTCCCTGTGTCTGACCATTTGGCATTTTCAGCAGGTGAATGGAGCTCCTCACATTCTCCAGTCTTCTCTGAAGGTAAGATTGGTCAAACGGTAGGGATTATTTGTTAAAAAGCAGTCAACTTCTGCCAAAGACTATGTAACCCAATCACTTCCTGAATGTCAGAACACTAAGATATAACTCCACATTGATTTTCTAATTCAAACACTTGATGTAAATTTTATAAATATTAAATATTAATGTAAATAATTAAGACTTCTGTGGGGATTTTTGTTAATTCCATGTTTTACCTTTTCATATCTTTATTTTTGGCTATTATTATTAATTTATTATCTCTGCTTTTTAAAAGTCACTGCATTGTCTTGTTCTAGCTTTCTAAACTTGAAAACTCAGTCCATTTATTTCCCAAATTTGTTATTTTTCTATACTTTAGTTTAAGGCCATAAATTATTAAATGTTTACTAGGCTTTTATTTTTATAGCTAGGTGTATTTTTGCTATAAGCTCTGAATAGCAATTTCCATTTTTTATGTTTTCTCTAGTTCAATAATTCTCTACAATTGTGTTATGTATATCTATGCTTTACTTTTCAGTAAGCACAATTATTTGCTTCTATTCTGTTGTTAGTTCTTAATTGTATTGTCTTTGGTTTAATGGCTATAGATTACATGAAATCAATTTTTGTAATTTGTTGAGATATCCTTTGGGTTCTAATTCACAATCAATATTTGTGAATATTTTATATGAGTTTTTTTAAAAAGTACTGTATCGTGAAATTCAAAGTAATACATATTTATTTGTATTACTCAGATAAATTCATTTTATTATTCAAATTTACAAAACAGCATGATTTCTACTGAATTCAAATTCTGTTTGTTCCAACATTTTATTATTCAATATGTCTACACTTATTTTTGTCTACATATCTGTTTTGTCATTTCTGAAAGGTGTAATAAACTCTTTAACTAGGTTTGTAGCTTTGTCAATTTGTCCTCCATGGCTAATCATACTTTTTATATATTTCAGACTATGTTTCTGGGTACATAAATATTAATGACTATAATATGTTCATGGTGGATTGTTCTTTTCATCAAAATGAAAAATTTTGTTTTTTGCTCTTAAATTATTTTTTTCTATTTGAATTCTACTTTATCCTGCTTGCTTAATTTTGTTTGAAATTTAAAAATCTGTTTTTTTAAATTTATTGGGTTGACAATTGTTAGTAAAATTACATAGATTTCAGGTGTACAATTCTGTATTACATCATCTATAAATAAAAATCTGGTTTTTAATACATAAAAAAACATTCTATTTAGTGCTTTATATTTATCTTGATTCCTAATTACCTCCTTGCCTCTCTTTTTTGTCTTCATATATATCTTTATCATGTTTTCTTCAAGGATTTTTGTTTTTGTTTTTGTTCCTCTAATGATCTGTAAGTTATAATTCTATGTCTATTTTTAAAGTTTTTACCCTAAAGTACAAACTCATGCCCTTAAAATCATATTGGTCAAATGGTCTTGATAGCTTTAATATCTCTATTACCCTCCTCCCACCAACCTTTAATTCCTTGCCCCACAAGACATAGAAATAACCTCACATATTCCTTTTATTTTCTCTACTGGGTATAAGGTTTTCCATTGGTTGAATGTGGTTTCTATCTATCATGGCACAGATTTTTCCTAAATGATTGGTGATTATATTTCTGAGTGTGTTTTTTTTTCTTTTTTCTTCTTATTTTTCTTTTTTTAAATTTATTGTAAAACTACATGGATTTCAGGTGTACAATTCTGTATTACATCATCTATAAATCCCTTTGTGTGTTCACCACCCAGAATCAGTTCTCCTTCCATCACCATATATTTGATCCCCTTTACACTCGTCTTCCACGTTATTGGGTCTGATTGGAAGCACTTTAAGTTTCTATGCAGTGTGCTTGAACTGGGATGTACCATCTTCTCCTATGGAGTGCTGGGATGGTCCCACCATCTTGACAACAGTGTCTAAACTCACTGTTTCTTCCCTGAGGTAGGCTGCTTTGTGGCTTTGCCGATGCTGCGTGGGAGAGATGAATTGTACAGGTGTCAAAAAGCTGGCTTAGTTGGGTGTTCAAACTGATCATACTGTTTAGGAACACTGGGCCACCTTCTATTCCCAGAATCTTCTATTTTCAGGCTTAGAAAGTCTCTGGGAACACTTCCACCATTTTAGCAATCTTTTTCTGATTTTGCCTGATTTTGCCTTTAGTTTCATTTATATGTTTCATCTGAAAGCATCTTTCATGGATTTCAGCTATTTGTTTACTTCCTACCAAAATAACCTTTTATGTTTTCAGTGACTTTTTTGGATTTATTGTATTTCTTTTCCACTTTTTGTTGTTGAGGTGCTGCTGCTATTGTTGTTTTGGTTTATTTTTAGTTGGGTTTTCATTTAATATATCTAACTATGTGAAGACATTTGGGGGAAGTGATTGGCATAAAGCTGATCTGGCCAATTTGAAATATGATTTTGTGGGGTTTTTATTTGTTTTTGTTTTTTTTTGCTGGGAAGTTATCTATTTCTATTGGATTACTATATTCATAGTGTTGAACTCTTTTTTTAAAATAAATCTTTTAATTTATTTGTATTTGGGCTTACATCTCCCTTCTCATTCCTAATGTTTCATGTTCTAGTTCCTCTCTGTCTTCTAAATTGAGTGTTAGGATTTTATTAATTTTACTATTATTGGAGAAAAATTTATTTTATTAATGGTCCCATCTTACCAGTTAGCTGTGTTCTATTCCTCCAATTTTCATTCTTAATATTGATTAATCCTTTCCTTTTTTGTTCTTGTATTGTTTATTTCTTTTTCTATATAGTCATGTGTTGATTAACAATGGGATACATTCTGAGAAATGCATCCTTAGGCAATTTCATTGTTGTGTGAACATCATAGAGTGCACTTACACAAACCTAGATGGTCTAGCCTACTACACACTGGCCTATATGGTATAGCCTATTGCTTCTAGGCTATCAACCTGTACGACATTACTGTATTAAATACTGTATGCAATAGTAACACAATGATAAGTATTCTTGTATCTAAACATATCTAAACATAGAAAAGGGCAATAAAAATGCAGTATAAAAGGTTTATAAAAGATCCACCTATATAGAGCACTTACCTGAATGAAGCTTGCAGGACTAGAAGTTTGTCTGGATGAGTCAGTGAGTGAGTGTTGAGTGCATGTGAAGTCCTAGGACATAACTGTACACCGCTGTAGACTTTGCAAACACTGTACACTTCAGCTACACTAAATCTATAAAAATATAGAGTAGCATTGTATTATGACATTACAATGTCTATGATGTCAGTAGATAATAGGAATTTTTCAGCTCCATTATAAACTTTTGAGATCATCATCATTTATATGGTCTGTCATTGACCAACAAGCTGTATGCAGTGCATGACTGTAATTTTTAAGCAAATAGTCAATGTACTTTTTATTGTTTTTTAATAATAAAAAATATCATTATAAATTTCCTATAGGTATATATTTTGCTGTGTCATATAGTTCCACATGTGTTTTCTCCTTTTCAGATAGTTTTAATTTAATTAATGATATCCTTTTTGCTTTTCGATTAATAATTATTATTTTATGTGATAACATAAGTCAAGTTAATAAGCCATAATTTTTAATAAAAGATTTTGACCACACATTCCTACTTTTCCTTTCCCTACTTTTACAAATATGAAAACTTTGAAGATGTCTTCTTTTATACCTTTCCAATGTCCCCGTTTTTCTCCTCTGTTGATTATCACATATCTTCAAAAATCAGATAATTCCCTCTACCAGTTGTCTTCAATGACTCCACAGAATGAATTCAAATTATATCTACTTACATAACGTTCGATCTACTTATGTAAAAGGTGTGTCTATCTTACAGGATTTCTGGCTTTGAGTTATATATAAAGTCTTCAATTAGAGAGTCAACTTTGCTAATTTCTGGTTCTCCATCTCCCTCTGAGCACATACATTCTAGAAGCAATCCTACTGCACAAATAAATACTACTAGGCACAATGTTAAAATGTTTTTGCAATATTGTATTACTGCAAGTATGTTTGTTAAAACTTGACATTTGTTCACTATTGGCTATATTTGGACAAATTAGTTCATAATTCAAATATATTTAACAAATATCATTCAGGAATTCTCTTTCCTTGTATAGGTCACGTTCAGACTTGTTTATTCCATCTATCTAAACTCTAACATTAGCTGTAGTACACTGAATTTGTCAATTTAACCCAATTAAAAAGGTGAGTTATCTATTTTACCTAACTAAATAGTCAGCTTAATCAATCACAAAAACTGTTTATGAACAAGAAGAAATCCTTCTAGCAAGTCAGAATATACAAAAACAAAACCCTGCAAAACAGCTATATAACACTTTCTCTGGTATGATTTATTTTCCTAGGGTTTTTCTTAGAGCACCACCTCTAAACCCCAGCCCTTGTCCCTCAATTTCATGAACTAACTCTTCCTTCAGTTGGCATTGTTCCTATAGAATACAGGGATTTTCTCTCTACAAAACATGGTGGCCAGTCAGCAGGAGAACAAAATGCTCATATGCATTTTCATACCCTTTACATTATCCAGACTTTCCCAGGATTCAAGTTTGCTAATTGAAGACTCGACTTGCCTGAAGAACTGAGTCACAATGGGTGGAGGCTTTGAGTAGAGGTAGAATTTGGAAAATTTGTTTCAGATACTAGATGTGAACAGGAAGAATGGTTACCTGTGTCCTTGGTAAGAAAGATATTGAAGACCAGATCTTGCATTAAGCTTCATCCTCTAGATGAAGATGTGACAACAAATAGATTGATGATGGGGTTGTTGGCCTGATAATTCCAGGAATCACGTCATAATACTTGGATTCTCATGGGCAGACTAATACTCCATACCCAAAAATGTCCACATACTAATTCACAGAATTTATGCATATGTTAGGCTACATAACAAAAAATCATTAAGGTGGAAGATGAAATTAAGGTATCTAAACAGCTGACCTTTAGGTGGGGAGATTATCTTGGATTATCTGGCTGGGTCCAATATAATCACAAGTGTCTTTTTATAAGTGGAGAGGAAGCCAAAAGTGAGAAAGTAAGAGATGGAGATGATGGAGGTGAAGTCAGAGTTATTCAATGTGATAAAAACTCAAACTGTCATCACTGGCATCGACAATACAGGAGTAGGGCTATGAGTCAAGGATTGTGGGAAGTTCTAGAAGGTTGTAAGGCAAAGAAACATATTCTACCTTAGAGCCTCCAGATAGGAATACAGCCCTGCTGACGTCTTGACTTGAGCTCAGTGATACCAATTTTGGACCTCTGACCTCAAAACCAAAAAGACAATATATTTGTGATGTTTAAGTCACTATTTTTCTGGCAATGTGTTACAGCAGCCATAGAAAACTAATATTAGGGTGGATTCAGTTCCATTATGAAAAATTGCATCCAATTCCCCAATTAATTCTTAAGTTCCCAATTTCTTTTTACCTCACCCTTTACCTCCCTCAGCTCTTTTCTCTCACTTTCCTCCAACTCCTACCTATATCTTCCTTCCTACAACTTCCCCTCACATCTCTCTTCCCCATTCTCAATCTCTTCATTAGACTCTTCCCCCTTTTCTCTTTTCTTTTTCTCCATTTTTTACCCATCATTCCATATTTTCTATTTGCCACATACTACTCCCTTGAAAAGAGATGGAAATCAGAAGTGGGAAGAAGTCAGTGTAAGGATATCTGAGTTCTTCTGTGGTACACTTTTATTTTTGAGAAAGAAATGTCACTGAGCTCTAGCACTTGCCTTGAAAAATCAATGAACATAAACAACATTCCAGCTCCTGAATAACAGGAACAATGCAGCTCATAGTAACCCAGCCACATGAAATCCTGAGTTCAGCTGCAATTTACTTGCATCTACTGACTTTTTTTTTAATTGATTGGGGTGACAATTGTTAGTGAAATTATATAGATTTCAGGTGTACAATTCTGTATTACATCATCTATAAATCCCATTGTGTGTTCACCACCCAGAGTCAGTTCTCCTTCCATCACCATATATTTGATCCCCCTTATCTTCATCAACCTCCCCACAAACACCTAACACTCTGGTAACCACTAAACTATTGTCTGTGTCTATGAGTTTTTGTTTCTCATTTGTTTCTCTTGTGGTTTTTCTTTTGTTGTTGTTTTGTTTTGTTTTGTTTAGATACCACATATAAGTGAAATGATAGTGTTCTCTGCTTTTTCTGTCTGACTTATTTCACTTAGCATCATACTCTCAAGATCCATCCATGTTGCCACAAATGTTCCTATATCATCTTTTCTTACCGCCGAATAGTATTCCTTTGTGTACATATACCACAACTTCTTTATCCATTCATCTATCGAAAGACATTTTGGTTGTTTCTATGTCTTGGCCACCGTAAATAAAACTGCAATGAACATCGGAGCACAGGTGTCTTTATGTATAAATGTTTTCAGATTTTTCGGGTAGATACGCAGGAGAGGGATTGCTGGATCACATGGTAATTCTATTCGTAATTTTTTGAGGAACTTCCACATTGCCTTCCATAACAGCTCCACTAGGCTGCATTCCCACCAACAGTGTATGAGGGTTCCTTTTTCTCCACAGCCTCTCTAACACTTGTTACTATTTATCTTGTTGATGATAGCCATTCTGACAGGGGTGAGGTGATATCTCATTGTGGTTTTTATTTGCATTTCTCTGAATTAGCGATGTTGAGCATTTTTTCATATGTCTATTTGCCATTTGTATGTCCTCTTTGAAGAAATGTCTCTTCAGGTACTCTGCCCATTTTTCAATTTGGTTGTTTGTTTTTTTGTTGTTGAGCTTCCTGAGTTCCTTGTATATTTTGGATATTAGCCCCTTATCGGAGGCACTGTTTGCAAAAATCTTCTCCCATTCAGTTGGTTGCCTCTTTATTTTGTCGATGTTTTCTTTTGCTGTGCAGAAGATTTTAAGTTTCATATAGTCCTATTCATTTATTTTAGCTTTTACTTCCGTTGCCTTTAAGTCAAATTCATAACATGCTCTTTGAACCCAAGGTCCATAAGTTTAGTACCTATGTTTTCTTCTATGCAGTTTATTGTGTCAGGTCTTATGCTTAAGTCTTTGATCCATTTTGAATTAATTTGGTACATGGTGACAGATAGCAGTCCAGTTTCATTCTTTTGCACATGGCTATCCAATTCTCCCAGCACCATTTATTGAAGAGGCTGTCTTTCCTCCATTGTATGTTTTTAGCTTCTTTGTCAAAAATTATCTGTCCATATTTAGGTGGTTTTATTTCTGGGTTCTCAATTCTATTCCATTGGTCTATGTGTCTATTTTTCTGCCAATACCATGCTGCTTTGATTATTGTAGCCCTGTAGTACAAGCTAAAGTCACGCAGTGTGATACCTCCAGTATTGTTCTTTTTTCTTAAGATTGCTTTTGCTATTCGAGGTCTTTTGTGGTTCGAAACAAATCTGATGATTTTTTTCCTATTTCTTTAAAAAATGCCATTGGGATTTTGATGGGGGTTGCATTAAATCTGTATATTGCTTTGGGTAAGATGCTATTGTAACAATGTTGATTCTTCCAATCCATGAACATGGAATGTCTTTCCATTTCTTTGTGTCTTCTTCAATCTCTTTCAAAAATGTCTTATCGTTTTCAGCATATAAATCTTTCACATCCTTGGTTAAGTTTATTCCTAAGTATTTTATATTTTGCTGCAATTGCAAAAGAAATTGTTTTCTTGTATTTCTTTTTGTGAGATTTCATTCTTAGTATATAGGAATGCAAAGGACTTTTGTACGTTGTTTTTGTAGCCAGTGATGTTACTGCATTTGTTGATTGTTTCTAGCTTTTTAATGGAGTCTTTAGGGTTTTCTATATATAGCATCATGTCATCTGCAAAGAGTGACAATTTAACTTCTTCATTCCCAATTTGGATGCCTTTTATTTCTTTCTCTTGCCTTATTGCTCTGGCAAGGACTTCCAACACTATGTTGAAAAGCAGAGGTGATAGGGGACAGCCCTGTCGTGTTCCTGAATGTAGCACAAAGGGCTTCAGTTTTCCACCATTAATTATGAGATTAGCTGAGGGCTTGTCATAGATGGCCTTTATTATATTAAGGTATTTTTCTTCTATACCTATTTTGTTAAGTGTTTTAATCATAAATGGATGTTGTATCTTGTCAAATGCTTTTTCTGCATCAATTGATATAATCATATGATTTTTGTCCTTTATTTTGTTTATGTGATGTATCACATTGGTGGATTTGCGGATGTTGAAACTTCCTTGTGCCTCGGGGATGAACCCTGCTTGTTCGTGATGAATAATCTTTTTAATGCATTGCTGTATTCGATTTCCTAGATTTTTGTGTAGTATTTTTGCATTTGTATTCATCAGAGATATTGGTCTGTAGTTTTCTTTGTTTGTGTTGTCCTTTCCAGGTTTTGGTACCAGGGTAATGTTGGCCTCATAAAATGAGTTAGAGAGTACTGTCTTTTCTTCAATTTTTTGGAAGAGTTTGAGCGGAATTGGTATTAGATCATCTTTGAGTTTTGGTAGAATTCACTAGTGAAGCCATCTGGTCCGGGACTTTTGCTTTTGGGAAGGTTTTGGATGACTGATTCAATTTCTTTACTGTGATCGGTCTGTTTAGATTTTCCAGTTCTTTTTTTTCTTTTTTTTTTTTACTATAGAGTGTACCTTTATTTTTATCATGTAATTACTTATTATTACATATTTAGGCTGTTACCAAAAAAAAAAAAAAAACCACACACACAAAAAATAAAAACAAACAAACGAAAAAACACTGTGTGACTAAACCTTTGCCCGTATCTTTAATGATTTCCTTAATGCAAATTTCTGAAGTGGTAGGTATTCTTGTATCATTTTATTTTATTTATTTATTTATTTTTAATTTTTTTTAATTTATTAGTTTCAGGTATACAAGACAAAGTAATACTTAGACGTTCATCATGATTTACCCATTGAATGCTATATGTTGCTAAGAACTTGTCCATTTCTTCTAGGTTGTTGAATTTGGTGGCATATAATCCTTCATTGTAGTCTTGCATGATCTTTTGTATTTCTTTGGTGTCCGTGATAACTTCCCCGTTTTCACTTCTGATTTTATCAATTAGTGTCTTCTCTCTTCTTATCTTAGTGAGTCTAGTCAAGAGTTTGTCAATTTTGTTAACCTTTTCAAAGAACTAGTTGTTTGTCACATTAATTTTTTTATTGTCTTTCTGTTCTCTATTTCATTTAGTTCTGCTCTGATTTTTGTTATTTCCGTTCTCCCTTGAGCTTGGGTTTCACTTGTTCTTGTTTTTCTAGTTCTTTATGGTGTAACCTGAGGTTAATTATTTGGGATTTTCTTGTTTCTTGAGATAGGCCTGTAATGATATAAATTTCCCTCTTAAAGATGCTTTCGCTGGATCCCCAAAGTATTGGCAGGATGTATTTTCATTGTCATTTGTTTCTATATATCTTTTGAGCTCTCCTCTAATTTCTTCTTTGACCCAGTCGTTCTTTAAAAGTACGTTGTTTAATCTCCATGTATTTGTGTTTTTTCCTGTTTTCTTTTCACAGTTGATATCCAATTTCAAAGCCTTGTGATCAGAGAATATGCTTGGTATGATTTCAATCTTCTTAAATTTGCTGAGGCTGATTTTATGTCCCAATATATGGTCTATCCTTGAGAATGTTCCATGTACACTCAAAAAGAATGTATAGTCTGATGTTTTAGGAAGAAGTGCTCTATATATGTCACTGATGTCCATTTCATCTAATGTGTCACTTAGGGCTGCTATTTCGTTTATTTTCTGTTTGGATGATCTATCCATAGCTGTCAATGATGTATTTAAGTCCCCTAAGTATAACTGTGTTTTGCTCAATTTTTCCCTTTAGTTCTGTTAGTAGTTGCTTGGTATATTTTGGTGCTCCCTTATTGGGGGCATCAATATTGATGACTGTTATGTCTTCTTGTTCTATAATCCCCTTTACCATTATGAAATGTCCATCTTTGTCTCTTGTTATCTTTTTCACCCTGAAGTCTGTTTTACCTGATATCAGTATGGCTACACCTGATTTTCTCTGGGTACCATTTGCTTGGAGTTTCAATTGTCACCCTTTCACTTTGAGTCTATGCTTGTCCTTGTAGCTGAGATATGTCTCTTGGAGACAGCATACGGCTGGGTTTAGTTTTTTGAACCAATCTGCTACTCTGTGCCTTTTTATTGGTGAGTTTAGTCCATTTACATTTAGGGCGATTATCAATATGTGAAGATTTCCTGTCATTCTATCTTTAGTTTTCTGGTAAGGCTGTGTCTCCATTGTTTCTTTGCCTTTTTGTTGTTGTCTATTATTTCTGTATGGTGGTAGTCTATGATGTTTCCCTCTGTTTCTTCTTTTATTACAGTATATATTTCAGTTCTCAATTTGTCTTGAGTGGTTACACTTAAGTTTATGTAAAAGAAAGTTTGATATTTAGAGTATTCCATTTTCTTCAGCACACTTACTTTCTCCATTCCCATATTCTGGTTCAGGCCTTTACTCTCCATCTTTTTATATTTTGGTTGCCACAAATTGTCCTGGTTAATGGTGGTCGAATAGCCTCCTTTAGTATTTCTTGTAGTGCAGGTCGTGTATTAGAAAATTCCCTCAGCTTCTGTATGTCTGGAAAGGTCTTTATTCCTCCTTCATATATAAAGAATAACTTTGCTGGATATATTATTCTTGGCTCATGATTTCTCTCTTTCAATAGTTTGAATATTTAGTTCCACTCCCTCCTGGCTTGTAGAGATTCTGCTGAAAAATCTGATGATAATCTATTGGGCTTTCCTTTGTAGATTACCACCTTCTTTTCCCTGGCTGCTTTGAGGATTCTTTCTTTGGCGTGGATTTTAGACAGCTTCAATACAATGTGCCTTGGAGAAGGCCTGTTGGGATTGAGGTAATTAGGTGTTCTATTTGTTTCTTGGGTTCGAGGATCCAGTTCTGTCCACAAGTTTGGGAAGTTCTCATCAACAATTTGTTTGAATATATTCTCTGTTCCCTTCTCTCTTTCTTCTCCTTCTGGTATGCCCATTATTCTTATATTGCTCTTTCTGATGGAGTCAGAAAGTTCTTGTAGAGTTTTTTTTTTTTCATTTCTTTTAAGTCTCAAGTCTCTTTCTTCTTCCGTCTGTGTAATTTCCAGGTTTCTATCTTCAATGTCACTGATTTTTTCCTCCATCTGGTTTCTATCTTTGAAGTCACTGATTCTTTCCTCCTTTCCTCCAACTCTACTACCTAAGCTGGATATTTCATTCTTAATTTCTTCTATGGAGTTCTTAATCTCCAGAAATTCCATTCATTTCTTTTTTTAAAATTTCAATCTCTTTCGTAAAATGCTCATGTTGTTCTTTGATTGTGTTTCTGAGTTCATTAAACTACCTTTCTGTGTTTTCTTGCATATCGTTGATTTTTTTCAGAACTGCAATCTTGAATTCTCTGTCATTTAAGTCACATATTTCCATATCTTTAAGTTCCATTTCTGGAGACTTTTCACTTTCTTTGTGAGCTGTCTTGTTGCCTTGGTTATTCATGGCAATTGCTGATTTATTATTTCTCTTCCTAGACATCTGCAGGAGTGGCTTCTGCAACAGGTTGATAGTAAAAGGTCTTTCTTTTGTTTTCCAGTACTTGTTGGTAGAATGTTTTATTTTCTGTCCGACTGCAGACTTTTTTTTCTCTGACACAGTAGTGCTATGTTTTCTCTGCACTATTCCAGCTTCTCACACAATGGGGGGATTCTGAGGAGACGAGCTTCTCTGTTAATAGTTCACCTGGGTCACAGGGCGCAATGTCCGTGTGGGGATGTGGAGAGCTTTTGAAATTCCAAAACTCTTCCTGCACCAGATTCAGAGTCTGTATGTTTCAGCAGTTCTGTTTACTCCTGCAGGGATCCGCCCAGATAGGTGGTGCCAGTAGTGGGGTGAGTTATGAGAGGTAGCCCAGAGCAATGGCTGCGACCACCACTACAGCCAATCCTGCTTCCACAGCTCCCTCCCCTTTGCCGGAACTAGTTGAACTGCGAATCTGTGTCTGCGGTCCACAGTTCTCAGAGCAGCAAATATTCTGTCCTTTGATCCGACACTGCTACTTTATTGCTTCTAGCACCGGGCAGGTGGGGGCGGGGCGAGCTCTGGGAGGGTAGGGAGGGGGCCGCTAGTCTCAGTGCCTAAGGCTTCCTTCTGTTCTCTGCTCAGCAGTGAGGGCTTAAATCACCATTTTCAGCCTTCTTCCCTCAGTCTTTTCTCCGCGGTCTCTGCCGTGAGTGTTGGGCTCAGCCACATTATATGCTGAACCCTCAGTCCTGTGGGCCATAAGCGGAGCCCTAGCAGTCTGAATTCCTCCCTATCCTGCAGGTGTGGTAGTTCCAGGATGCAGTGAGCTCGGAGCACTGAGCTAGGTCTGTGTCCTGTGCCCATGCGGCTCAGTCTCTGCAGTTTTCCCTTCCCCTTCCCTCCTCCCCTGCTCGCGTGATTCACCCATGTTTAGGTGAGTTCAGTAGTGGGTCTAGGTTTTGCCTGTCTGCTGTGCAGGGAGTCCTTTGTGGAGTTATTGTTCAATTAGTTGTAAATTCCAGGGGAGCTTTACAGAGCCTCGCCTCACGCCACCATTTTGATGACATACCCCCTGCGTCTACTGACTCTTGGTCTTACAGGAAAGTTCTACTGCACGAAGGAATTTCTCATAGTGGAGGTCTTAAAATGAAAATATTTCTATCAAAAGGCACATCTCCATGAAAAATAACTGATATGCAGGACTGAAAATCTGCAAATTTCCTTTAATTAAAAAATAAGGCAAATATGAAAATTGTACAATAAGCTACACAAGGAAAACAAAAAAGCCAAGATGTGCTAAATTAGATGCTAACTATTGGAAAATTGCAGCCAAGCTTTAACTTTAATTTTGAAATATTATGTAAACTTTAAATAACTTTTGGATTTGGATCAAGGGGGTCTACCTGGGTGGAAAAGACATGTAAAGTCCTCAATCCACATTTTGGTGCTTCCTATTGTTTCTATTTCCCAGTAGTTTGGAGAGCTATAGAAGTTTCATACCTCTGAGAAGATCCTAAGCAAGATGCTTGACATGGCATATTTCACAACTGTCTGTAAAGATTAGAAAGGTAAAATAACTGAAAGGGCTTATTTTTTAAATTCATGTTTTGTGACCTAAGAACATTAGATGGCGGAAGAGCCAGAAAGATGCATATGGCAGATTATACCCATAATCAGAGAGACAGAGTGAATTGGAAATCAGGAGATGATCAGATGTGAACAAGCCAGTGTTGAAAGTAAATATTCAAGAAGGGAGCTGAGTCTTGTGAAACAGGTAGTTGGAGATTAAGTGGAAATTGAAATTAATTCTGCTGAAAGGTATTCTCTTTGAATCACATTATGTTAATGGTGGTATTTGTGATTCCCACAGAGAGAGTGCTTAGGGGAACTACTGGGAGTGTAATTCCAGAAGTCTAACCAGGTATGATGAATTTCTGGTCTCTGGCTCTGGCCTTGAAGATGAAACCATTCTTGTGAAGCATTGCTTACACTTAGAATAAAATCTATACTCTTTATCATAACCCTTCCTGACTTGTCCCTGTCTGGTCCTCCACCTTCATGCCATAGCATTAAAAAGACCCTATTCATGACACTTCAGCCACATTAGCCCTCTTTCTGCTTCCGAAGCAAAGTAATATGAAACCATACATTGATTCATTCATCTGTGTCTTCAATCTACAGAATATAAGCTGTATGAATGGCAGAAAACATGCCTGTTTTGGTCACCTCCATATACCTTGTGGATTTTATAGTGGCCAATGCATTGTAAGTGCTCAGGACATTGTTGTTGAATGAACAAATTAATGATGACCATAAGATGGCATTTACCATGGCCAAGGACTAAAGCACAACCCACATTTAAGTCTTAAATGTAAAATTTTACTGAAACATGACAGAACAATATGAATTGTTTTCTTTTATTCAATAATAAATTCTGTGAATATAACTTTTTGTCCTGAGGAGAATGTAAATGCCTCTTCGTAGTTTCTTTTCATTTTCTAAAGTAATCTCTTTCCTGATTCCCACAAATGTTTGTGAGTTTTTGTGCTCCCATCTCTGTTCACTTCCTTGTGTTTTGCTGAAATTATAGAGTGGCAACTTTAGGTCTTTGCTGGCCTTGCACTAGTCTAGATTCATCTGGGCAATGGGTGAGTCATAGCTCCAAACACCAAGCAGTCAGAGCTGGTACTCAGCTCAGGAAGCAGGCTCTGTGGGACGGATCAGACAGCAGGAAGTGCATGCCCCTAAGGACACACTAGCAATGAGCACTGGACCTCCAAGCGCAGCTGCATAGAAAGGTCCCAGCATTGCATGTATCTTTGGGGGGTGGTTTTTCTCTGAGGACACCTTTTATTTAACTTACACCTGTGCTGACACCATGGCCCTTGAGTAGTGAAGCAGAGCAGTGTCCTGAGAGCCAGGAGTGCACCTCCACAAGCAACAGATATGTACAGGGACAAATCTACTCAACAAGTAGACAGTATCTATTTATTAAGGAAAAGGGGCAGAGTGATAATGAGGAGGGAGGAAGGAAGAAGGAAAGGAATAACGGAGGGGTGGAGGAATGAATGTGTGATGGTAAAGAGGCAGATAGAGAAAAAGGGACAAAGAGAATGAAATCAGAAAGAAGAAAACTACAAAACCAGAGTTCTCAAATAAAAGATGAGGATAAAAAAATTCTTAAAAAGTTCAACAAATAAGGAAAGCTGCAAATGTCTCAGGATTCCTGGTTTTCTCTCCCTGGTTGAGTGGTGCCCATGGCTGCTTTTTGTCTTTATGTTTCTGTCTTTTTGTTATTTTCAGGGAGAGCTTGGGAATTCATCAATAACTCCAAGTTGCCTTCAGGCCCACACATTTGGGGTAAGGGATTAGATGAAAGCTCAAATGATGACCTAGATAATGTCTTAAAATTACTTCTCAGATGTTCTCTAGGAACCTCAAAACCCTCCGCAGGCCTGAGAGAAGGCTGGTAGGAGAAATCCCCAGGCATTTCACTCAGAGACAAGTACAAAACTCTTCCAGAGTAGGGGCACCGGTGAAGTGAGGGAGACACTTAGTAGCAGACCTCAGGTGGATACTCATTGTACAATATAGCATCCAAGCCCTCATTGTTGTATCATGAGAACAGTAAGACTTTCTCTTTTTTAAAACATTTTTAAAATTAGTTTCAGGTGCACAAAGCAATGTAATAGCTAGACATTTATCATTTATATCCCTCACACAGTGACAACCACCTCCCCCCATCCACTACCCCTCTGACATCACACAGAGCCATTACATTTCCACTGTCTCTATTCCTAATGCTGTACTCCACTCACTTCTTGTATATGTGTATATATATATATATATATATATATATATATATATATATATATATATATATATATATATATATATATATGACATTCATTATTCTTCAGCTTCAGCTTCAGGTGTACAGTGCAGTGATCAGGCATCTATCATCATCTCTGAGGTGGTTTCCCTAATGAGACAAGTGTCCATCAGATACCCTACAAAATCTTTACAGCACTATTGATTTCATTCCCCAAATTGACTTTCGTATCCGTGGCAATCTTGTGGTTACCTACTGCTTTCTAATCCTCTCACCTTCCCCCTTATCCCCACCCCCTTCCCATCTAGTAACCCTCAGTTTTTCCTCTATGTCTCTGGACTGTTTCTGATTAGTTCATTCACTTATTCGTTTCTTTAGATTCCACATATAAGTGAGATCATATGGTATTTGTCTTTCTCTGTCTGACTTACTTAACATAATGTTCTCTAGGTCCATCCATATTGTTGCAAATGGTAAGATTTCATTCTTCTTTATGGCTGCGTAATACTCCATTGTATAAATGTAGCACAGTTTCTTAATCCAGTCATGTACCGATGGGTAAGGGAAGTAAGAGAAAAAATAAACATGTGGGATTACATCAAACTAAAAAGTTTTTTTGCAGCAAAGGAAACCATCAATAAAACAAAAAGGGATCCTACTGAATGGGAGAAGATATTTGCCAATTATATATCTGATAAGGGGTTAATATTCCAAATTTATAAAAAAACCTCACTCAACTCAACTCCAAAAAAACAAACAACCCAATTAAAAAATGGGCAGAGGACATGAAGAGACATTTTTTCTAAAAAGGACATACAGATGGCAAACAGACAGTGACTTTCAAATGCCCAACGTACCTATGGGTGAGCCATGAAATACACCAGGGCTCAACTGTCTACCCATGTCTGAAAGAGGCACATTGGGGATGGGGATGCCATGGATGGACAAAGGGACAGAGGCAGAAAACTGGCCTTCCTGAACAGTTCACCCACCTCTTGGCCATCTTGTGTTTTCAGCCACCTTCTACTTCTGCTCACACCAAGAATGTTTGTAGGGGTTGATCACCTACCACATTGTTACCGCAGGGAAAACATTTTGCTCACTATGACTAGAGAAGCCACTTCATTTATTATCCAAATGAGAGCATTTTTTAGAGTGAGAAAGGGTGCTATGAATAATTAAACTAGGGTGATGAGTGTAAATAGGACCATTCTAAGCAAACCAGGATGCAGTGACACTACTCATGATGCTGTCTTCATTTATCACAGTGGATTGGAGCGAAAGTTGGCACCAGATGTAAACCAGGCCAATCCAAGTCTTTTTCTAGGTATTTGAAACCTGGAGGTGAGTAGATCTACCCTTTTCTTTCTGGTGGATAAAGCTATTAACTGCCAACCTGTCAGTGGTCATGTTTCCCACAATGTAAGCTGGAGAGACTGAGAAGTAAGTATGGGACAGAGCAAGAGAATGTGGAACCACACATGATCCACACATGTGGTCTCAAGGTCCCTGCATGCCACTTCCATGAGGCCTCATATGCTCTTTTGTCTGTATATCAACTTGCCCTTTGGAGAAAAGGAGGAAATGGTGAATGATATCAGAAAGACTGAAATGTGTCTGAAGGGACTGACTTAAGAGTCACCAACACTCACACTCACCTGGAACTTAAACACCAATGACCTCTAATTTAACCTAAGCCCTCTCTTAGGTCTACCAGTTCAACATTGAACAAAAATGTATTGAGAGCCTATTATGTTCCTGTCTCTGGGATAAAGTGGTGAACAGAAGAAACAGAACAGACCACTTCTCTGTCCTCATGCAGTTCACATTCCAGGTGGAGAAAACAGAAAATGAACAAATAGATATATAGTTCCAGATAGGGAAAATTGTTAAGAAAATAAATCAGGATAATGGAATAGTGACTAAGCTGGTCAGAGAAGCCCTGAGATGTATTATTTTAATTAGCTCTACCATGTGTTCAGTCATTGTAAAGTTTCACACCTGTGCCAAAGACTGACTGGCAGCTTCCTCTCTCCCTCTGATTCTCTTCCTGTACAGCTCAGTAATGTCACTACCCAACTCACTTCCCAACCAGAAGTCCTTCATCCCTCCCTTTCCTTCCCTTGTAACATTTAATTGTCTACTAAATATTCTTCAGTCTACCTCCAGAAAATCTCAGCAGTTGTCAACATCTGTTACCACGGCATAGGACAACAGCACCTGGGCGATTGTTAAGTACCCAAGAACAGAAACCAGTTATCATTTTCTTCAGTACTGTATCTGCAGGGCCTTGCGTAGTGCCTGACACAGGGAGGGCTTCCACATACCATTCTGTTGACCAAAAGAACATATGATTATGGAAATTACTTGAATTGGTTTCCTGTTTTCTGTAGGATACAAGCTAAACCATTTATTAATGAACCTTAGCTTGCCCGTCCATCTTCACCTCCAACAATTAACTTTAGTCACTCTGAGTGTTTCTACACCTGCCTGCTCTTTCACAGTCCCACATATTTTGATACCTGCTATATTTAATGCCTAATTCATGGGGGAAAATTTTGTTTCACTGCGAGGATGCAACTGAAATATGGTCCTCTTTACGGAGACCTTCTTGAATCTATAACTACATTCCCATATCACAAAATATTATAGCACCTATAACTGTGTATTGTTATTATCTTCTTGCAATGCTGTCTCACTTATTGTAAATTACCCCAGACAAGAATTTTTATTCCTCCCATTGCCAGCTTCCCAACATTTATCAGAGTGCTTGGCACAAAAGTAGGTGCACAATAAATGCTAGTTGAAAAGAGAACATGACACTGTTTCTGCTTTATTTCTAAAACGAAAGGTCAAAAGCATTGATGCAGTGGATCCATGCTTTCAATAAATGATTGGCTAGAGAAGCACTAATTAGTGACAGCTAGTAGAAATCAAAATAATCAGTCACACAATATACCCAAAGGTGCTTTGACAATCTTCAGTTGTATGGTGCTTGTTACATATTTTTCATCATCATTTGAGATCAAATACATTTGTCTCCAATCATGTCATAATTAGTGTGTTAATACACAAACACACACACACACACACACACACACACACACACACACACACACACACACCAGCTGGCCTTAATTAATTCTGGATTTTTTGACTATCAAAGACCAAATAATTCCTATACTACACAAATCATTTCAAAGTAAATTTAAAAGATTTGAGCTAACTTGTTCTGAAGCAAATTTGACTTTGATTGTCAAATATGACGGTAAGGGCAAAAAGAAGAACATTATATCCTAATCTAATTTATGACAATCAATGAAAAACTATATAATCAAACATATCTTAGCCATCCTTATTTGTCTACCATGACCAAAATGACTCATTCTCCAAATATAAGGGTACTTTAACACATGTACACTATAATAATAAAATTTAACTCCTTGTATGCCAATTTACTCATCTCTAAAGTGGGAATAATATCTTAAATATCCACCTTGTTTTTCTTAAATGAGGATTGAGTTAATATATGTAGTCCTTTAAAAATGTGCCTAGTGCTTATTAAATGCAATATAAATGTTAGTAATCATTATTGCTAGTAGTAACACTAGTTATAGTTGTAAGCACTAATGTGCCTCATGCACTATTCTAATTAATTTGCATATATCAATTGCAAATGTTAATTATTTTACATATATTATTTAATCCTTTTAACAACCCATTAAGGAAGGTATTAATACAAGCTAAATATGGCTAAAAGGCATGAATTAAAGGCATTTTCTGAATTAAAGACACGAAAAGGCACTTTCTCATAGCTAGAAAGTGGTAAAATTGGATCTGAATCCCTGCAAGTCTTTCTCTAGCTTGACTATCTCCTTACATTGTCTCTCAGAGTGGAAGGGAACAAGTGTTAGAACTGATCCTCCCATTCATTCCTTCTCACTATGTTTACTTGTTTTACTCTCTAAATGATTGATATTATGTAATACTAATTTCTGTAATTACTAATATGTAATATTATAAAGCATATATTACATTTTACATGTATCCCATACTATGTATACATATATATCACTTTGTGAACATAATTATTATAATAGAATGAATTGCAGTTGTAAAAATATGTGAATAGGTATTGTATTATGTACAGTATAGATCATATAAAAATAAAAGTAAAAATGAAATGAAATGAAAAAATCAACATTTATATTTAAAATACATTTGCATATTAAATATACATAAAATTTCTCACACAGTAAACATATTCATTAATAATGAAATTTTAATAACAATGTGTTTGAATATACATTGTTTTTTAATAATATTTTTTACTCTTGCTGATATAGAAGTTTAAAAGTCTAGTTCTAAGTTCAGTTTATTTTGATCTTTGGTTTAATGCCCGTAGCATGTGAAAAAGATGGCTGACAAAGATTCATGAATCTAAATGAAGAAGGTCATCATTGGCTGTGCATAATTAATCATAGTACCATTTTTCATTCCAATTATGCAGTGGTATTTGCTGAAATTGGACTTGGATATTTCTATGATTCCTGAAGTCAATCAGCAGTTCCTACACACTAATGAGAAGATATTCCATTTTGATATTTTAGCAAATTTGCTCAACACCCTTTGAAATTCTATATTTGGAATTTTCTTAATATGTAAAAATTACAGTTTCAAGTTTTGTGTGTATGTGCCCATGTTCAGACATAGTAGATTTTATTATTTTATTTATTTAACTGGCTTATTAGCTATACTTATTTATTTTGTGTTTTTAGTGGTTGCTTTTGGGCTTGCAGTATGCATCTTTAACTTAGCACAGTCTACCTTCAACATTATAGCTTTTCACATATTGTGTGAAAACTTTACAACAGTACATTTCCATTTTTACTGTCCCAGCCTTTCTGCTACTGTTATCATACATTTTGCATCTGCATATGTTATAAAGTACATAAAACATTTTATTTGCTTTAAGTAGACATTGATCTTATAAAGATATTTTTATTAAACAAGAAAAATGATTTTATATTTATTAACACATTTGACCATTTCCAATGCTATTTGCTAGTTTATGTAGATACAATTTTGATCTCATATAATTTTTTCTTCTTCATTTAGCAAAAGACTTCATTTAGCATTTCTTATAGTGCAGGTCTACTGCTTGTAAATAATTTCAGCTTCTGTATCCATCCTCAAATCTTTATATTTATCATTGCAGAATATCTTATTGGGCATAGAATTCTAGGTTGATATATATATTTTTGTTTCTTAGAGTACTTTAAATATGTTTCTCCACTGTATAAGGAGAGCTTTATTGTATTTTTCTTTCAAGGTTCATGTTCCTGTGTCTTATTTAACAAATCTTTGCCTAATTAAGGTCACTAAGATCAGCATATAAAACCTAAGACTATAAATCCTCTTTCATTACTAGTCATTACTAGTCAGATAATGAAAACACAAATCACAAATTAGGAGAAAACATTAATAAGACAAATATCTTTACCCAGAATATATAAAGAACATTTAAGTCTAAATAAAACAAGCAAGCATAAAAAATAGTTTAAAAAATCAGGCAAAATATTTGAATACAAATTTTAGCAAAAAATATATATGAATAGTAAGTAAGCAAGAGAAAAGATTAACAGTGTCATTAAACATCAGAGAAATTCAAATTATGACCACAATAAGATACTGCTACTACAGAGGCACTAGAAATGTGAACTTAAAAATACCAACAATACCAAGTATTGGGAATGATCTGGAATCACTGGCACTCTCATATGGTGATAGTGGGAGTGCAATTTGATGGTTTCTTATAAAGTTAAATATGTACTTCTAATGGGAAACCAAGGACCCCTACTCCCAAATATTTATCCAAAAAAAAATGAAACATGTCCACACAAAACCTTGCATATAGAAATTTATAGAAGCTTTATTGAAAATAACCCCAAACTGGAAATAACTAAAAAAGGTAAGTAAACAAATTGTGACACATCAATACAATAAAACGGACTGGACCAATAACACATACAACCACGTGAATAATTTTCAAACACATTATTTTAAATGAAAGAAGCAAATAGGATTAAATAATTTAAAATGACAAATAAAATGATATAAATTAATTTGTTGATATCAAATTCAAATTACAGGAGAGAGAGAGAGAGACAAAGACAGAGACAGAGACAAACAGACAGACAGACACTGGAGCAGAAAAAAAATTAAAGATATAATTTCTGAAATGTTTTCAATTTGGTCACATGTGATAAAGAGACTGACTCCATTTATGATGTTTGATTGATGATTGCTTTTAATCCTCACCCCTCCTCTTTCTGCCTCACATCTGGGCAAGTAAATAAAGAAGCTCAGGTGTACCCTCCTTTTGAACCAGTGGGAAGTTCATGCAGGTCTGGTGTTTATGTTGGAACACTCATGCTGACCCAGATCTCTAACCACCATGAAAACCCTAAGACAATCCCCTTCCCCGTGCTCTTTCAATCTATTTTAGACCTGCTTGGGCAGCCTACCCTGCTCTCCTCAGAAAGTTTCATTATGTGGGTGATAAATGTTTCCATACCTCTTGGGGTGTGTGTGTGTGTGTGTGTGTGTGTGTGTTTGTGTATGTGTGTGTGATATTCAGACATGAATTAGTACCAATTTTTTTTTCAGGGGGGGACTCTTCTGTGGAAAAACCAAAACATGACATCAAAAATTTACAAATTTTAGCTCATTGAATGCCAAGCAGATTTCTAACACACACACACACACACACACACACCACACACACACACACACAAACACACACACACACACACACACACACACACTTCTAGGAATATCGGTTAAATGCTAAAACCAAATGAAAGAGAAAATCTTAAAGGCAACCAGAGAAAACCAAAACACAGCATACAGAGGAATAATGATTTGAATGACCACTATCTTCTTATCAAAAACTATGCAGTTCAGAAGACAGTGAAAATACATCTTCAAATTAAGAAAGAAAAATGGTCTCAATCCATAATTTTATATCTTTAAAAGTGAGAGCAAAATAAATACATTTTTAGATATAGAAAAGTTCAGAAAATCCATTGGCTCTAGCCCCAAACTGTAAGAAATGCTGTAACTTAAAGAAGGGTGCTACCAACATTTAGTGTTCAGGGTTTAGAGAAAATACTTAGTACTTAGGATGCATCCAAACACCCTACAATGCATGGGGCAGCTGAGTAAAACAAAGAATTATCTAGTCAAGAATTTCAAGAGTGAGGAAGAAGGTCCAAGATGGCAGATTACATAAATACTATGCCCACTGCCTCTCAGGATCACACCGAAATTACAAATAAATTATAGAACAATCATCTGAAGATTAGCTGAACAGAAACCCTTTTACTAAGGATATAAAGAACAGGCCATATTGAGACTTGGAGGATGGGCAGAGATGCATAAAGGGCTGACCCCAAACCCAGATAGTGGTTAAACACTTGGAGACACACCTCAGTGGTGGAGGTCCCCTCGGAAGAGGGCAGGGTCTCAGTCCCACACCAGGTTCTGCAGCCCAGGGGTCCTGTGCTAGGAAGAGGTGTTTCCACAACATCTAACAGTGAAAATCAGCAAAGACTCTGTCTGTTCATCCCAGTGATATGGAAAGCAGCTGGAAACCCAGACACCCTCTTAATGGGTGGGCACAGCTCATTCACTTGCAAACACTCACCTGGCCTCCAGTGGAGAAGCAGCAACTGGATAGAGGCCAGAGACATAACAAGAAAGACTGAGTTGTATGGCTGTGAGACGAGGGCTAGAGGGACAGGAGCCATTGACCCTGTGTAGAGCCTGCCTCCATGTAGCCTACAGGATGGCACCATCTTTTACATGTTGAACCCTTTCCAAAGGGCCAAATCCGCAACTACATTGGTCTGGTAAAATCCACTCACGTGCACCACCTTAGTAACACCCAGAGCCCCACCCTGCACTGCTAGTACTACATTGCCAGAGGCACTCCCAGCTCCCGGGTGCTGGCCCTGCCCCACAAACAGTGGAAGGCTTTTACAGCAGCAGATGGCCTGCAGTGGCCTGGGGAACATTTGGGAATGGGCAGTGAGCCACAACCTACTCTGCAGCTACTCCTGGGCAGCTCTCGGGAACCTGCAGACCTGAATGGAACAGTGGCTGGCTATGGTGCTCTCAGGGCACTTTTGTGAAATGGTCACAGGCCTCGCACTGGTGCAAGAACTGAAACTGCATTAACTTTGTAAAAGATCACCGCCCACAACCTGTAACTGCCTGGAACCCAGCCCCGCCCACCTAGTGCTGCAATGCCAAGGGCACTCTCCACTGCTGGGTGAGCAGCCTCACCCCACAAGCTGTGGAAGCGTTTTACAGTAGTGGACAGCCCGAGGCTACCAAGGGGGAACTTTTGGGAGTGGATGGTGAGCCACAACTTGCTCTGCAGCCTCTCTTGGGCAGCTCTCAGGGATCTATGAGCCTAAGGTAAGCGGTGGCTTGCCACAGTATACTTAGGGCATTTTTTGAAGTGTTCACAGGCCAGGCACTGGTGAAAGTACAGAATCTGTATTAACCTTGTAAAAGCCACCAGCCACACCTCGTGACTCCCTGGGACCCCGCACTGCCAGCTAGTGCTGCATGGCTGAAGACACTCTCAACACTGGCTCAAACAGACCAGTTCATGTACCTAAGGAGGCTCTTTCAAGAGCTGAGCCTTATGAGCAGCCTAAAGTTGGCAGCAGGCCTAGTGGGCTATGGGACTTTTGCTAAGCTGCCCCAGGCCAAATACTGGTGGCAGCTAGCCATGGTTCACAGCCAGGCCACCCCCACATGCCTCTAGGTGCAGCATAGGCAGCAGCCAACCACATATAGCTTTGTAGCTCCCTTCAGGTAGCCCCTGGCCAGTCACAGGCAAGGCTGAAATTGGCCTGCATGGGAGGCCCTCTCAAGAGACACCAGAAACAACACATTCAGACCATAACAGAGCACTACCTGGCTAACCTCACAAGTGACACACCCAAAAGGTAGTTTTTACAGGCACAAGAGCCCACAAAGGCAGATCCCCCTCTGAGGGGTCAGCCCCCACACAGCAGCTCATACACTGTGGGCATAGTCAATCCTCACAGTCAGTCAGCCTGGGAGTCAATCCCACCCACTGATGTACCAAAAACAATCAAGGCTCAACTACAATAGGATAATACACACAACCTACACAAGGGACACTCTTGAGCACATGAACAGGTGACCAGAGAGAATGTGCCACTGGAGCACAAAGGACACCTATTACATAAGGCCACCCGGCAAAGACTGAGAGACATAGGAGATCGACCTAACATAATGCATAAAAGCAAATTCAGAGAGGCAGCCATAATGAGGAAACAAGAAACATGTTCCAAATAAAAGAACAGGAGAAACCTCCAAAAATAGAACTAAATGAAATGGAGACAACCATCCTACCTCACACTATACACCTAATTAAGTTAGATCATAGACTTATATATACAAGTTCAAACTAAAGAAATTTCAGTGGAAAACATAGTAGAATATATTTGTGACTTAAGAATATTTTTAGGCCACTGAAAGCAGTAACACAAAATTAAAAACTGATAACTTAGACTTCATTGTTTTTTTTTTTTAATTCTGCTTGTCAAAAAATACTGTTTAGATTGATTATAGGAAAGCCCAATGTGAGAAAAAATTAAACAGCACACTTCTAAATAACCCATCTATCAAAACAAAACAAAATAAGACAAAACAAAGAAACATTTAAAAATATTTGTAATTGGATGATTAAAAACAAGGTATATTAAGATTAGTGGGATACACTTAAAGTAGTGCTTAGAAGGACATTTTTGGCTTTTGAGGCCTATATTAGAAAAGATGAAAGGTTCATTGACCTAATTATATAAAACTAGAAAAATAGGGAAAAAGTAAACACAAAGCAAGCAAAAGGAAAAAAAAGATAGATATTATACTGAAAATTAACGAAGTAGAATACAGAAAAAAAAAAAAGAAAAATACTAATGAATCCAAAAGTTCTTTCATTTAAAATATAAACAAAATGGAAAAACCTTTACCTAAACTGCCAAACCAGAAAGAAAGATACAAATTATAAAACTCAGGACTGAAAGAGTGAGCATTACTACAAATCCTATGGAAATTAAAAGTTTTTTAAGAGAATATTATGAATAACTACATCAACAAATTAGACAACTTAGATGAAATACAAATTATTAGATACAAATAATCAAAATTGACTCAAGAAGAAATAGAAAATATGAATAGACATATAACAAGTAAATAAATTGAATTAGTAATTGAAAATATTCTCAATTAAGTGAAGGCCTAGATGAATTCACTGGTGAAATCCATCAAACATTTAATAAACATTATTTAATAAATAACACAAACCTTTTATAATATGCTCCAGAAAATGTATATGTAGGGGAACAGTTTTCAATTCATTTCATCAGGCTAATATTACTTAGATACCAAAGCCAGAGACATGAGAATAAAAAAAGTGAAAGACAAAAAAAATCAGCAACTGCATATTAGCAAACTAAATCTAATAGCACATAAAAATGATCACACACCATAGCCAAGTGAGATTTATGTTAGAAATGCAAGGTTGGTTTAACATCCAAAAACCAGTTAATGTAATACACCACATTAATTGAATAAAGGAGAAAGACCACATGACCATTTTAACAGATACAGAAAAAGCATCTGACAAAATCCAACACCTATTTGTGATCAAATCTCTCAACTAAATAATAATAAATTGGAATTTCCTCAGCATAATACAGGCATCTATAAAAACCTACAGCTAGTATCATATTCAGTAATAAAAGACTAAATATTGTCTCCCAAGATCAATAATAATGAAAGGATATCTGTTCTAGACACTTCTACTCTACACTAGAAGTTATATCCAGAGCAATCACACTGAAATAAACCACATTTCAATTGGAAAGGAGACGTAAGACTGCCTTTATTTGTATGCATGATCTCATATGTAGAAAATATTAAGAAATACATATACATGCACATGCACACACATACACACACAAAGCTACTAGACCTAATAAGAGAGATCAGCAAGTTCATTGGGTTCAAAATCAATATGTAAAAATCAAGTGCATCAATATATTAACAATGAAAAACGTGAATATTAAATTAAGAAAATACTTCACACGAGCACTATAAAGAATAAAAACTTAGGAAAAATTAACAATTTCCTGTGCACAGAAAACTATAAACATAGCTAAGAGAATTTAAAGGAGAGCTAAATAAATTTAGAATCCTCCCATGTTTATGGATTGGAAGACTCAATATTGTCAATATGGCAATTCTACCCAAATTAATCCATGAATTCAACACAATCCCTATGAAAATCTAGCGGCATTTTGGGGAACAATTGACAGGTGATTGTCAAATTTATATGAACATGCAAAGAACTCAAAACAGCAAAACCAGTTTAGGGAAGAAAACTGTTTGATGCATACAACAGACTCTACTAAAATGATCTAAATTCATACTGAATTTATTCACACCTACATATATGCACACTTTTGAAACAAAGAAATGCGAAAGAAAACAAATTCATGTCCAAATCATGTGATTGAATAAGTGTTTGTTGAGGATTTACTATGGGCCAGTTACTCTTCCAGGTATTAGAGCTACAGCCATGAAACAAATAGAGAAGATCCTTAGAGCAAGGAGATGAACAATAAGCAAATATATAATAATGTCACATCATGATAAAAACAATGGAGAGTAGAGCAAGAGAGTGGCATATTTAAATAGGATTGTTTGGAAATGATCACTTACTAAGAGATATTTGAGCATAGAGTTGAAGGAAATGAGAAAAGGAGCCATCCAAATATGTGTGCACGGAAGAGAAATATTCCAGGCAGAGGGAACAGCAAATGAAAAATCCCAGAGGTGAGAATCTGCCCTTAGCTGAACAGAAATAAATCTCTGTGTCTCAGGCAGAGAGAGCAAAGAAACTGGTAGATAATATATGAAGAAAACATGATATACTTCCTAAAGTGCTGTTAAATCAACCTATTAGAACAAGTTTCAGAGAAAATTAAAAGTAATCCAGAAACAATAGTTAATCCAGGTAATCAAAATACAATGACTTTCAAAGCTGAAACATAAGAATTGCCATTGTATTTGGCTTTATGAAAATTGTTACTGGATGGGGAATCCTCACGTTGGACCTTATCACTGAGAAGTCAGTAGTTGCCGGTCCATGAGGTGGGAACTTCCTGTCAGGAGCCAGTCAGTTTCCCCTTGGCAGCTCTGACCAATAGGGAAGATGGTGAAATGAGCCCTCACAACTTGAGCATACAGACCATTAAGCATATCCAAACCTGTTTTATTGCTTTGTTTTTTAAGTGCACTGAATTATTTTGCTTTGTGTGTAGTTAACATGCAGGGAGAAAATGCTCTGGTTTTTGGACCTAACGTTTCTCTTGACAGTGATGTTTCTCGTCATAAATCATTCTGTCCATTGGTATCTCAGTGAGTTCAGTAAATGTGAGTGTGAGTATATTCTGGTGTTTTGTTGGAAATTGTTATTTGTTTTCCCAGCATCTATTTCTCCTTCTTGACTCTTCTGTTGTTATTCACATGTTCTCTCTTTCCTGGCAGCTCTTCCTACCCCTGCTTCAGGGTGATGGGCCTAATTGGTAACTCCCCACACATCTGCCCCTTACAGAGAGTGTCTGGGGGCATGGTAGGAATGCAGGCCTAAGATAATAACCACAATTTACTGCTGACGTAGTCCTTATTTCAGAAATTAGCAAGAGACCTATTTCTGTCCAATGAGTAGATATATCTTGGAGGGACGAAGAGTTATATTTTTTAAAGTCTCCTTAATTTTAAAGAACAGTTACTAGAAATTAACGTTCATTCTTTAGCTGGGTATTGTCATATACAGAAGTGAGGGTTGGAACTGCTTCAACAGGTTTCATTCTAGCATCAAGCAGATACTATGAGGAACACAAAGCCAGGAAAATGGTAGACAGATGGAGCCAAGGTCCTGATAAACAGAGCAGTCACCTGACACAGTGAATCTGCTTCATGATATTAGGCAGTTTTAAATGGCTTTCTGTTGTCCGTGGCCTGTATTCTAACAAATACAGGCTCTGACAAACTCAAGTTTCTGGAACTGTGGAAATGAAAGCCTGACACTGGAACGTAGCGACTCTACTTTGTGATTTCTCCCTTGTGAAATTGTCTACAGGTGCCTCTCAGCAAAGCTTAAATTAGAAAAACAAGGTATAAGTGATAAAAAATGTTTAAAGTCAATGTTGACAAGACTGTGGATAAACATGCACAGTTGTCCATTGCTTTTGGCAGAGCAAATTGGTTGGGTCTTTCTAAGGAGAAATCTGTTGCTATGTAATGAGACCTTTGAAATTGTTCACAGTTTTGACCCAGAAATTCTACTTCTGTGATTATAACCTAAAGGAATTGTCCTGAATAAAATAAATAAAAATTTAGGTACTCGTAGAAATACAACTGAAAACAGAAAAAAAGCAAAACCTGGTAAATAATCCAATTACCAAGCAAATGGAAAGGAAGATAAATCAACATACAAAACATTATGTTGCCGTTCCAAATAAAAAGTATTAGGACTATGTCCAAGTTGGAATGAATATGAAATAAAGTGAAATGAAAATAGAATAAAAACAGGTAAGAACACATTATTCTCTAGGACATCAGCCTCTTCTTGTATGCTCATAAACTATCAAATCATCTCCCTCATATGTGAGGAAAGTTACTTTCCTACACACACACACACACACACACACACCTACCTCCCCAAAACAGAAACAGTGTCAGCAATTCTGAGCAGCCCTGTGTGCCAGGCAATGAAGTAAGTAATAAAAACCAAAGGAGAGAAATATAAATATGTGTCTTCATATACTCACAACGGAGTATGGAGCACAGCAGATCAACAAGAAAATCCATGAATGAACAAGGTGTTCAGGGTCATGCTGTGTCTGGTAGAAATAAGCATGGAAATGGGAGTATGTGACTGGGTGAATGTGGTGGGTTACTTCGGATCAGGTGGCAAGGGGACAACTTGTCTAAGGAACGGATATTTAAGCTGAGGTTTGAAGAACAAAAAAAGCCTTTCAAAGAGCTAGAAAAAGAGATTGTATGTAGGGCCATCAACAAACACAAAAGGCCTGAATTGAAGAAGATCTCAGCAGGTTCCATGAAGAGAAAAGAGACCCATGTGGCCAAAGCATGTGCTTCTCCAGGCTAAGAGAGACACATGATAACCTTTAAGAAGCATCCAGGAGCCAATCATGTAAGGTCTTCCCTGCCACACTAAAGAGTTAGATTTATATTAAGTGTAATAAGGCCACTACATTGTTTTAAGCAAGGGAGGAAAATGATCTCATCTATTTTTAAAGGGATCACTCTTGCTGCTCCGTAGTGGGTTAATTACAGGGGCCCCTGTTTGGAACTAGGAAGATAGTGAGGAGGTCACAGCAGTGTTCCAGTGAAATGTTATGGTGACTTAGACCAGGGCAGCAGCAGTGTCACTTGCAGCAGCAGAGGCACATTTTGGAGGTAGTATCATTAGGACATATGAATGGAATCAAGATGGGAGCAGACAATAGGACTCAGCAATACCAGATCCCAGGAATATGGGCTGGACTTCCTGCTACTTCACGACCAGTGCAGAGCATGAAGTCCAGAGAATATTCCTAGCGGTGATCTCATGTGATCTCCAAATGGAACACGCAAGCAAACAATCTGTACCTAAGGCACTATAACCAGAAAGCGTATGACGAGAAGCATTAACCAAGAAATGAAGCTAACAGAATCTGAAACTGGGGAGTCAAAGCCCGGGATGAACCGGAGAACATGAATCCGTTCAGCTACAAGCAAGGAGCTGCAGTCACATCGTGTGTGGTTCCTGCTGCAGGGAGCAGAGGCACAAGCTGAGGCATGTGTTTGTCCTTGGATTAAGGTCCTTGCCCATGACTCCATCTCCCACCTTTGTGCTGAACGCTTCCAAATCGGCAGTAACCCAGAGCTCTTTCTGAACACCTGGGTTGAAACAGACAGCATTCCCCCAGGTATCTTTATCTGGCTGCCCTGCTGGCACGTGATAATCTTCGTTTATAAATGAGAACTAGCATCTTCTATCACTTTACCCCTCACAGCTCCTCCTATGTACCCTGCTTCATTTAAGAGTAGAATCTTGCTCTGCTAAATTGATCTGTTTCAAAGACAATTAATGCCTGATAAACTTATCACTTAAGGCCCAGAATTGCTTCACAGTCTTCCCTGATCTCTCGTCTCGTCTAGGAAATAATAGTCATTCTCTCCCTTTTCCTGTCATATAAACTTATATCTCTTTGTTACCTCTCACCAGGTATTAACAGTTGCCTGTAGAATACCTCTGCCCACATCATGTATCTCTGTATTCCCAGAACCTGATAAGTGACTGAGATATACGAGCTATTAGTTGCTCAGTGCCTATTTGCTAAATTGATGGAATCATGCAAATTTACTCACTAGCAGGCAAGGCCATGAGTGAGAAATGAAACATCACATTCGGAACATCACATTTGTCAGAAAAGAACATCCTGGGGATGAAGCTGCCCAGGAAGGATTTTGAGGCTTTTAGTGCAGTCATGCCATGAAGATTCCTTACCCTGTGTTATGTAGATCTTAGTGTACCCATTAGGGCTCAACCAGAGAAGTAGAATTACAGGGACCTTTGTTACGGGACTAAACACACACCTAGCCCAGGATTCAGAGAAACTGAAAGGGAAGGTGGGACAGGCGCAGGCCCAGATGTAGCCTCAGGCCCACAGGTGAGTCCGCTGATAAACAAGCATATGTGTGAGCTGCAAGATGGCTGCTGCTTTCCTTCTGCCTCCAAATCCCCCGAGAATCTCCCTGTGGCCCATCTTAACTGGAAACATAAAGGAAAGAGAATTTGGAGACTTGTAGTTTAGCTTAGCCAAGTCGACAACTTATTACAAAGCCATCACGCCCAGAAATGTTGATGCAGGAGTGAAAGAAGTCCTGGAAGTTCTGAGATTTGATTAATATTATTGGAGCTGGATACCTGCTGCATCAAAATGATGTGGCATTTCCTGGGATAATTCCATGGTCAACTATTACTCAATATAGCACACTCAAATCCTGAGCCTTCAGTTGTAACAGCCTTTATTAATGCTTTCAAGCTGCTGAGAAGCAGGCTGAAGGTCAAGTCTGACTGAGTACTTCCTCCGAAAATGGAAAAGTTGAAGGCCTGCTGGCTCTGGTTCCCAGGACAATCCAGTGCTCCAAACACCGTGGAACAGGAATATCCAAGTCCAACCCTACCACTAGTTTTGCTTGACCACATGTACACTGAGTATTATCTTATTGATTAATGATGGGAAGATTGATAGATGATAGATTCACATTAATTATTTACATAGCTCAGAGTATCCATAAAGTTAAAAAAATAATAACTGCTCAAAATTATGATCATTCTTAGTTCAGAATTTCTCGTTATCTTCACACGGAGGATCATATGAGATAAAATAAACAGTGTCTTCAGCAACATTCTGACAGTACTCACAATAATAAATTTCACAGTGCTATTCCTTATAGTGTCCTTCAATTTAATCAGATGGCACCACATCAAAGCACAGTTTAATAAAATGGTTTATAGGAGCCCAGTAGGATGTACCTGAGTTGGAACAACATTCTAAAATATTAAACAGTGTGTTTCAGTTTCTCCAGATACTATTTTTTATTCCCTGGTCTTCCCCAGTTAAGCCTCAGAGAAGGGTTATTAGAACCTTTTAAAATTCCAAATACCTAATCCTGAGAGGACACAGCGCAATAAAGGAAATAAAGAGCATGTTGGGGCAGAACATGGCTCCCACCTCCAGCTACGTGCTAGACAAATTCCACCCCCCTAGGTAGTAGAGAGGAAAGAGGATGAGAGGACATGGCATGGTGAAGAGGATAATAAAGTTGGGGTTGAGGTGACTGTACTTCAAGGGAACAAGGAGACAGACAGGAAAAAGCAAATAAATAAATAAAAAAGAACAAGCTAGGGCATGCTACAGTAACAAACAAGTTCAGAAAGCTTCAAATAACAAAGGTTTATATATTTTTCTTTCTCTCTCTCTCTTTTTTTTTTTTTAAAGATAAAAACATGTTTATTGAGGGCCATTTGAGGAACTCTGCACATTCCAGTTATTCAGAGACCTGGGCTGACCAACCAGCTGCCATCTTGAATGTGGCTAGTCATTTTGTAAGGGGAAGAGAAATCTCTTTTCTCAAATAGAATTAAATGTTCCAAGATGATATATATTTCGAATGCTCAAAACTTACTGGCCAGAGCTAGTCATACAGCCCTGTGTAATCTCAAATGTCTAGAGATGCCGTTCTACACATGCCTGGAAAGAGAAGAGAAGTGGCTCTCTGTAAGCAGCATGGATGACAAACCCATTTAGCATCAAGATATGTCCTGGCCTCCATACGAATGTGTGTCATAAAAGCACATCCTGAGCCCATCAGCCAGGAGTTTCTGTGATACTTAACTTTATGTGTCAACTTGACTATGCTCAAGGATGACCAGATGGCTTGTAAAACATTATCTCTGGGTGTGTCTGTGAGGGTGTTTCTGGAAGAGATTAGCATTTGACTGGGTAAAGGAGATTTGCCCTCACCAATGTGTATGGGCATCAGCCAATCCATTAAGGGCCTGGATAGAACAAAAGAGCAGAGGAAGGGTATATTTTCTTTCTTTCTCTTCTTGAGTTGGGATGCCCACCTTCTCCTGCCCTCAATGTCTGAGATCCTTCAGACTCCAGTCTTCAGACTCCTGGACTTACACCTGGGCTTCCCTGCTTCTCAGTCCTTTAGACTCAAACTGAGTTATATCAGCAGTTTTCCTGGTTTCCCAATTTGCACATGGCAGATAATGGGACTTCTTAGCCTCCATAATGCCAATTCATGTATGTATCAGGGGTGTCAAAAAATGTATACCCATTTTAAGAGATGTTATCTATGCTCAAGCAATAGTTTGCCATACTCACAAGTTTCTGGACACTGATAGCAACCACTTTGAGCACCTCTTGTAATTGCAGAAATCAAACGTGACTTATATTCATCTTTTGTTATTGGTATATATTAGGTATTACAATTTTAATACAGTTTTCCTTTCTTAAAATGTGTACACATTTTTTTGGCACCCTCTGTATATTCTGTTTCTCGGGAGAACCCTAACGCCATTCCCTTTGGAGAAGTGCACTCCCTAAGTGGAAGTGCGATTTTTTATTTCCTCCCCATTGCAAACCATGAGGGCCCCAATGGACAGCAGCCAGCAAGGTGCCTATGGACTTTCATGCAGAAGTTAAGTCCGTCAGTCCTGCAAGGTACTGCTCTGTTCTTTTCAAAGGTAGCCCAGGATTCTGAGTCCTTAAAACACAGAGTGGGGATGAGGGCATTGTGGCAGTGATGAGAAATGGAATGGCTATTTTAAGTGGAAATAGACAGGTCCCCCCTGAGGTGAGCTCCATTGTTGTGACAGTAGCTATTCATTTACAAAACATTAACTCAGAGTGGCCTCTGTATCTCAGTTTCTGTCATAGTCAAAGTGTCATTTTGCTACGCTTACTCATGGAAAAATATTCCAATCTCGAAATGATGTGAAATGAGGTTGTAGTAATCCAAGATTTCATGATTTCCTTTATTTCTATCAATTTTATGGTAAGACTGTAAGTGGTACTTTCTATATGAATGCAAACCAGATTGTATAAAAATAAAGTGCATGAACTTTAGAGTCAGGTGAATTTTAGTTAAATTCTGTCCCTAGAGAACCAGTGATACCACAGATAATACATTCCATCTCTCTTTTCTCATCTAAAATGAAGACAGATTTTATGTTGAAAGTTTGGCTTCCTTATCTTACATTACAGTGTTAATTCAAGGATTAACATTTATCTATATAAACTGATTAGCAAAGAGCATTGCACTTTGAGAAATGATTGGTATTGTTACTTGACAGCTATCATATTTATGAATCTATAAGGTGTGTATTGATTAGTTTCAACAAACAATCATTCCTATTATTAATGAAGCTTTACAGAGATGGATTGGCTGTTGCTCTCGGGATCTCCTTCTCTACTGAGGTTGGTTTAAGAAGAATGCAATACAACACTCTGCAGAAAATGGACTCATGAGGGAGACAAGCCCCTACGAAGGAATAGGGGAGGATGACAGTCGTTGGTAAAAGTTAGTGAGAATAGGAGATTGATAGGAACAAAAAGAAGTGGCCCAACACTGAAAAGAAGATACTGAAGTGTGAGTATATCCATGATGGAAGAGATGATGTAGAGAGTGTCGAATGGATAAAGGGAAAAAACAGTATAAAGAAATTATTAGAGACATTTAAATTGGCTAAATAAATAATGTGGGGACTGACAGCCCTTGGTTCAAATCCTTACAACAAAATAAGTAATTAGGGGATTGGGGAGATCCCTGAATCTCAGTGCTACACCTAGAAGGTAGGAGTTCTAAAATTTATCTCACAACACATAGGACATCATAGGCATTTAATAAGTGCTTTTATGTGATTTTTGGATTGGCTTTGTTCGACTATGTGTTGTTTAACAATGGAAATAATGCCATGTAATCTCCTCAATGTGTTTATAAACAGTATTGAAAATACATCATAAAAATACATCATACATTAGGTAGTAAAGTTTTTATTAATATTAATTTTACTCTATAACCCTGCTTCTAAAAATTCATCTTTAAACTTAATCATGTATGTTGTTTTCAGTTTTATATCCCACATATGAGTGCAGTCATACGGTTCTTGACTTTTTCTGTCTGACTTATTTTGCTTAGCATGATGTACTCTTGAAATCCATAAAATTTTACTAATCATTGTCACCCCAATAAATTTAATTTGAAAAAAAGGAAATCATATAATATCATGTATGTGCCCAACGATTTACTGCCTTGATATTCATCTCATCCTTATTTTGCTGAGCAAAAATGTTCTAAAAAATCTAAATATCCACCAACCCAGGTGTGCATATATGGACAAGGGGAGTGAGTGGGATTTCAATGATTTATGGTACATCCATTCGATAAAATATTGTGCAAACTTAAAAATTTAAGGTTCAGAATATTTAGTCACATGAAAGATAAGGCACTCTCCTGTTTCTGCCTCTATGAAACTATGTTCTCATACTTCTCCCAACTCTAACCCCACAGGCTTCTCCTTTTTCTGTGTTCTTCATTGAGTTTTCCTTCTCTTGCCAACTGCAGAATTCCTCCCAGGGTCTCCATCGATACATACCCCATCCTCTCACTGCAATGCCAAGACCAGTCCCAAGGCGGGTGTCCCACCTTCATATCTCCAGTCTAGGCGTCTCCTCTGAAATTCGTGGGAACCAACCTAATGGCCTCCACCTGGATGTTCCACAGCATTTCAAATAAAAAGAGCCCAAAACAGATCTCTCGGTTTCTCAATTCTCACCTCCTCTCAACAGAAAGGAACTCAAAGTTAGTCTTCCCCCAACTTGATCCATATTAGTAAATATCACACCCTTTTACAAACGTTGGAGATACAACTGACCACTTACTCCCAGCCATCAGCATAGACAGTTGGTCTATTCCCGAAGCATATCTCAGAGGCGTGCACTTTTTCCTGTTCCTGATGTTACCCACCCCGCCCTGCCCCCATTGCAGCTGACTGGACTACTTCAGTACCCTCCCAAAGTAGTCTCTCGACTCCTGACGTGCCCCCACACACGACTTATAAGGTTATGTAACAAATTCTCTTGCTTAAAATCCACTTGTGACTTTCAGCTGTATTTCAGTTAAATACTCCTGTGGCTCACAAGACCCTGATGTCCCTCTCCAGTTTGCATCTCTAATTCCCCTGTTTTGGCCACACAGCCCTTCCTGAAGTCCCTCCCATATACTTCCTTCCCACACACCAAGGCTTTCGGGGTTAGGGCTGCTCTTCTCTCCACCTGGGACACTCTTCTCCTGGCTGTCCCACTCTCCATCAGGTCTCAGGTGTCACACACATCACCTGGCTCCCATCCAAATACTTGACTGTGAGCTCTAATTTGGGGTTCAGCGGATGCAGTATGCCTCGGTGCACTGTCAGCTCCAGGAGTGCATTTGTAGGGATGGAGTCCCAGAGTGCAGTTTCCAGGCTCTCGACCTCACGTGGAAAGGTGCTGTGATCAGATGGCCATCAGCTGTAACTGGTTAGCCATTAGCCACTAATATAACTGTCATGGCTGTGATAACAAGCGCGGATTGTGACTAGAAAGTGTGGTTAGCAAGTGGATTGTGGATTGTGGATTGTGTTGATCCTACTTCCTGTGTCTTCGCAGCCAGTGAGAGAAGATTGGGGTGCAGGAAGACCCCTCCATTGGGGTACTGGGGGATGTTTCCTTTTGTGTCTCTACCAGCCGCCATAGATAATATAGTGATATGACTCCCCTATCTATGGCTCCATTGTTGTTCCTTTTTGGTCTCACCATATCCTGCATTCTTCTGAGGGGAACGGGAGCTGAATCCCTGCATTGCAGCGTGCAACTGTCAATTCATCGTGTGTCGCCCAGCCTAGGAGGGTGTCTTCACAAAGGTGGCATTAGTATGTGATTTATGAGTGAATTATTAATGCTAAAAATTCAGCGTTCTAAACAGTATCATCCCATTACATTGGTAAACAAGAAGTACAAAGTAAGTGTATGTTGGGTTTGCCTGTGTGTATGGAGTGCGTTTGAGTGTGAAGTGAATGTATGTGTATGTGGGGATGGGTGTGTGTGTAAAAAAAATTGCAAAAATTAACACCAAAATCTTAACATTGGTTATTGCTGAGTGAAGTATTAAAAATACATATTTTTTTTTGTTTCCCAAAGATTCTATAATGCATATATTTCCAGAATAATAAGAAAAAATGGTTATTTTTCAAAGTCATCAATTTTAAGTGAAAGTTTTCATTCGACAGGGGTGACCTGGCCGATCTCTGGAGGCTGTTTGTAAATGCAATGGGTCCTAAGAAGTCCTGTCTCAGGCAGACATAATGAGCACATCTCTGAGTTTGGCTAATTTGTTGATTTTAATTTGTTCAGGAGTAAATCCACTTCCCTGAGGCCTAACTTCTTCCCCCAACATCTCCTCAGTAGGGTGAAAAGGCGCTGGCCTCCTTTTGCCTCTCTCTCTCTCTCTCTCTCTCTTTTTTTTTTTTAATCTCTTGCGATAATTAAAGAAAGTTAACCCAGGATCAGAGGACAGAAAGTAGATATTGCCTTGAGCTTAATTCATCCTGGACTTTAACTGGCTGGATATTCCCCATAGAGGTGATTACAGAAGTCTGCCAGTCCTGCCTTGTCTTCTCCAGCTGAGCCTCTCATCTCTCCACCTGCAGGAGCTATCCTGCCCCAATTCCCAGGGCTGCTAGGTGTCAGGGCATTGAGTCACCCTCCCAGAGGACGGACCTAGAACATGGAGTTCCAACACTGACAGCCTGACTCCTCTTTCAGCAGATAACAAGAATACCCAGGGGGGCCAGGTTGGCCCCAGCTTCACATTTCCAGTTTTGTCTACGGGTAATTAACCCTCCACATTTAATTATACCAGGAATGTTTGAAGGTCTCTGCAAGACAACTCAGGTTGCCTCATGTATCATGTGACTGTTTTGAATGCTTCTTCCTGTAATATACAGACTGTTTCCCTGCTCTTGACCAAATTAAAATTCTTTCCATCCTTAGGGCTCATCTCAAGAACCAGCACCATGGGAGCTTCCTGGGTGGTGTGGTCCCCGTCCTTTTTGTATGCCCAACTAAAGCGACTCACTTTGTCCTGGGCCAGTGGAGACAGCTGGCCTTCTCACAGACACACCAGCACTTGCACATAAAAAGCAGTCACCAACTACTAAAGGAATGTCATGTCCTGCCAGCATTCCACAAGATTGCTTTGCAATGCACAACTCCACACCCTCTCCCTGGAGCCCTACTCCCTAACTCTCCACTCTCTTTCTCCTCTCTGGAGCGTCCCCTTCCCCAACTCAGCCTTGGGCCATCAAATGTGTGGGTTTGTTTGAACTTGATGGACATCGCTCCCAGCTAGATGCTCAGCAATGTCTGTTCTGCACAGTTTGGAATGACACGCTGAGTGACAGAAGCTCTCTGCCAGAAAACACACACATTCTCTACCACCACGACCCCTTTCTCTAGGTCAGAAGAGGGAAATGTGGCACTGTTTACATTTTTGACTCCTCTAGCTTACTGAGTTCCCTGAGGGCAAAGACCTGGCCCCCTTGTTTGTGTGACCTGCTTGGCAGAGCTCTCAGAGGACAGCGTCTCAGTGGGGGTCCCTGGGCTCCACCTTCCCAGGGTGATAGATCATGTGCTTCACTGCTGTGACATTGTGTGTGGAACAGAGCTCCTTTACAGGGTCCCTCATGTCCCTGTGCCTGGCCTCCTGGACATGGACTTCTGCTTTGGCCCTGGAGCTAAGATCCCTCCATCACGGTGTGCATATGCTGGCGTGTGTGCACGTGTGTGTGCATGTAAAGGTTGCTCCCTGAGGACTGACTCCCAGGTTTTCTGCCTAGACTTATGCTATCAGCTGCCTGCATTTTAACCTAGACCCATCTGTGGGCCCCTCCTCACCTTTTTCCTCTAAATTCCCACTGTTAACTGCTTCACTGGAGCTAAAGATCATCATGAACTGACTTTTCAATTACATTGACATTCAACATTACATTAGTTTCAGGTGTACAGCATAGTTGTTGGACATTTATATAATTTACAAACTGATCCCCCCCGATAAATCTTGCACCCACTTGACACCATATATGGTTCTTACAATATCATTGACTATATTCCCTAAGCTGTACTTTACATCCCCATGACTATTTTGTAACTGCCAATTTATACTTCTTAACTGTCACCATTTTCACCCAGCCCCCAAATCCCCCTCTCTGGCAATCATCAGTTTGTTCTCTGTAACTATGAGTTTATTTCTGTTTTGTTTGTTCGTTTGTTTTGTTTTTTAGATTCCTCATATAAGTGAAATCATATGGTATTTGTTTTTCTCTGCCTGACTTATTTCACTTAGAATAATACCTTCTAGGGCCATCCATGTTGTCATGAATAGTAAGATTTCATTCTTTTTTTATGGCTGAGTAATATTTCATTATATATATGTGCCACTTCTCTATCCATTTGTCTTTTTTGGAGCATTTAATCCATTGACATTTAAAGTAATTATTGATATATATAGTTTTCTCATTTTATTGTTTTCTGATTGTTTTGGTAGTTCTTCTCTGTTCTTATTCTCTTGCTCTCTTGTCTTGTATGTGGATGACTTTCTGTAGTGTGTTTGGATTCCTTTCTATTCTTGTATATGTCTTGTAGATTTTTGGTTTGTGGTTACCACATGCTTTATATATACCAAGGTATTATATAGTTGTCTGTTTTAAGTTGATGGTTGCTTAACTTTGAACACATTTTAAAATCACTACCATTTTTACTCACCACCTTTACATTTATGTTTCTGTCATAATTATTTCCTCCTTCTGTGTGTGTATGTGTGTGTGTTGTGTGTGTGTGTGTGGGGGGGCCTTTAAGAGGACGCTGGGTCTACAGCAGCCTTTTGTCTCATCTAGACTAATTCCCTGCAGATTTTCAGAGCCAGCTGTTGTAGGGACTCCTCTTCTTGGCACTAGTGATCTGGGTTGGGGAGCCTGGTGTGGGGTTGGGACCCCTCAATTCCCACGGGGGGATCTCTGCAGATGACGAATCCCTCCTGATTCTTAATCATCTCACCTCAGGAGTGTGGGACCTGCCTATTCCTAGTCTCCGCCCCTCCTACCAGGTGTGGCTTCTTTATAGCCTTAGTTGTAGGACTTCTGTTCGGCTAGTGTTCATTCAGGTGGTTCTCAAGGGTGATTTTTCTAGGATTTAGTTGTGATTTTGATGTAGTTGTGGGAGGAGGCAAGCACATTTACTTACTCCACCATCCTGCATGAACTGACATTTTCTTAAACATCCCATCCTCTATATGACAAAGTTATTTTCAGTATTAATCATGATAATAATGATAACCAGAAATTATAAATATAGACAATTAAAATTTTGTATTGAATTTCAATTAATTATGAGTTTCTGGAGATAAAAATAAAATAACTGTTGGTTTCACTGTTTTACAATTGAAACACAAACTTCAACTGGAATAACTTGAGTTCTATTTGTTTGTCTTTAAAATTACCCTTAATTTCCAATCAAACATTTAAACACACGTGTATGGAGTAAACAGAAGGGTTGGAGACATGAACTGGAACTATCAAACATGAGCTTGAATGAGTCTGAACTTTCAAGAGCTTACTCTAAATGACCACATATCGCTAAGTCAATGTGTGCCAGGACCAAATGGATAACCGGTGTGTGTCTAAATTAATTTTAATGTTAAATATAACATTTATTAAAGTCTAATAAAAATTCAACAATAACTAGAGCAATCTCTTACCACTTAAATCATAAAAAGGTTGTTTTGGGGAAGAAAATGTTATTACTGAAATTATTTGGAATTGCTCAAGCGTGAGAATAATATTGTTACGGGCTGAATTGTGCCTCTCGAAATTCATATGTTGAAGTCCTAACCCCCAGTACCTCAGAATGTGAGTGCATTTTGGAGATAGGACCTTTAAAGAGGTAAAGTTAAAACAAAGTCTTTAGAGTGGGGCTCTAATCCAATCTGATTGGTGTCCTTATAAGAACAGGAAATTTGAACACACAATGGAGACACCAGGGACACGTGCACACAGAGGAAAGACCGTGTGAAGACAGCAAATAGACGCCATCTACAAGCCTAGGAGAGGCCTCAGAAGAAACCGACCTTGCTGACTCCTTGATCTTAGACTGGCAGCCTCCAGAACTATGAGAAATTATATTCCTGTTGTTCGTGTCATGGAGCTTTGTTATGACAGCCTTAGCAAACTTATAAAAATATAAAGCTGATTGAAATTTAGAAAGGTTCAGTGTTGTTTTGAACTTCTCTACCAACAATGGAGCCCTTGATTGCTGTACCAGGTGGGCTATGCCTCCTGCTTCCCCCTTCAGAGGCTGCTGATGCCCTGTCTAGTGTAGCTGATTCTCTGGTTTCTGCAGGGCTTGCCAGGTACTCTTCTAGGCTCAACTGACAGTTGTAGTGCCCAACAATACCCATTCCCTGGCTATAGGATACCATGAATCTCTGATAAATCCTAAAAAGATGACCAGCACATGCAGGTGTTCCACAGAAGGAAATCCATCACAGCCACAGAGGCAAGGAAAGACATTCCCCAGGAAACATCTATCCAGGGATCACAGTGGCATGGGTGGCTGTTCCATGGGAGATGCCCATGGCAGAGGCCTCAGAGACATAGGCAGACTCTTTACAGACCCACTCCTACACAGGAGGTCACTGGAGCAAAGGCAGAATGCTTTACAGAGATGTTCCCTACACAGAACCTCACAGGCATGGACAGACCTGGCAGAGAAAATGCTCTCATTTGCAATCACAGAAACACGTAGGGATTTTCCTCAGATTTAGACAGAAACAATCTTCTCAGGTAGAAGCGATCTTTAGACACAGATGGGTATTTCAGAAAACACACACTGGCCTGCAGATCAAAGAGGCTGAGTAATTGTTTTACTAAAATGCCCTCCTGCAGAGATGAACCCCAAAACTCAGGACAATGGCATCCCAATGTCAGAGAAAGGAATAGGGACACCCCAGATAGCACACCTCATAAACTCAATGTACATGCCTATCCCTCCATTTCCCCTCTTGGCCCAGATCTTTTTCTGCCAAGACATGGGGTGTAAGACCTTGCTAGATTCCCCACTCTCTGCCAAAAAAGCTCAGGGTACAGCCACAATCTCTGGGTCTGTGTCAGGATGCTCCGCTGGGCATATATTGGAAGAGCTGAAACCATTGTCACAGAGTGTGGTGCTAAGGCCATTTCATTAGGCGTAAAGGTTTGCAGAGGACAGATGATACCCAGGAAAACACACCAAGGTTGAAAGGGCCAGTGAAGCTTTCTCTGCAACTTTCAATAAATTCTGTTTTCTTTTTTAAAAAGTAGCACTTCTCTAAAACTGAGTAGGATTAGGAATCAGGACTGATTGCTGAAAAAGGCAAAGGAAGGAAAGGTGAAGTCACAGTTTATCCAGGAAATGACAGTTGAACAGCAGAGTGGACTCACATCCTCATTGACCGTCTCTTTCTCTTGTCCTCTCTCTCCCGCCACCAATGACACAGCCATCTGCTTCAACACTCATCCACTTTCTCTCACTGATTCCACCCCCCCTGCACTCCCCCTGTTCCCAGCTTAGAGTCCCTCCCATCCCCTCACTGTCACTTTCTTGTTCTCCCTCTTCAGTGCTGCAGGGCAATAACCACATTTACAGTCTGGGTCATTATGCCTCCCCTGGGGATCCCACTGCTGAGCTCTTTCTGGCTAGGAGTTGCTGAGGAGAGCCAAATGCCCCAAAGGGAGCTCAGACAGTTTTGAATAATAGATCAGTAGAACTCTCCCTGCTGAGTGTGCTCCACCAGAACATCCCTGGGCAAGCTGGGGGAGGGGCTGGAAGGCAGGAGGAGAACGAGTTTTAGCTTTGTAAATGCTAAGCACTGGAAATTTCTATCACACTTCCCAATAGCTTCTACACCAATTTTGACCATCCTATAGTGATATATGAGTGAGATGGCAGTGGGAGCAGATACCTCTATGGAAATAAGTGTTTTGTCACTGACATGGAGTTTAGAATTTCAGGAGCATAGTGGTAATATAAAACAGACCAGCTTTCAGTCAACTTTAGTATTGTTTTTAAATTCCCTGCAGACAGCGTACAGCCAGGGCATGCTCCACCATTGCTATCCACCTGGGCGTTGGGGGCCGTGCCCACTGGTAAACAGCCAATCCCTGTCTTAGGATCAGACCATAGATCGGCACATTCTCCCCCTAAGGTGTGGATCAATTGTGAAGCTACAGAAAGTGAGGTGTCTCATGAACAAGGGGGGCGGATCTAAGAGTTCATCTTCTTCCTAGTAGTATAGAAACCCTTCAGAAAAGCAAAAACAAATTAGGGCCAACAGAGATGTCTGGTGGGACCCAGAGTTCATACTGTTGTAACAAGTACGGTGACTCAGGTAATAGAGTGGTTTTCCAACCTTACCAGGTGTCCATCTTCTTACTTTTAGACCACTTCATTTGGCTTTTTCCATCAGGACCAATAAAGAATTCTGCTATGTAAATACTTAAGATTCCACCCCACTCTCCAGGGGGTCTGTGCTTTGCAAAAGAAACAAAATCATGAAAACACAGGATTGGAGGAGGTTGAAAGGACTCTGAAATAAGAGAAATGAGACCTAGTTTTCAATCATTAAGAGGGTGACCATGGAAATTGTATCGGTCTCTGAGCTTCAAAGAAATAGGGACATAGACACTTGATTAAATCACCACCAAGAGAGAAAATAATTGATGGGAACATGTTTAAAAATTTACACTGTAATACCAATTACAGAAGTCATCATCATGCAAAATTCAGAAGATTAAAGTTAGCATACTTTGAGGAACCAAACCTTGAAGTTTTCCCCCACAACGTAGCCATGAGAAAAACCACACATAAGAATTTAGTATCAGGAACATAGACTATGGTGTCAGAAACACAGAAGTTCAAATCATGACCCATTTGCTGCATACAGGCTTACTTTGTTTGATTGCTCTTTGCTTTATTGCACTTCACAGGGGTTGTTTTTATAATTTGAAAGCAAGATCCTCCACCATCAAAAAGATTACAACTCGCTTTATTATGATACTTGCTTTATTATGGGGGTCTGGAACTGAAACCACAATATGTCCATATTATGCCCATAGTATTATAATATTACTACACTTGGCATCAGTTACCTCATTTGCATAAGGAAAATAACTCCTTTATTCACAATGGTGACATAAAGAAATAAAATTGGACTAGTTGTATCTCCTATTGTAGCATCCTGATTTTTCTGTTCCATGTAAACAGAACAGAACAGGTTGGACTGTTCCCAGACTACCTACCAAAGATAACCTGAGGAACCAAATCTAAACAAATCACTGCTCTTCATTTCTTTGGCCGTGATGTTTGGATCAAGCGTGGACATACAACCTGACTCGACTTAATGAATAACATGTCCAAAACTTTCAGTGAAAAAGAGACCTTCCCCTTCTTCTTCCTGTTGTTTGCGGGACAAAGATACTCTGTAAGTTTAGAACTATGACTACCATGTTGCCACCTCAAATGGAGAGCCCATTGGAGTGTGCTGGCAACACAAAGGGAAACAAGGGTGGGAGATAAGGAGACATGTGCTCCAACGGACACCTGTGAGCATATGGATACAGCCATTCTAAGTCAGCCCTTCTCTGGTATTTTCAACTACATGAACCAATACATTGCTTCTCATCTTTTTAAAAGATATTTTAGGTTGGATTTCTCTTAATCACAACAGCAAGAAAAATAAATAATGAAGTAATTAGAATCAGAAGTGAGCTATTGAAAGTGATAATCCTTAATATAGTACCGACTGTATCTTTCAAAATAATGGAAACTCCTCCGTTAATGACTGGGAAGTTGTCCACTCACATCAGGCAGACAGGAACCATGCACGTGCAATTCACACATCCAAAAATATTATGCCACATCTTTGTGTGTTGTTAATCTCTTTATCTTTAAGAAGAAATGATCTTAGAATCATGTGCGTTCAGTGTCAAAGGGATCAAGGAAAATCCCACCTGCCTGTCACCTTTGCTTATCTTTGGAGGTGTGAACCAGCTTTGTCCAGGCTGCAGAGCCAGGCCAGGACTCAGAGAGCTCCTGAGCACTAACTAATTCAGTGCCATTTGTCTGGTGCTGTCATGACCTCCCATTATGACTGTCTTTAATTATGCTTATGTGTCGTCATGGTGTGTCCCCACCAGGAATTGGGCCCACGCAAGCTCTCCAGGCAATGAGAAGCCTGGGCTTGGGAACTGTGCAAAGGTCTCTGGGTCAGGAGAGGGTACTGGGCATCAGGCCTCATCAGTTCATGTATCTGAAGCTGAGGGGAGAAACCTGAGTGGACTGCGGAGAAATCAACCCTCCACCCCAATCCTAAAGGGCTCAGCAAAGAAGGGAAACCTTGCTGCTGAGAGTAGTTTCCAGAGAAATCCGACAGGGGTCAGTGGATCCTTTGATGCTTTCCATTCACTTTCCTCAGTGAAATGAGGGTGATGATGGATAAACAATGAAGGGGAGATGCTTCTAGGACAGCTGAAGCAGACATTCCAGCCACCAGGAGACCCCTTTGGTTACCATGGAAACAACTGTGGGAAGCAGAAAAGTAGATGGCATAGTTTGACTCGGTTTAAATGCAAATTCTGCGGGTAATTAAGAGGCAAACCACAGTAAGAACATTACAGGAGATATATAGTCACTGGAAAGGTAATAAATGCCTGCTTTGAAATGGATATAATGAAAAATTTGACAGTTTGTCTCAGCAAGAAATGCTGTCTTTAGAAAAATCTCAACCATTTCTATCTTTCCCTCCAGTTTTGGAAATTGTCATTCTAGGGTTTTGTGGGTTTTTTTGCTGTTTTATTTATTTATTTTCTTTTTATAATAAAAATTCCGACTTGCAATGGTTTTAAAACTCTACTCATTAGCAGGTGTCTTCTATCTCCCCCATAGCCCTCACTGGAGCCTTTTGTGAGCTGGAGTTCCATCCACATTTCAGCTTCAATTTTCCTGTTGTTGAAGAATCAATTGATTTGAAGGGGAAACGTTCTCTTTTGTTCTTTTTCACTCAGAGTTGTTCCTTGGAGTGAACATGAATGTGGGCTCCTCAATTAAGAGGTCCTGGGTGTTCTGCTCGCCTGCTCCACCCGCCCCACAGGCCTCTAGTACTTTCCTATGTAATTGGAAGGTTCATCTCTCAATAAACTCAAGTGAGAAAGAAGGGGAGAGCCCCATCCGGGCCTACTTTGGCTGGGAATGAAAACTTCCACTACTTGCTCCCCTCCAGATGAATGAATGGCCTGAATGTGGTCTGAAATGGCCCCAGTCCAGGCCTGGGTGGCTGTAGTTGAAAAAGGCAGCAGCTTCTTAATTAGAGTGTCATTGCTTTTGGACGCCTGCGCAGCTAATGAGGGCTGCTTGGCTCTGAGTGGCATGGACTTTGATGGCTGAGAGAAGCGCTGTCAGCAGCGCGGCACCCATCCCTGCGCCGCTTTGCACAGGTGTGATTTCTGCTTCCTCTTAGGTCTTTCCCAAAGGAGGCCTTGACCAGTGTCTGCCTTATATTATTCAGTCCTCATTTTAAATTTCATATAAGGAGACGGCCACATGTAGAGTCAACTTGAAGCAGCCGGATTTTTTAAGTTAAATACAATAGTAAGGATGGAGAAGAGTGTTTTGTTTTTTTAACTCCCTGCTTAAAAATCTCATTATTTATATCGCTATAATTAAAATTAAAATGCAAATCATAGAAACTAAAAACTGGAAGCGATATGGGAGTTTATCTTGCCTCTGGTGTTTTAATTTGGGGCCCATACATTAGTGTCAAGATAACCATAAACACCTTGAAAAGTAGAATGCTTCCTACCGCTGATATCAGGGGAATAAAAGGATCTGTAACATAAAAAAAAAATAAAAAGATGATCTAATGCTATATTACGACATCAAGTACAAATAGGTGGTCCCTGTTTATGCATCTTGGAGGAATACATGACTAAAACTGTGTGATTAAGGTTTTGCTAGTCCTTCGAAGACACCTTCTGTCTAGTGCCATCTCATCTCTCCTCACCCCGATCAGGCAGACAAACAGGGATAAATACATCATTAAATAAAAAGAGAAAAGGAAAACAAAATGGAAAATTAATAAGTCACCTGGAGATATGGATTTTGTTTTGGCATATCATCGATGCCTTTCTATGATTCTGACAGTTTGGGACAAAAATATTGGCATCTGCTGGATTACTCTCTGGCTGGGAGAGTCCACATGGCAAACGCATGGATAAAAGACTGTAAGTACAACATTCAGAACTGACCTCAGCAAAGATGTTCCCTTCCCCAAATTACCAAACAATGTCTTGAATTGACAGATCTCACAATCGTGTGTGCAATAAGCTTTCCCATGTTAGGCCACAGACAGTGCTATTATTGGGGGCAAAAGCAGTTTCTGCACACGTGTCCTATCCTATGGGAATCTGAGCTCCTCCTCATAGAGCCTCCAGCCCACTCTAACAACAGGACAGCACGTCTCCATCTCCAAGCAACCTAGAGCCTTGCTTTGGAGTTTTTCAACTTTTTTTTTTTTTTACCTTTTTTCCTAATATGACCAAACATACTTTAGTCAACCTTGAAACTAACAGTTTCATATTTCCAGGACATCTGTATAATCCAAGAGGCATGAGTACATACCGAATCTCCTTCTTCCTAGAGCTAGAGTCCCCCAGGGCACGGGTCCAGACTTCATGATCTGTGCACGCAGTGGGGTGCCTGGGTTAAAGACCTTTTTTAAGGAAAAGGAATGCACTGGTAAGGTGTCTGAAAGTGATCTCTTAACAAACAGGTCCAGAGAAGTGACTGAAGTGGAAGTTAATGATAAATGACAACTCCTGGCAAGCCTTCATAACAAAGGTACATCATAAACCCAACCTGCCTACCGTCCAGTACCAAGGTGAGGATGGAATAGGCACGGGAGGAGCTCAGGTTGGTGGGGAGTGAAGGCTCTTTCTCACCTGCCCCCAAATGACTCATCAAGCCCTAGTGAAGAGGGATCTTGACCCAAAACCAGGCGAGGCAAGGGGAGAGCAGCTCTGGGGAGGATATTCTGTCACTTGTGCAGGTGAGAGATAAGTTAACCTTTGGGAGATGAGTATGTTTCCAGGTAGAGTGAATCAGAAACCAGTGAAACACCTAAACCACATTCAAGCACAGATCTCCCAGCCTCAGCTCTACCTCAGTTTCATCACTTCATTTGTCGCTTTATTTTGTGGACCAAATAAAATAAGACAGGTAGAGGCTTGATCCCAGCACCTAATGGGTGGTAAGTACTCAACAGAGGGGAGTTAGCCTCTTTCTCTACCTAGATATCCTGAAATAAGCCCCCAAACACCCCTGGAAAGCAGTGATTAAGAAGGATTGTTTTTTCAACTAAGCAGACCCTCTCTGGTGGCTCTCATTATATTAAGAGGGTTTTTATTTTTATGACAAAAATTAATTTTTAATTACCTCTATTTGAAGACAAACTGGTGAAAAGAATTCCGAAGAGATGGCAGAGTAAGATGAATAACAAAGAATCTGTTCCCCCTAATGCTCATCTTTATTACTGTTAAATCATCTAATTCAAAGAATTTTCAACAGCAAAAGCAGTAGCAGCAGCAATTATAGGGAATAACAATGGCTCCCAGGAACAGAAAGCATGTAACATTTTTCCTTTTATCCATGCCGCTCCCGTAGCACTGAAGAGCTGTCTCTGTATTTAACCATGTGTCCACATTGGTAGTACGGACCCCATACCTGGTCTGTGCTACCGCTAAGGGTCTACGAGACCATCTAAAAGTTCCTGGACCCCTGGGGCAGGTGTCAGGAGCAGCTCCCACCTCTCATCCAGCTGTAATCGAGGTAGTGTCCTAGTGTAGACAGTTAGCGATGAAGTCTCTGTGGCTTTCTCCTCTAGGTGTCCAGACCCCTCTCTCTAGTCCCCGTCCCAGGCAGTTTTCTATGCCCCTGGTCACACTAGACAGATGAGTGAAATGACCCAAGCCTGTAGGTATTCTATTTTCTGCTTCTGGCTCAGGGTAAGGGCATTGATAGACCCAAGGTATAGGAGAAAGAAAGAAAAATGGCTTCTCCCTTTGACTTCTTCAGAAGTAGACCTATGGAGGCTGGGAATGAGCTTTACAGCAGCTAATTAAGACAACTAAGGAAAATTGAAGATCAGTACATCACACAAAGTATAAAATCCTTGCACTCATAAACAAAATGTGAATGCCCAGGCACCACAACCAACCAAACAAAAACAGTATTGGAATAAGCAGAATGTGGCTCAGCAGAGAACCAAATCTTGACATAAGAGATAAACTTAAGAAAAATAGTCCACAGACAACATCCTCATTATTCCCTCCAACCCTTCGTGTTTCCCAGCATGCTGGGCAGGCCTCCATTAAAGCCATTCTTGTTCTGGGGTTTTGTGTACATGAGCTTTCACTATTGAGACCCTAAATGCCAATAATACAAGTTAGTTTTTACGGACAGTTTGTGCCACTCCAAAATTCATATGTGGAAGCTATTCAAATGTGATGGTGTTTGGAAGTGGGGCCTTTGGGAGGTAACTAGGTCATGAGGGTGGGAGCCCTCATTTATGAATGAGATTAGTGTCACTACAAAAAGAGACTAGAAAGCTAGCTTACTCTGCTCTCCACCATGTGAGTTTACAAGAAGATGGCCATCTGCAGACCAGGAGGTGGGCCCTCACCAGACATTGGATCTGCTGCTTCCTTCCTCTTGGATGTTTCAGCCTCCAGAACTCTTAGAAATAGTGTTTGATATGGCCAGTCTATGGTAATTTGTTCTAGCAGTCCAAACAGACTGACATCTTTATTTTTGAATCTCGAGTGGTAATGTCTCTAGTGAGTATGGATGTTTGGGACTTTTTATTGCATAAATGAACAAACTCCCAATGAAGTGGTTAAGAAATGAATGATAAAACAGAACATGGAGGTTAAACCTCCAAATGGCTAGTATTCCCAAATTGGGTATCAATAATTATAGATCTAACAGAAGAAAACTTTGCAGAAAAAAAAAAACTGCAGAAGAAAACTGGTGCAAAGGTAATTGTGGTTCAAAAAGTTAAGAATAATTGCAAAAACTACAATTACTTTTGCACCAACCTAATAAATTGAGAAATTGAAAAGGATTGTCAAATGCTGGACAGAATTAATAAGAAAATATGCTAAGGCATTTCCTAGAGGAGGGAAAAAGCTTTCAGTTTCAATAATAAAGGAAGACTCCTGCAAACTTTCAAACCAAAAAGGGGAGGAAAATCTTACATGCCATTCTTCAAAAATATCCTTTGACTTACAAGAATAAAACCCTGGATGTTCCTAATTCAAAAAAAGAGGAAAATGGAGCAGCTCATCTTATAGACAGAGAAGGTTTTCAGAAGAGATGGTCTTCGTTTTAGCATAACTTGCTATCCCTGGGAATCGTGATGCTCTCCCCTAGGACCTGCACCTTCAGAGACTGCAAGCAGCATGAATGAGAACGAGCTGCCTCCTCCTTTATGGGAGGAATGTGGGCCCCAAGGCAACTGGTCACAGCTCTGAAGCTCTGGACTCCCACTGAGCTGCCAACTGTCCCAGGGAGGACAGTGAGAGGAACCAGCCAGGATCCATGACTGTGCAGAAAACAGTTCACATCACAAGTCTCAACGCTGGTCCCTGAAAAGGCCTGCTTGCAAGGTAGGCCTTGGTTGGTGTCTAGGAACTTAGATTTCGGGAGAGTTCCCGTCATGCAATTATTCTGAACACCTGCTTTCCTTCTGGAAATCTGAAATTTTGATGCATTCCTGACAGAAGCCACCTATATGATCAACCCTCAATACAAAACCTCTTCACTGAGTCTCTAATGAGCTTCCCTGATTGGCCACATTTCACCTGTGGCCGGGGGTATTAAGTGTACCCTGCGTGATTCCAGTGAGAAAGGACTCTGGAAGCTGGATCCTGGTCTGCACCAGACTTCTCCTCATGGACCTTTTTCCTTTGCCAATTATGCTTAGAATCCTTTCACTTATAACAAATCAGAGCCATGAGTATAACTATGCACCAGGCCTGTTAGCCTTCCTAACAAATGCAGTCCTCAGTCCCTGATCTTTCTACTCTGCCACTGTACCATATGAACTGATCTGATTGTCTCCATCCAGGCAAATACTAAGAAGCTTTAGAGTAACTCTCTACAGGAAATGCAATAGGCTTGCAAGCTGGAGAACAGCATGGTAAAAGATGGAGGAAACAGAAAAAGGCAACTTCTGGGTCCCAGGACTATCATGCAGACATCTTTGGCACGAGAAAGGCCTAGATGATGCTCGAAATCTCAATCAACATGTCAAGCAGATGCTCAGCATTCTTCTTGAGCACGCTGGTGTCCTGCCAAGTCCTTGCTCATTCCTGCTGGGATGATAAAGAGCTTTATAGACCCCTAAAACACAGGCATTTTCTCCCCAGCTGTCCCATCTGACTGTTTTTCTCTTTATAGGAAATCAGCAGAAGACTCATCTGTTGACACAGATAGGGCAGTGTGGTGTGTGTGTGTGTGTGTGTGTGGTGTGGGGGGAGGTCTGTGTGTGTTTACCTTTATCTGTTTATGTGATGGGCAGAGGAATTGCAGGGTGGGTATGGCAGGGGAAGAACACATTCTGAGATATATGGGAAAGATTAAGTCTCAGATGTTCCCTGAAGTGCACATGTACCAGTGCAAAAAGTGGTCAGCCTCAGTCTCCTTCTGCCCCACCATCCCTGCCGGGATCTCCCTACTTGAATCGCTTTACTCGTGTTCTGAGAGAAAAACCAAGTGAAACACATGAAATCACCAGAAGTAGGATTCTGCCATACCCACCCTTTTGCAAGTCAAAGCTGGGTGCCTCTGAGGTGAGCAAATGCTGTTGCCATTGGTGTGATCAAAGACACGGCACCAAACTCTCTCAATCAATTCTCTTAATCAACTGGCCATTACAATTTGTTACTTTGCAAGAACAGCTACTGTCAATATCTGCCTAACAATGGGGATTGAAGGACTACTTTTTTCTTATAAATCTAACATTACAGATTCAAGGGACTCTCTAGAGATGGTCTATGTCCCTGGCCCAGGCTGTATAATCTTCAATATTTCTGAAATATCCAAAACATTTATCTAGATATACAATAATGGGCACTCAATAATGGTGATTACTGGGGCGGCTCAGTTGGCTAGAGTACAAGCTCTTAACAACAAATTTTCTGGTTCAATTCCCACATGGGATGGTGGTCTGCGTCCCCTGCAACCAGAATAAAGATGGCGACTGGACTTGGAGCTGAGCTGCGCCCTCCACAACTAGACTAAGGGACAAGGACTTGACTTGGAGCGGATGGGCCCTGGAGAAACACACTGTTCCCCAATATTTCCCAATAAAAATAAATAAATAAATAAATAAATAAATAAATAGAAATAATGGTGATTACTTTTCTGTAGATCTCCAAGGAAGATGATTCTTTGACCTTATTTCAATTGTTGTCAAGTATTATTGAACATTTACTGCATGTCTAGACACTCTGCTGATTCTAGTTAGGTTGTTCTCCAAAGACTTGAGATTCAGAGAGTATTGTCAGGGTTATAGGAGTTAAGAGGAATGGTCATGGATTGACCACAGGTCAACCAGATTGCAAATTTGTGTTCTTTCCCCTACAGCAGATTATCTAAATCTCAGCACTGTTGACATGTGGGGCCAGATAATGCTTTGTGTGGGGACTGTCCTGTGCTTTGTAGGATGCTTAGTAGCACCCCTGGTCTCTACCACTATATGACAATAGCACCCCTGTAGTATGACAATCAAAAGCTCCCCAGACATTGCCAAATATTGTCAAGGAGGGAGGTCAACCCCACTCCTCCTACCCCACCTTCAGATGAGAACCCTACAGCAAGCTGCCTCTAAAGCCTTGCTACTCGATGTGTGGTCTAGGGACCAACAGATTCTGCATCAGCATCACAGAAGAGCTTATGAAAATTACAAAATTTCATGCCTCCTCTCAGTCCGACTGAATCAGAATGTGTATTTCAACACGATTCCCAAGATGATCTGAGTGCACATTAATGTTTGATAAGTGCTGTTCCGAGGTATTGTGTAGTCAGTTGTTCATCACAGATTCCCCTGGACAAATTCAGTCTTTAGAAGTGAGATTCTTAGCGAAATGCTCATAGTTTGAATTACATTGTTTTAATCAAAGATTGTAAGATTTTTGTCAAAAGATCATAAATTTTTAACTACCCTTGATTACCACAATATTTTCCTACAAGCAATCACCCTAAGATAGGATAAGCAGGAGATGAGTCTTTAATCAATTTATCCATTCATGTATTTGTTAGTTCTTCTCAAGGAATTTCATTGTACAGGGCACTAGAAATATGGGGTATACAGCAGCCTGGGCTGCCATCTGGAAGCCCCGCCACTCTCTACAATGCCCAGCATGAATCTCAGCTGCTAGATGCAGATATTTCTCTGCTTTCCTCTGGTCTCAACCCACTGTTCACAGTCCATACATTTCTGAGAACGTAATCTGGATTCATTGTATCTGCAGTGCAGCAATCCATGGGAAGGTGACCATGACACTCAATCTGCCTTGTATCTGCTTGAGATACACAATATGGGCTAACCAACAACCTTAAGGTGAATGACGATCTGATTCACACAGAGAAAGGCTGAGTCTACCACCCAGTGCTCTAGAGAAAGAGTACTGGGAAGGGTTTGGAAATCGGAGTTGTTTCCTTTCCTTTACAAATAATTTGACAGAAATGGTTTGAGCATGGTACATCACTGTCTATTAATGTTATATAGCTTTAAAATGAAACCTATCATACGGAGGGGGGAACTGTGCCACTAGCATCATAAGGCCACTGTTAGCATTTATTAAGAATTAAGGACAAGACTAGGCTAGATGGGCTTCAGAATGCAACTTATTCTCGTAAAAATATTTTTAGGCACAACTCATGTTGTGAGTCCCTCCAACAACCACCAATTTTCCTGTCTAGGGCTTATTTGGAGTCAACAGAACTGAGACAAGAGATTATCCTCTCCTTTCCACCAGTGTAAACTGAACAAAAAATAAACTCTGAGGCTCTGAAACTTATTGGAGATAGAGGACCTGAAGACAGGGAAGAATTACTGTCACAAAGCAGGAGGGAGAGTGTGTTTCAGGGCACATGGAGGCAGAATCACCAGACAGGGAGGGCTGCAAGGAAAAGGCATGTAGAAAGAAAAGATGAAACAGAGACCCAAGGAAGGAGGGGAGGCATTTCAGAGGGTTGGCAGCAAAGATTTTTCTCTGTGGGAAGTGCAAGGCAGAACACATACACAACAGTCATGTTGTGTAGCCTTGAAAAATTCACTATTAAACCTGTTTGTCAAAAATGACTTAAACTCCTTCCTAGGTTCATCATGTTTTCACTTTGGGATAAGTGGAACAGGTATTTCTCAGAATGGGAGAAGAACAAACCCACCCAACTGTATCAACTCACATGTTCTTTCTGTAAAATGTAGTAATGGGAAGTCTCTACCCACAGACATCTACCAGCTGAAGAAACAGTAAAACAAACCTATCCTTTACAGTATTGTGACAAACACAGCTACCAATATGCATAGGGAACCATGACAGATAGATGATACGAAGATAAATGATAGATGATAGACAGACAGACAGACAGACAGAGAGATAGATAGCTATTCATTATGTTCTGTGTTATAGAATCTTATAAGCATAGAAGGCTTTTACAAGTAATTGCTGAACTTCAAATTGAAAGTCTATCAAGAGAATCTATAGTCTCCGTTTTGCATTGCTGATTTAAGTGGTCCCTTCATTGCCTTTCCTCAAAATTCAAGGAAGAAGAAATAAAATTTTCTTCCTAAAATTTTGTTAGTAAGACCCAATTCAATCTGGGCATGTACAATTTAGTAAGATCAACTGTCACTGAGATTTATTAACAATTAGCAAAGGGCATTCTTTCAGTCAAAAAGTATTAGTTGGGCACCAGGTTCTGTAATTAGCCTTACGAATGCAAAGATGAGAAAGTCACACCCCCATCTTGAGAGAATGTGGTATATTGAGGAAAAGAGAAATAGGGACTAGGGGACAGAAATTTCTGACGCATAATGCATGCTATAGTCAAGGTGTTGGCGATGTCACCACTGTCCCTCTCTCTCATCTTCAGTGGGCGAGGCCCTAGAGTCTTTGGTCATGCAGAGAAGATGAAGACCAGTCCGGCTTGCAGTCATTGGGAAGTTGGCTTTGTTTTGTTTCTTCTTTATTTGCTTGTTTTAATCTCGTTTTGCTCATTGCCATCATGGGAGCAGACTGGGTCATGTCCCAAGTCTACCTCAAAACACTCCATTTTAGGGCCGGCCCGGTGGCTCAGGCTGTTGGAGCTCCATGCTCCTAACTCCGAAGGCTGCCGGTTCGATTCCCACATGGGCCAGCGAGCTCTCAACTACAAGGTTGCTGGTTCAACTCCTCGACTCCCTCAAGGGATGGTGGGCAGCACCTTCTGCAACTAAGATTGAACACGGCACCTTGAGCTGAGCTGCTGCTGAGCTCCCAGATGGCTCGGTTGGTTGAAGCGCATCCTCTCAACCACACGGTTACCAGTTCGATTCCACATGGGATGGTGGGCTGTGCCTCCTGCAACTAGAAATGGCAACTGGACCTGGAGCTGAGCTGCACCCTCCACGACTAAGATTGAAAGGACAACAACTTGACTTGGAATAAAGGCCTGGAAGTACACACTGTTTCCCAATAAAGTGCTATTCCCCTTCCCCAATAAAATCTTTTTTAAAAAAACAAAAAAACAAAACAAAACAAAACACTCCATTTTAGCAAAATGCGTGTGTTATACATGCGCAACATATATTTAATACATATAATTATGTAATATTAAATACATATACTTAACTGTCATGGGTTGTGGGCATCAAAATAATGGAAGAAAGCTGGCATAGCCCCTTCCATATTGTGTAATTCCCTTATAAATCAGGCTTAATCCTCTACAGGTTCAGGTGTCTTCCATTATTAATACCCACATCCCATTATGGGTTGCCGGGGCATTATCCAGAGAGATGGGAGAGGTGGGCCTGAAGTATAAACTTTACCCCACCCCTTGGCAAGATGTTTATACTCAGGAGTCCCATCTGGGATCTAATTTGCCAGTGGGAGGGATTTAGGGATTTTTTTTTTTTAATGTAGCATATGGCTAAAATAATTAAGTTTTTTTTTTCTAGTTGAATAAAGGGCTCTCTATTGATATTGAGAAGAGGAACTCCTTCAAATTGAACATCAGTGTATGAGAGAAGGAAAAAAACTCCATAACATTGCCTGAAATCTAGAGGAAAGGTATAGGCAGAGACTAAGATGAGAAGCTATGATGATTGCAAGCTGGCATTCTTTAACACATAGGCAAATGCAGACTGATATAGGGCTATAGCACTGTCTAATCTAAGGTCAATATATGTCAGATTCCCAGAGCTTTAGCATAGAGATTAGCAGAGCTTCCCTATGTCTGTCAGGAGCCCTCTCAGCATGGATGAAGTGCAATGGGATGGGAGGGAAGAATGTAAGGACTATGGAGTCCCATAATTATCTCAAAAGAGGTGACAATTACAGTTCAAGGCTATGATCCCTGCAACTGATTGCTAGAACAGATTGCCCAATACCAGCAAAGGAATATTTCAAATTGACAAAGCCTAAAAGTAACAACAGTAGATGGCTTAGCTGGTATTACTAACTTTTTCTTACAATCTACCTGTTTTCAGGTAGCCCGTACACTTTATAGGAGTTTCCTTTCTCCAACATTCCCCAGTTTCACCCTACCCTCATCTCCACATCACCCTTCCCTTCCAGGGCCCTGGTTCACCTATTACAGTGTAAGTAGCACTGGATTTGTCCTCATGCCTTCTCTGGGGCCCTCCATTCCTCTTCCACACATTATTGGATTACCACATTCCCTTTGGACTGTACTTCTTATCTTTTTCTTTTACCCCAAACTCCTGGTACTTTTGCATAATAAATGAAAATTCTCATGCAACTGCTGGGTTTTGTCCATATCTGGTGGGCCTGGAATGAGAGGATTTCTTATTTGTTGGCCAAGTATTCTGAGATCAGACACCTTTAGCATTTGAACTAGATGTTAACAAGTAAATAGGAATGTGTTGGGTGGAGAAAAGGGAAGAAGGGGCTCTGGGCAGTGGAGGCAGCATATACAAAAGCAAAAAGATATGGAAAGAGTATGGGAGCTGAGGCAGCCGTGAGTGGCAATAGGAGCTATAACACAGGGCTTAGGGGAAACAGTAGGTGATATATCTGTGAAGTATAGTTATGACATTATAAAGAAAAAGTCACTCCGGGGGCGATGTGAAGGATGAACTAGAGGCAGGGCGACAAATAGGATGCTATTTAAATAATCTGGGGAGTCTGAAAAAGACAGTGGCAAAGCATGATAGGGTTTTAAGAGACACTTCTGACATTACAGCAGTCATATCTGTGATAGAAAAGTTGTCAGCAGTTAAAGCAAAAGAGGACTTAAGAAAGCCCCCTGAGACTATTAAATTGATTTAACTGAAACTTAACAAAAAAATGGGACTGCACATTTTTTTTTCTTTTTAAGAATTGTCATGGGATATTTAATGTCAACTCAGCCTCCCTCTATGCTAAAGATGGCCACTGTGCCTGACATGGATTCATTGAATAGTCAATATTTATAAAGTCAGGCCTACTCATCCAACTGCAATGGCAGTGACAGGCTGGACACATTCCATTCCATTTGGGCCCTTTGTGCTAGGGCTCTTGTCCTGTCTACAGGGAAGCTGCTGGCGAGAAGCACCCCAAACACTCGGTTGCAAGGTTGTAAATTTCAGCAAGGCTATTCAATATTCATGTAATTACCCTAGAAAGCACATTTGACATTTCATAAATACGGCAGAATATTTAGCATTTGTCTCTCTCTCTCTCTCTCTTCTACCAAAGCTTACATGCAAAAATAATCCCCCGGGATCCTGCTGTCTGAAATGGCAACTGTTATTGAATCCATAAATTTGATGGAACTAAGTCTTCCTACTTCATTCCTTTCATAATTTACAAATGGAAGTGAGACAGTATAAATGAAGCAGCCTGCTGTCATGCATGGAGCACAACTGTTCCTCAGAAAGGGCTGCCTCCTGCCAGCTCTGCCTACACCTCCAGTTCCTCATGTTTTGTCATTTTCTCCAAAATGAGCTGTACAAACCCACAGACCCCACACAGACTCGTGGTCGTGGCTCGGGGGCCTGAGCGTGGAGCCCCCAGATGCCCAGGTGGCAGCTGGCTGTGCTGATGACAGCCTCAGCCTTGTGCTCCAGCCTCAAAGACACCGACCACAAATCCAGTTTCCCAAGGACTCTGGAACTCTGCAGATAGATTGAGAAGACTCTGGTGTCTTGCTTACAGCACCGCGACCACACACACAACTCTGGCACACCAACTGCAGCTCTCCAGCCGTTCACCTTAGAGCGTGTCACTGAGAGAAGAAAAACACCCTGTGCTAATCAAGCCCAGGCTTCGGGGAGCCAGCGCTCAAGACGGAGCTTCTGTAGGAGAAAGGCCCATCTCACGGGCAGTTGGTGCTGCTCTAAACACAGGTGGCCTCTTCACGCCAGGGTTGGGGAGGAGCAGCTCCTCTCCCCAGGCTGGGCAGCGAGCGTCTCTCCTCCATGCCTGACATGAAGTAATGACCTCCACCATCAACAGACTAATGCAGATCACAGATTGCACATCCGCAGTCTACATAGCTTTTCCCCAAAAGAAGCAACAGAAGTAGTTTTTCATACATGTGGTAAAAGATCAGCAGACCAGAGAGTTATTTTCCGAGCTATGAATTATCCTGACCTGACTTAGTATCAGAGATACGAGTATATTATGCTATGTAAAATGTGTAATATGTATATATATATATATATATATATATACACACACACACACACTATATATATATACATATATAATAATACATCCATATATATATGTATATATATATGGATGTATTATATATGTGTATGTACATACATGTAATGTAGGTATGTTGAGTAAGTTGATGTCTGCTTACATAAGTATATGTGTAAATATATTTTTACATACATATGTATATGAATGATTATAAATGTTCATATTATCTATGGATGTGTATAATATCATTGTGGATATTAGTATTTATGGATGCCTATGTACTTGTGCGCATGCAAAGATGGATGTGTGCAGAAATATGTGTATGCAGGCACATAAATGAATATATGTGTATGTGGGTCTAAGTACATGTAGTTTAACAGTAGTTTATATTTAGTTTAAATTTATACATGGCTAAATATGTGGCAGGCACTATGTTTTTGTGCAGCTATCATCTCAGTTTATTCTCACATTGCCTTTGACAGTCTGTAATTAATTTCATTTTACTGATGCAGAAAGTGAGCATCGGAGAGGGAAAGGTTTCTCCAGGATCACACAGGTACCAGGAGGCAAAGCTAGGATTACAGCTTATGTTCTCACTGGGATCCAGGGCACCTAATGGGTGTGTATTGGGGGGAGGGGTCTCCATGCACGTTGTGTGTGTGTGTGTGTCTGTGTGTGTATGCACGTGTGCAAGCAAGGGGTCACCTGCACAGGGCTCTCTGTGCATAGACAGTCCTCAACAACCGCATGCAAACAGGACTCCTCTTCTGCCCCTGTGAACTAGGTCACCTCCACTAATTGATCCATTGCTTTTTCTAAATGCCCTTCCTTCTCCGAGCATTCTCTTCACAGGATGATTCTCTGTGGCCCCTTGATCCATTTATGTGCCGCTGCTGCAACAGAAAAAGCAACAACCAGTTGTGGGGCCAGCTACTTTGGCAAGGCTTCTCTTCTAGCACATTCCTGAGGCCTGCAGAGCCAGTGGTTAGGAGGGCCTGGAGGGCCAAGGAATGAGTTCTGGCAACAGAATAGTCCCGTCAGCTCACTCCTATTCATGAAGAAGGGAGGTCCCTTCAGGCTAAACGGATTCTACCCTGAAGTGTTTATGAGGCTCGGAACAGGTCGGTAATGGTAAAATGGGTACCATCATGTCTCCTACTCAAAGTGGCTGAGAGGAGAAAGTGAGATAGGAGACAAGAGTCTGTCATGAGGCCATACAGACCCGGTGCTCTAAAAGCCAGGCCACCTCTCTTTGCAGAGGAGACACTCAGCTGTAGCAATTCTGCCCAACAGGCAGGAAGGTATCTGCCTGTTAATCTTATTTCTTTGAAACTCGTCCATTTTACATGTGAGAACCCACTTCCATGCACCTGCTTCCACTCTCAGGTACAGATGATTGAAAAGAGGGGACTCTGACCCAGTAGCCCATTGCAATGACAAACCAGGAAGATTCAGGCTCCCAGGAATCTGACCCAGGTGGAGAAGCACCACCCTCTGGGGAACATTTGATTGGAGAACCATCTAGAACTTATCTAGAGCAGGGCTGGGGATCTTGTGCAAACTGAGGAGGAAGCTGTATCCAAAGGAGGACAAAAAAGTACACAACTAAGTGATCATTTGGCCCCTACAGAACCAGAAGTGACCTTATTTCTTGACTTTCTAGTTTTGTGATTGGTCCCTGCCAGATGTGGCTCCACAACTTGCTTTGGGCTCCTTGAGATAATACAATGCCTTTTTTAGAAATTCTCCCTTTTGTTCATAATAGGAGTGGGTTTCTGTTCCTTGCTACTCAGTGATGCCTGAATTAAAAAACACACAGCCGAAGTTGACATCATCAAAATGGTGGCATGAGGTGAGCCTCTGTAAAGCTCCCCTGAAATTTACAACTAATTGAACAACAATAACTCCACAAAGGCCTTCCTCCACAGCAGACAGGCAAGGCAAAGAGGCCCACTACTGAATTCACCTAAAGGGACATGGCACCCTATGACCCAGACTAACTGTTAACAGAGGAGAAGCTGGTCTCCCAGGGAATCCCCCCATTGTGTGAGAAGCTGGAATAGTGCAGAGAAAACATAGCACTACCGTGTGAGAGAAAAAAAAAAAAGGCTGCAGTCGGAGAGAAAATAAAACATTCTACCAACAAGTACTGAAAAACAAAAGAAAGACTTCTTACTATCAACCTGTTGCAGAAGCCACTCCTGTAGATGTCTAGGAAGAGAAATAATAAATCAGTAATTGCCATGAATAACCAAGGCAACAAGACAACTCAGAAAGAAAGTGAAAAGTCTCCAGAAAAGGAACTTAAAGATACGGAAATATGTGACTTAAATGACACAGAATTCAAGATTGCAGTTCTGAAAAAACTCAGCGAGATGCAAGAAAACACAGAAAGGCAGTTTAATGAACTCAGAAACACAATCAAAGAACAACATAAGCATTTTACAAAAGAGATTGAAATTTTTAAAAAGAATAAATGGAATTTCTGGAGATTAAGAACTCAATAAAAGAAATAAAGAATGAAATAACTAGCTTAGGTAGTAGAGTTGACTAGATGGAGGAAAGAATCAGTGATATCAAAGATAGAAACCTGGAAATTACAAAGATAGAAGAAAATAAAAAACGAAATTGCAGCCCTAAATGACATTAGATGAAATGGACATAATTGACAGATATAGAGCACTTCATCCTAAAACATCAGACTATACATTCTTTTCAAGTGTACAAGGAACATTCTCAACAATAGACCATATATTGGGACATAAAATCAGCCTCAGCAAATTTAAGATGATTGAAATCATACCAACCATATTCTCTGATTACAAGGCTTTGAAATTGGATATCAACTGCGAAAAGAAAGCCAGAAAAAAACAAAAATACATGGAAATTAAACAACATGCTTTTAAAGAACGACTGGGTCAAAGAAGAAATTAGAGGAGAGATCAGAAGATACATAGAAACAAATGACAATGAAAATACATCCTACCACAACTTTTGGGATGCAGCGAAAGCAGTTTTAATAGGGAAATTTATATCATTACAGGCCTATCTCAAGAAACAAGAAAAATCCCAAATAAATAACTTCTTGTTATACCTTGAAGAACTAGAAAAAAAAGAACAAGTGAAACCCGAGGTCAGCAGAAGAAAGGAAATAATAAAAATTAGAGCAGAACTAAATCAAATAGAGAACAAAAGACAATAGAAAAAATTAATGTGACAAAGAGCTGGTTCTTTGATAAGATTAACAAAATTGACAAAGCCTTGGCTAGTCTCACTAACATAAGAAGAGAGAAGACACTAATTAACAAAATCAGAAATGAAAAAGGGGAAGTTATCACGGACACCACAGTAATACAAAGGATCATGTAAGACTACTGTGAAGGACTATATGCCACCAAATTCAATAACTTAGAAGAAATGGACAAGTTCTTAGAAACATATAGCCTTCCAAGGCTGAACCATGAAGAACTGGAAAATCTAAACAGACCGATCACCAGTAAATAAATTGAATCAGTCATCCAAAACCTTCCAAAAGCAAAAGTCCGGGACCAGATGGCTTCACTAGTGAATTCAACCAAACCTTCAAACAGGATCTAATACCTATCCTGCTCAAACTCTTCCAAAAAAATTGAAGAAGAGTCAGTATCTCTAACTCATTTTATGAGGCCAACATTACCCTGATACCAAAACCTGGAAAGGACAACACACACACAAAAAAAACTATAGACCAATATCTCTGATGAATACAGATGCAAAAATCGTAAACAAAAGTCTAGCAAATCGAATACAACAATGCATAAAAAGGATTATTCACCACGACCAAGTAGGGTTCATCCCCGGGGCACAAAGATGGTTCAACATCCGCAAATCCATCAATGTGATAAATCACATAAACAAAATAAAGGACAAAAATCATATGATTATATCAATAGATGCAGAAAAAGCATTTGACAAGATACAACATCCATTTATGATTAAAACACTTAACAAAATAGGTATAGAAGGAAAATACCTTAACATAATGAAGGCCATCTATGACAAGCCCACAGCTAATCTCATAATTAATGGTGGAAAACTGAAGCCCTTTGTGCTATATTCAGGAACACGACAGGGCTGTCCCCTATCACCTCTGCTTTTCAACATATTGTTGGAAGTCCTTGTCAGAGCAATCAGGCAAGAGAAAGAAATAAAAGGCATCCAAATTGGGAATGAAGAAGTTAAATTATCACTCTTTGCAGATGACATGATGCTATATATAGAAAACCCTTAAGAGTCCACCAAAAAGCTGTTAGAAACAATCAACGAATACAGTAAAGTTGCTGGCTACAAAATCAATGTAAAAAAGGCCATTGCATTCCAATATACTAACTATGAAATCTCAGAAAAAGAAATACAAAAACAATTCCCTTTGCAATTGCAGCAAAAAGGATAAAATACCTAGGAATAAACTTAATCAAGGATGCGAAAGACCTATATGCTGAAAACGATAAGACATTTTTGAAAGACATTGAAGAAAACACAAAGAAATGGAAAGACATTACGTACTCATGGATTGGAAGAATCAACATAGTTAAAATGTCCATATTTCCCAAAGCAATATACAGATTTAACGCAATCCCCATCGAAATCCCAATGGCCTTTTTTAAAGAAATAGAACAAAAAATCATCAGATTTGTTTGGAACCACAAACGACCCCGAATAGCCAAAGCAATCTTAAGAAAAATGATCAATACTGGAGGTATCGCACTCCCTGACTTTAGCCTGTACTACAGGGCTACAATAATCAAAACAGCACGGTATTAGCAGAAATACAGACACATAGACCAATGGAATAGAATTGAGAACCCAGAAATAAAACCGCATAAATATGGACAGATAATTTTTCACAAAGAAGCTAAAAACATACAATGGAGAAAAGACAGCCTCTTCAATCAATGGTGCTGGGAGAATTGGATAGCCACGTGCAAAAGAATGAAACTGGACTGTTATCTGTCACCAGGTACCAAAATTAATTCAAAATGGATCAAAGACTTAAGCATAAGACCTGACACAATAAACTGCATAGAAGGAAACATAGGTACTAAACTTATGGACCTTGGGTTCAAAGAGCATTTTATGAATTTGACTACAAAGGCAATGAAAGTAAAAGATAAAATAAACAAATGGGACTATATGAAACTTAAAAGCTTCTGCACAGCAAAAGAAACCATCAACAAAATACAGAGGCAATCAACTGAATGGGAGAAGATTTTTGCAAACAGTGCCTCCGATAAGGGGCTCATATCCAAAATATACAAGAAACTCATGAACTCAACAACAAAAAACCAAACAACCCAATTGAAAAATGGGCAGAGTACCTGAAGAGACATTTCTCCAAAAAAGACATACAAATGCCAAATATACATATGAAAAAATACTCAACATCCCTAATCAACAGAGAAATGCAAATAAAAACCACAATGAGATGTCACCTCACCCCAGTCAGAATGGCTATCATCAACAAGACAAATAGCAACAAGTGTTGGAGAGGCTGTGGAGAAAAAGGAACCCTCATACACTGTTGGTGGGAATGCAGACTGGTGCAGCCGTTATGGAAGGCAGTGTGGAGGTTCCTCAAAAAATTACAAATAGAATTACCATGTGACCCAGTAATCCCTGTCCTGGGTATCTACCCAAAATATCTGAAAATATTTATACATAAGGACACCTGTGCTCCAATGTTCATTGCTGCTTTGTTTATGGTGGCCAACACATGGAAACAAGCAAAATGTCCTTAGATAGATGAATGGATAAAGAAGTTGTGGTATATATACACCATGGAATACTATTCGTTGGTAAGAAAAGATGATGTAAGAACATTTGTGACAACATGGATGGATCTTAAGAATATAATGCTAAGTCCAATAAGTCAGACAGAAAAAGCAGAGAACCCTATGATTTCACAGATATGTGGTATATAAATCTATAACAACAAAACAACAAGACAAACAAATGATCAACAAAAACTCATAGACACAGACAATAGTTTAGTGGTTACCAGAGGGCAAGGGGGGTGGGGGGAGGGAGATGAGGGTAAGGGGGATCAAATATATGGTGATGGAAGGAGAACTGACTCTGGGTGGTGAACACACAATGGGATTTATAGATGATGTAATACAGAATTGTACACCTGAAATCTATGTAATTTTACCAACAAACGTCACCCCAATAAATTTAAAAAATAAAAAAATAAAAATAAATAAAAGTAAATTTAAAAAATAAAATGAAATAAAATAAAATAAAAATGTGATTAATTGAAAAGGGGGCTCTTTGGGTGGTCCCTAATCCAATATGATTGGTGTCCTTAGAAGAAGTGGAGCTTAGGACCCAGACAACACAGACAGAGGACACCCATGCGAGGATACAGCAAAAAGGCAGCAGTCTGCTGGACCTGGAGCCGAGCTGCGCCCGCCACAAAGAAGATGGGAAGGACGACAGCTTGACAGCTTGACTTGGAGGAGGTCCTGGAAGTACCCTCTGTTCCCCAATAAAGTCCTGTTCCCCTTCCCCAGTAAAATCTTTTTTTTGTTGTTTTTTTAAAGGCAGCCATCTGTGAGCCACTCAGGAGAGAGGTCTCAAAGAAACCAAACCTGCCAACACCTTGATCTTAGACTTTTAGCCTCCAGAATGATTAGGAAATAAATTTGTACTGTTTAAGTGAAAAAAAAAAAAACCAAAAAACAAAAAAACAAAAACACACAGCCATTCCTGAGGCACTCTGAGTTCTAGAATATCCTTAGCATTCTCTTCTACTATCGGTGGACACACAAGAAGTCTGGCACCCCTGTGTACCATCTAGTTTACAGGCTTAGTGTAGAGGCTAAAGAAAGCTTGAAAAGTTAGAATATCTTAACAGCACTAAGCAAGAAAACTGGCCACAAAATTTTAATATACAATCAAGGATCCTAAATTTAAAATATCCTCAAAATCAGTCATCCTCATTGCTCTCGAAGATGCAACAGCTGCACCCTGTGTTCTAAAAAGCCATAATGCCTGCAGATATCATGGGAGACATATGACATACTCATACATGTGTAGCCAAGAGTGACAGCTGGTGTCTCTCTGTTCTTTAATATGTACATAAAATTGGTTGAAAAGTTTATGCTATTACTGTTCTGAAGTTTAATACTTCCCCTATATTTTTATGACTTCCTAGGTGCTTTGGTGTTTACAACACCTAATTTCTACTCTATTCCTCAATCCCTCCCCTCCCTCAGAGATTTACTCTTCCCGGGCCTGGGCTGACCCCGCTTTGGACCCCAGAACCTGTCCCTTGATTTCTTGTAAACACCATTCATACAGGCCATTCAGCTGTGCAGCTACTTTTCCTAAAGAGACAAGACAGCACGGCACAGCCAACAGCCTAAAACCAAATAACAGACAGCAGATCCACTTCTCAGCAGCCTCCAAGGGCCCCTCCCCTCTCCCTGGCAGGATCCTTTCCACAGTCCCCTGTGCTCACCTTCCTCTCACCCTCTCTCCAGGTTCTGCTCCATCCTGCGTCTTTCTCCCCCTTCCTGTTCAGCTATTCCTCCCTCACTTCCCATAATTCCTCTACTGCACAGTTGTCATTCCTTGATACACCCCCACCCCATTCAGACCATCCCCACAGGTCCTCCAATCATATTCTCAAAGGTCCATTAAGGCCTGTTATGAAACAAGCACAACTCTCTCCTCAAGTAGAATTCTGCTCCCAGCACCCAAACTAACATTAGTTTCTTCCCCTGTGCACAGTCAATTGAAGCAAACAAGGTCTTCTCTAAGAGATCAGGGACTTCCTTCTGTCCCTAATCTCCTCTGTAGCTCCATCCCCTGGCACTTCAGTCCTGACAACCTCTCTGCCAGATTGCAGAATGTCTCCACATTCCCCCAAACAACACTCAGGCTTTGCACGGCTCTTTCCCACAGATCTATCCTTCTGCCTGGAATACCTGGATTTTTCAACGGTCAACCTTCCCCGCCATCCTAAATACAACTCAAATATTGCCTTCTCTGTGGTTTCTCTCACAATTCCCTGGACCTAGAAGGAATCAGGTGGCTCCTTCCTGAGCTCCCACAGACCTGTGTTTTCATCTGTAAAACAACTGAACAATTGCCCCATATATCAGACTATACCTGTTTACCGTCACTTCCCCTTAAAATCAGGGGAGTCTTTCATGGAAGAGCCACGTCTCTTTGATCTGTATCTCTGCATATTTTGCAGCTGGAAAATAATTACTGCTCTAAAAGTATGACTTAAATGAATATACAAAATGGAGAGTAGATGATATGTATCTTGTGCTTGCTATATGCCAGACAGCATTCTAAACACCCTACATGTACTACTACCTCATTTAACTACCTATGTGTATTTCCTCACCACAACACTATAAATATTATTGGGGGTTTTGCATGTGAGCTTCTTAAGGTTCTTCAATGTTAAAGGCCTTATACAAGATTACTGAGGTAGAAAGTGCTGGAACCAAACTTTGAATTCAACCTATGTTCCAAACAATTATGCTAGACTCTGAGAAATGAAAATTTAGTTTGAGGGGGTTTGGAGGAGGGTGATGGAGGCTTCTCCATGGACCATGGTTTCAGGTTCACTCAATCACAGGGCACACATTTACTGCGGGGCTGTGTTGATGCCGTGCTAGAATCAAAGGGCACAAAGCAAACTGTGACCTGCTATAGCTGGGATAGGTAGGCTCTCTGGAGTCAAGCAGCTTTGGTGGAATTCCTGATCCATCTTTCAACCAGTGTAGGAAGTACCTACATAAATACACAGGACTCCACAAAGATCAGACATTTTTAGTCCTGCTGCTGTATAATATAATGAGGGAGAAGCACACACACATACAAACACACATAATAATTACCTCAGGTCTGCATCAAGCCTGCAGGTTCATGTGAGGCCACTAGCTGTTATAGTGACTTGGGACAAGCCCTGGCCATCCAGACGAGTAACCCTAGCGCTTCAGCAATAGCCAAGGAATGGAAGGCCAAACAAGGACCCAGAACCATGACTGAAGGGCTTCGGTCTTCTTGGACTGAACAGGGTGGGAGGAAGCTGAGTCTTTACCTAACACTTTAATGCCATTTTTATCATGTTCTCTTTGCCACAGTAAGTATCAGCTTCTTTGCTAAAATTAAAGTCTTAAGCCCTCATAGAAAGAGTCCAGTTCCATAAACCAATACTGACATAGAACAATGTAAGCTGCCTGTGTAAAGACAGTTTATTTGAGCCCCTGGAAACAAGTGTCTACTGCTCCCAGCTGTTGTTACAATCATCACCTACTAGCCTGTGTGGATCTTCTCTTATGAACACGTGGGAGAATCTGAGTGTGCATATGAGAGGAAACACGAGAGAGAACACTACTTTGGGGAAAGCTGAGTATGTTTTTGAGCTTTTTCTAAGTCGTACTGATAATATCTATTTTTGACTGTATCAGTTAGATATTGCTGCAGAGCAAACCACACCAAAATTAATAACTTCACGAACAAGCGAGTCTTATTTCTCAGGAGTCAACAGGATGGTTGTGTTTGGCTGATCTCAGCTGGGCTTGCTCATGCACCTGTGGCCAGCTGTCCAGCTGGCCAGGCCTTGATGGCTTAGAATGTCCTCAGTTGGGATGACTCTGTTCTGATCCAGTGTTGTTGTTTTTTCATTTTCCCATAGGTTAGTCCAGGCTTGTTCACATGATGGCAGTAAGAGTTCAAGATAAAAAGTGAAAGTGTCCAAGGTCTCTTGAGACTTGGAACTGATACACCATCACTTCTGTCACTTTCTTGTGGCCAAAACAAGCTTCAAGGCCAGCGAGGATTCCAGGGTGCAGAAGTGAGTGCCATGTCTTGATGGGGAGAACTGCAAAATCACATTGCAGTCAATCTACCACACTGCTTGATGGCGACAGGGTGCATGTGCTGAACACTAAAGACTCACTGTTACATAGTTGTTATTTCCCCCACTTTCTGATGAGGCATCTGAGACTCAGAGAAGTTAAACAACTTCATCAAGAGCACAGAGGTGTGAGCGAGATCTACTTGATTCTAAAGCCTATGCTTTTTCCATTTCACCAAGTGGATCTGACGACATTTTAAACTCTGAAATACTGATGTGAACAAGCAACTGTGCTTGGCTCTAGGTATTCCTGAGAAATGTGTGACAGGAGGGAGGATTAGCCCAGGCTCTGGGAAATAGGCAGTGTCTAAGCAAACAAGCTGGCACAATGGAAAGAAAAATGGTTTTAGAATTAGACACTCCTGGGTCTAAACAGCCATAAATCTCTTCCCTTATCTGCAAGATGGTGATAGCAGACACTCCTTCCCAAGGCTGTGAGAAGAATAAACACGCTCTAGACTTCCTGGTGTCAGGTGCAAGCTGCACTACTAGGTGGGTGGTTGACCTAGGCAAGTTCTTCTGCCTCCCTGTGCCTCAGTTTCTTCAGCTGTAGAAAGGGCATAATGAAGATCTGTGAAGATTAAATGAATAAACGTCTGCATAGGGCTCAGAATACCTTGCACTAAGTAAGTAGTAGATAACAATCAATGTACAAATATGCACATATACCTATGGTGCCATAGAGTTAGAAAAGTCATACAACATCAATGTGCTAAGTCCTATAAAGGACCTGGTAAAGGGCTGGGAAAGAGGGCCTAAAGGACCCTGCTCTATAGGGTCTGAGCAGACAGAGGAGACTGAGATCAGAATCACATCTAGAGACAGACACTGCCCTAAGGCGCTCTCTGAGGAGTCGGTGCTTCTGCCCAGCTCAGAGGCCAGTGATGCTCAAAGCCGGTGGTTGTGGACATGCTTGGAGGGACCTTGTCTCTCTAAGGGATGTCACTGCCATGTTCCTTGGAGATACACAATTTACACAAGCTCATGTGTAGTTGTGGAAAACTAGGGGAAGTAAAGTATTATTAGGAAGAAAAGTAATCATTTCACATTCATACCTACATGCATACAAACACACAAACATTTCTAACTGGATGCTTGGGTTATTTGAGGGAGGGGAATGGAAAGAGTTCATGTCATGGGTTGAATTGCATCTCCCCAAATTCATTCCTAACATCCAATACCTCAGAATGTGACTGAATTTAGAGATAGGACCTTTAAAGAGGCATCTAGGTTAAAATGCAGTTGCCCTTGTATATGTGGACCCTAATCCAATATAACCAGTATCCTCATAAGAAAAGGAGGTTGAAACATAGACGTACACAGATAAAAGACCATGTGAGGAGACAAGGAGAAGCTGGCTATCCCCAAACCAAGAAAAAGCTTCAGAAGAAACAAACCCTGCCGACACCTTGACCTTGGAGCCTCCAGAACTGTGATAAAATTAATTTTTGCGATTTGAGTCACTCAATCAATCGGACTTTGTTGTGGTAGCCTGCACAAATTAACACAGTCAGTAACTGGCCACGAACTTTTAATCAAATTTAAGTCAAGCATCTGGACTCCCAGAAGCAGCCTGCTTTTCCTAGGGCAAAAGAGCTATGGATCCTTGGAGAAGTGGGGAGGGAGCGTGGTTCACAGAACTGGAGAGAAAAGATGGAGCTGGAGGCACAGCATCATCCTCCTCACTTGTGAGGGCCTTCTGATGCAACCACCCTGTTCCTGCCAGTTGAACCTTTGTTTCTGGGCGCTTCCAGAGCTGTGCTCATGAAGCCGTGGTTTCAGCATGCACCCTGGGTTTTCCAAGGTGGTACCAGTCTTGCGCCTCCCAAACCTGCCTTGCGTTCTTCCCCAGTGGACACAAGCAGATGTGACAGGGACAATCTCCTGTGGATTACTCTCAGATCTCTGCCCCTCGCCAGGCTTCTGGCCCAAATAAAGGTGGGGACAGAACATTATGTGCATGCAATCCATAATACCTGCTGGTCCTGCAAAGTCCCTTGGCTTGTAACTCACGTCACGTTAACATGAACAAGTTGACATTTCTGAGGTTAATGACCCAGTGGCTTATAAGACAGGCGGGGATTGTAATCAAACAGTTCATAGGAACTGGAAGCCTGTGAAACAGCCTTTATTATGCTGCCCAGTAGCATCTGAGAAAACTAACTTATCCTGTGGCACCAATACAACCATGTTGGACCCATGTCCTCCATCTAATTTGCACTTGGAAAAAATTTTCCCCAGTCTTCTCACTTCAGCAAGTGTCTCATGATTTTTTAAATGATGTACATCATGACCCAACTTGTTGCAGCTGCTGAAGGTGAGCTGGGGATGTGCTAAAACTGGAGAATATAAAGAAATTGTTCTGTAAGAAATGGTCTGCAATGGACAACAAAGAAATCATTCTGAGTTATAACAAAGATGAAAATCATACATCTATTTGACCAATAACAAATCAAATCAGGAGCTCTTCAATCACATTACACACAGCATATCACCAATTTTCTTATTTCTTTTTAACATTAAGAAGTTGTAAAATGTGGGGGTCTTCTTCCATATCTGCGAGAGTCAGTCCCTCTTCCTGTTTGTGAGACGGCTCATGAGTCAGTGAGCCACCTGGCTACATTGAGTTCTGTGAAATACACTGAATTCTCTTCATATTTTGGGGCCTGTGCCTTCTTAATGCAGAGGAGTATGCTGAATGGTATCTCCCTATTTGATTTTCTTTTTTTTTTCTTTTTAAGTTTCTTTTATAAATTAAAAAAAATAAACAAAAACCATGGTAGTTCTAATACATTGACAAATTCAGAGTTACACAATTAAAAATATATATATTAATACTGCAACTGCTTCCCACCTCCCAATCCCACTGAAGTGAGTTAACCAGCACTGGCGGTTAGGTCTGTTTGTATCTTTCCTCGCCTTTCTACCTGATCGTACAAAGATACAAAAATGATGTACATCTGATGTTTCCCATTTGTGTTGTTATACAAAAGTGTGAGGATCTTATACTCACAGCTCTTCAACTTGATTTCTTTTTTCCCTATAGCAACCCTTCAGGGCCATCTTTCTGACCCACACTCTTATACCTCCTATTTCCTTTTTAACAGTAGCATCAAATTTCATAGGAAGAATGTTCTGTGGCTTATTCAATCACCCCTTTCTGGTGAGTATTTTAAGTGTTTTATCTTTATGCTTCTTTTTATTTTGGATACTTCAAATGTTGCAGTGATAAACCTCCTTGTACACATAAGCTTGTACTATCATCTTCCAGAAGTTCAAAACGTATAGATGTTTTCAGTTGTATTGAATACCTTGATATTATTTTTCTAAAACATTACAGCTATTTACATATTCATCAGCAATGTGTGTATTTCCCCATATGCAAACTCACTCAGACATTATCCAGCTACACAACATATCAAGATGTGGGGATTTCTGACATATTCAGGAAATCAATCATTAGCGCCACGTGCAATTTGCATTTCCAGCTATAAACACCTCCAAACTGTCTTTTCACTTAAGATATATATATATATATATATATATATATATATATATATATATATATATATACACACACACACACACACATATATATAGTATTTTTTTATTATATAGTCTGAATTTTCTTCTCTAAAATGTGCCTTCATCCAACAATTCTACAATTATTCTCCTAAATAGTCACCTAGAATTTTTGTTTGTTAAGTAGTTTTTCTATTGGCATATTGGGTTTGATATAATTGCCTTAGTAGTTTGAGATTTTCTTCAGTGCAAGGACACATTGAGCATGTTTTTAGGTCTGTATGACCCTTAGTGCCCTATACTCTGTATTTCCCATAAGAAAGGCACAGGAAACAGTTTTGGAAGAAAAGAAATGGAAGAAAGATAAGAAGGAAGGGAAGAAGAGAGGGAGGGAGGGAGGGAGGGAGGGAGGGAGGGAGGGAGGGAGGGAAGGAAGGAAAAGAGGGAGGGAGGGAGGGAAAGAAGGAGGGAGGGAGGGAGGGAAAGAGGGAGGGAAGCAGGGAAGGAGAGAAGGAGAGGAAGGGAGGGAAGGAGGGAGGAAGGGAGGGAAGGAGGGAGGAAGGGAAAGAGGGAGGGAGGAAGTGAAGGAGAGAGAGAGGGAAAGAGGGAGGGAGGGAAGGAGGGAGGGAGAGAAAGAGGGAGGGAAGGAAAGAGGGAGGGAGGGAAAGAGGGAGGGAGGAAGGGTAAGAGGGAGGGAGGGAGGTAGAGAGGGAGGGAGGGAGAGAGAGAGGGAGGGAAAGAGGGAGAGAGGAACGGAAGGAGTGAGGGAGGGAAGGAGGAAGGAAGGGAAAGAGGGAGAGAGGGAGGGAGGAAGGGAGGGAAACAGAAAGAAAGGAAGTCAAGTTGAGAAGAAGGAAGGGAAAATAGCAACGTGTTTCTGATCCTTTAGAAAATGTAACTTTTTTCTGTATTACCCAAGGTAATGATGTTCATCCCTGAGGCTGTGGTGTTCATCACAGTTTTCATATTTGTCATCTTTACTAATGATGAATATTCTTTTATACTCTCACTTTTTTTTTCAAAAATTCTGAAATGGGAGTCAGACATACTTGAGTTTAAAATCCTGAGCTTACACTTATGGGGTGTCTGTGACACAAAATGGCATGCACATTCTTATGAGCAGCTGGTTTGCCTTTGAGAAATTTCCTAGCATCTCTGGGCGCATTCTCCCCACCATAAAATGCAGCTGACAGCATCACCCTTAGAGCTTATCAGTGATGCTCCAGTGGGATTGTAGAGTCACAGGCCTGACAGTGAGATACAGTGAGACGAATTCACACCCAATTTGTCCAGTTAATCCTGCCCCCTAGATTTCTTCTGATAGCCCATTCTAGTACAGACATGTTCAGAAAGAAAAAAACATTTGAGCCGGGTGAGGGTCCCACACATTTCACCTCCAGGCCCTTTCTCCTCCCACACCCCATGTTTATTGGAGCCCACAATGTGGCCAGGTACCAAACTGCTCTCTCTGTGTTGTTCGTTGTCATCTAGGACTTGATACTCCTTCAAGTTTTCTGGATCACACAGCTCTGTTAGAAACTGATGAATGATCTGAATCCTTACCTGAAGGAAAAAATGAATACAAAAGCTGCTCATAAGTACCGGGTTTCTCCAAAAATAAGACCTAGCCGGACAATCAGCTCTAATATGTCTTTTGGAGCAAAAAATAATGTAAGATCCTGTCTTATGTTACTACATGTAATATAATACCGGGTCTTATATAATACCATATCATATCATATATCAAATCATATCATACCAGGTCTTACATTAATTTTTGCTCCAAAAGATGCATTAGAGCTGATTGTTCGGCTAGGTCTTATTTTCGGGGAAACAAGGTATGTGCATGCCATTTGGTGTCACAGACACCTCATATAGAGCCCATCCTTAGACCTCAGTTAAGGGCTTGGATCTGGAAACTGGTAGGCATAAGCAAACCTAGCCCCTGCATCCTCCATGGTTGATATTTTCCATCAAAGCACAAGCTTCCATGACAGCAATGTGTTCGTCAGCTAGCATCGGCCCATCAGCACACCACATTGGAATGTAGGGCCTCACCCGACGACATGAGTGATAATGCACGTTCGACCTGGCAGAGATGCCTGCCAATTCGTTATCATTGAGGCCTGGATAGAAGATGGATCCTGTCTGCGTAGGGAGGGAGAAGGGGTGCCCAGAGAGTTTCACATGCTCTCTCTTTTGCTTACTCAGAAGTTTTTCAATTAGAGAAACTGCAAAGAGACTATTTATCTTATTTAAGTAACTATCTATCTTATTTACACCCCAGAACAACCCTGAGAAGAGGTTGGTTTCTTTATTACATGTTATGGATGTGAGCGTCTGAGAGAAAACATGATTTGATCAAGGTGACATTAACCGGAGGAGGAATTCAGGAGCCAAACCCATGCCCAAATTCTGTACTTCAGTATCCCATTTTGGTTTAGTCAAAAAGGGACTGTGATAAATATGCTAAGACTTAACAACCTAATAATAAAAGCAGGATGCTAACTATGGAGAAGAAAGAAGCAATCCATCCTCAGGAGCACTTTCCTAAACACCCAGACACACCCTGGAGACTGGTGTTAAATCAAAACGTGTGGGGCGTCCCTGAGCACAACACTCCAGGAGCAACAATCTAAATAAATGAAACTGAGAGCAACCTTGGCAGAAGTCTCAATGAATCTTATCAGAGGCACCACATGCCCCCGTCCCAACTCAATAACCCAAGATTTGTCATGTGACTTCCTTCAGAGAGCCATGCCTGTGCTGGTACGAGGGATGGAAAGATGACTAACACATGGTCCTGATCCCCAAAGAACTTACAGCCGAATGAGAGGCAGATGAGTGCAACACAAAGTAATAATAATGTGTCTGGAAAGTGCTGTGGGGGATGAAAGCAATAAGTAACTTGTGCCTGAAGTGACGAAAATCCCCTCCGAGATGGTGATATGACAGCTGGGTGTTGAAAAAAATGTAGCTGTTTGTCATGCGGAAAAGAAAAGGGGAGACATTTCCAGCAAAAGCAAGAAGTTGAAAGTGAATAACTTATGTATTAGTAACAAGAATCCCAATAAAGGTTTACATTAGTTCACTTCCCATATTCAGTAAGGTTCTGGGGCGAGGAGCATGGGTGCTGCTGCACACAGTCACTCAGGCACTTGGATTGAATAGGCGACCTCCAAGGTCATTAGCAGGAGGAGAGCAGGCACAGAGGACTAACACTGGACATGAAAAAACTCAGCCCAGAAGTGACACGTTATTTCCATCCCTATTTAATTGACTAGAACCAGTCGTTGGACCCTACCCAACTGCCAGGGAACTGTGAGGTGCTTTCTTCCAAGTACTCAAGAGAGAATGATAAGATCTGGGTGAACATTGGCTCTCTTTTCCACAGTTTGTTTAGAATCATGTGAATTGGATTTACTGTATCATAGCCCCATGTTGTAAACATACCAGAACAGCGTGCATTGAACAAATGCCTTGGGATCATTTTTGCCTCTAGTTTCTATAAAGCAATTAACCCTGATAATTAATTAAGGAAAACTTATATGTGTTTTTTTAAGAAATGAGCAAAAACTAAACATTTTCTTCGGTGTTCACAGACTTTCAAAAGGTCAACATAATATAGAGTCTACCCTAAGGAAATGACATATGTGGGAAGGGGCTATAGGACAAATGAAGAAGATAATCCTATTCTGGAGGTTTTTTCAAGGTAAACTTAGAAAACTGTTTTCCCAGCTTGGCAACTCTGACCCAGTGTCCTGAAACCATCCTTCCCTCTCTGCAGTCTGCACCAGGCACTTCAGCCTGGCAGCTCTCAGCACACCAGGAGACACTAGTTCCTCTGTATCTTTTCCCACAGCCCTGCCTCTCCCACCTCCACTCCCACCACCTTCACACTGTTTTCTTGTTTGTTTTTCTGATTTCTGTGGAACTGCCTAGTCCCTCCTGTATCCAGGGCTGTGTTCTCTGAACACCATTCCCGTGGGGCACACATGCTCCTCCAGCCTGAATCATCTTCATATTCTCCACCTTTCATCATAGGGTATTTTTTCATTATTCTTTTCTGTATAGTCATTTCATTTTCTCACTGTACCTTCTCTTCCCTGTTTCTCCTCCTCAGGTCAAGAGTGGCACCTTGGAGAAACCACGCCACACTCCTGAGCCCCAGTGCTCAGCTACCCCACCTAATTCACGGCGAGAACCTCCCACCCAGCCTCTCCACACTCAGGCATGCTCCCTCTGTCTACTCTCCCTTCCTCGCGGAGAACGGAAGCCACAGAATGCAGTGCTTAAAGTTCCAGGCTTCAGAGTCACATGCAAGTCCTAGTTATTTAACTACTTTCGGGTCAGTTTCCACATCTGAAAAAAATATGGATGAGAACTAGACTTACCTCATCAAGTTGTTGTGATTGCCAAATGTAATAAAGTACAGAGCACTTAGCAGACTTTCAATAAGAGTGTAAGTGTCCAATATATTTTCACCATCGTCATCATCATCATCGCCACTGCAGACCCCCTATGCTCAGAACACAAGTTATCCCAGCTTCTCAGTAACTGGCCGCAAAGCACCAGAAACCTCCACGGCTTTCTGTACTGCAAATCTAGGAAGGAGACAATCCTGCCCACAGGACCCACATTGGCATGTCAGCCCCTGAGACTGACTCATTCTCAGCACCATCACAGTTGCAGCAATGTTTGGGAATCAGATTTCACAACATAGCATAGAAGGCCATTCCTGGGAAGTCGGAAATCCCATTCACATGAATTAAGCTGAGTTCGAGAACGAGGAGGAGCAAGCATCTCTCAGAAACAAGATCTGGGTGCTCAGACACACACACTGCATGGACGTCCAGTGACTGCAGTGCATAATCCACCATCATGGCGCCACGTTATCTTAGAGATACAACTCACCTCCGCCTCCCGGTCTGCAAAACTTCCTGAATCCTTCTGTCTCGGATGGATAAAATTCCTGGTAAACCAAGACACAGAGGAACATTTTGAAGTCCATATAATACATTGCTGCATTTGCCACAAACACTTGATTCCACAGAATTTCTTTTGTATGCTCATTCCTTGCCCTGAGGACAAGAGAATCAGGGACGTGCTCTCAGGAACTTACCCTGTAGCAGGAGAGATAGGTAATAATCAGTAAAAACATAAATAAGTAACACAACTAGGGATAATGGTAAGATCTACAGATAACATATACCACAAACAGTAATAAGATGGAGAAGGCTGGGGGATAGGGGAATGTTCAAAAGGTGAAGGGGGCAATATGCAGTTACTGGAAGATGAAAACTATCGTTATCCAAATCTTGTGTGTGTGGGACAAGAACACACAAACACTGAGTAGTGTGAAAGGAGGGCACAACTGATGTGTGTTGGCATCTAGGAGAAGCTCAACACAATATGAGGGTTATTATATCCGAATGGATTGAGTATTATCAAGGGTGGCCTAGGAGCACAGCTCCTGGCTTGGGGAGGGAGGGTGAAGAGCAAGCTGATAAGGGTACCAAGTGCCCTTCCCGGGGGAAAATACTCTGAACAAGCTAATGGCAGCCGCCCCACCTTCAAGGATGCACTGTTGCTGCCACCTCTGCTGCCACAAGGACTGCCAGGTTTCAGGTGCACACGGCTGTCTGGGAACCAAAGGGCCCTCTTCACATTAGAGCACAGGGTCTATTCTGTCCTATTAGGTCATAAATAAAGGGCTATTGATCTCAGAAGATGGGTGCCCTTAGCTTTGGTGTGAGTTAAGTGCCTGAGGACAGATGATCAGGTGATTATAACTGCACAGGATAAATGAGAATAGAGGAGTGTGCCATCTCCCTAGAGCAAGGAGTCGTCCGGCGAGGAGGCAGCCTTCCGCAAGCTCCGGGAAGCTACATGAAAATGGCCAGGCTGGAACATCTGGTGAGGTCAGCCCAATGCAGACACCTCGGAGCCTTTGTTCTTCCTCACTAATTGCACTCCTGCTGGTGTCACAGATCAGAGGGAGGTATAGGGCCCTGAGGCTCAGGAAACACAGGTTAACAAGTGCACATTCACATGCAAGCACAAGAAAACCAATTATGAAAGGTCAGCAAGCAACTCACCTGGCCTGCAGCTGCTTCTCAGGGGAAGATTTTCCAGTTTCCTGTGAACTGAATCACATGAACTCTTGAGAGTTATGATGGAGGACACATGGGTTCTTCCAATCCCCTACCTTCTGCGAGGACAAGGACGCCACCTGGAATGCAGGCTGAGATTCCAGGAGGGGTGATTCCTGAAAGTATGCGCAAACAGTTACGGCTCAGTGTGCGATGCTTTTCTGAGGAAACGGTGCCAAAATTTCATCTTCTTTTAAAAGTGCTTATACCCACAAATAACTTAAGAGTTTCACTGTGCCAGATGTTATCTGGAGCCTGTTAGTTATCTCTCAGGGGAGAAATCTTTCTGCAAAGCGACATGACGTGAAGAAGGGCAAAGGCCACCAACACTAGAGGAGCATTGTGTCAGCTGCTTCACACCAGCATCTCGTTCCATGGCCCCCATGAGACACAAGGCGGCATTATTTCCCCCAACTTAAAGTCAAGGGAACTAAGGCTCCAAGCAGTTGAGCAGGTTGGATGCATGCCATGACAGATTTGAACCCAGGATTGTCCAATTCCAAACTGTGCTTTTCTCACCTCCTCGTAGTGATTCTTTCATTTAACCAGTACAGAAGAGTTGGACTTCAATGCACCAAGTCCTGACAGGCCACCCCCAGCCAGCTCCCACGGATGTCTGCCCTATCCTATGCCTCCTGCAGCCCTAAGGTTCTGGCATGGCTTCCCATTCATTGGGGGTCCTGTGGAACCTAGATGGAGCACAGAGTAATGTTGCCACTGGCATAAGATTTTAACACAGGAAGCCCAATGAACAGAGCTTCCATCCCATTCAAATCCGCATTTTACAGATGAAGGACTTGGAACAGATCAGGCAAATGAACTACCCAAATTTATGTCCTTCTTGGTGCCTTCACTTGGCCAGGCTGCAAGGGAGACCCACCCTTGACTTGCCCAGTGGGAAATGTTTCTTCCTTTTTGCTTGTCTTACCTTTTCACACCTTTTCTTGGTTTTTGATCAAGCCTAGAGTGTTTTGTCTTACAGTTCAAGCATTATCTCTGCCCCTGTCAGAAGATACATGGACAGAGCACAGCTTTGAAGTCAAATCAATTCTGGATTGACTTCACCTCTGCCAAGGCTGACCTATGTGACCTTGAGCAAATGTCTTAACTTGTCTGACCTTCAGTCTCTTCCTATAGGAAATGGGGGAAATAATACTCATCTTACAGGGTTGTTGTGCAGAGTCAATGAAATCAAGCATATAGAACAACCAGGAGATACCCAATACATGGCAGATACCTCTTACTATGTTCTGACATTACTCATAGCTGCAGCTGAGTCACACAGGCTGATCTGGACCCCGAGAGACTACACTGCTGGTCCAAGTGGAATCCTTTGCCCTTGGACTGGTCACATGCTCTTCCCTTGCCAGTTGCTTTTTAAGAGGAACCAATTTCACACTTCCAGATAGATCCACACTACAAATTGTGTTTGTTTTAAAATAATGAATAGTGGCATTATTATCCCACCACTCTCTAGGGCGCTCTGTGCTAAATGTATTCCTTTTGCATTAGCAGAGCTTCACTGCAGCAGATAAAAAGGCCAGCGCCTGAGCTGAATGCAGGGGAGAAAGGACGGTCAACCCCGCCTGTCTCCAGTCTCTTTCTGTGGAACCTTCCCAGGAGGCTGTCAGGCTCCAAGGGTGCTGGGAACAGCCAGGTCTCTGTCATTCCCTGTTTCCCCCGATTCTCAGGTGACAGCCCACAGTGGGTGGAATTGTTGAGGAAGCCGTAAAGGAACTGTGGGAAAGGCAAAATATCTTGTGTACATCAACCAACAAAAATGTTGCCTGTGCACTGAACACCAGGTAAACCCAAGTTGTTGAAATATGTGACAATAACAAGACACGCCGGTTCCAGGGATATCAGTGATACAGAGAATTCATAAGCCAGGGGAGTCCTGGTTCAGCCAGGTTGCTTTTCCTCTTGTGACATTAAACTAGATGCCAAATCTCTCTGCTTCCTTTATGGTAAGTGAGGATGCATGGATGACCATCGCAGCTTCTGTTGCTTTTAGGAGCAGAAGCTGAGGGTCCTCTTCCTGCTTTCCATCCCTCTCCCTCCAGTGAGTGGGAAATCAGGGGCTTCTGCCACCCTCCAACTGGACAGGAATTACTGGTAGATATAGGCTAAGGGTTAGCAAGTGTATGGAGATGGTATTCGTTTTGGATGCTGTTATGGGCTGAATCGTGCCTCTGCAAAATTCAGTCCTAACAGCCAGTTCCTCAGAATGGGACTGAATATAAAGATAGAGTACTCAACAGGTAATAAAATTAAAATGAAGTCATTAGGGTGGGTTCTAATCCAATATGATTGGTGTCCTGACAAGAAGGAAAAAAAATTGGACAGACACACAGAGGGAAAACCATGTGTGGACACAGAGAGAAGACCGACGCGTATAAGCCTAAGGGAGAGGAGTAAGACGAAACCAACCATCCTTCATCTCGGACTTTCAGGCTCCGGTACAGTGAGAAGCCACCTTTCTGTTGTTTAAGCCATCTAGTCTGTGGTATGTCGTTGTGGCAGCCTGAGCAAACTAATACAAATGCCATGTTTTCTGCCACACTGCAACGAGGGACAAGGCTAGAACAGCTCTAAACCAGCCTCATGAATGGAAGACCAGTCAACTAAAGCTTCAAATGGTACAGGGGCTTCCGATGTACACTTTGGATGTTATATTCAAATACCATTATAAATGCAGTTGTGGGACTGACTTGACCAACTGAAGGAAGGAGACACGCATCATACAACTTTAAATGTGTGTTCTTTCCCAGACAACCTCTATATGCATATGGTTTTTTAAATTTTGCGATTATATTGCACAATTTTAGCTTTATTTTTGTTAAGAAAATTAATTTGTTTCAAGGAAACATTTAGTATCTATTGTTTTAATGAACCTCTTTTCAATTTCTTCATGTTTTACATGTATCAGGAGCCTCAAAAATAGAAGTATCTTGGGCCTCACCCAAATTCTCAGTGGCCCCGTGAGAATTTGTCTCTTTTTTCCCCAACTGCCCTCCCTGACATTTGTCCATGGGATAAGTACTTCCATCGCTGGCATCACTCTGCTTCTTCCTGCAGGTGTGACTATCCTAAGACTGTGGAATGAAGTTCTGAGACTCATTTAGGTTGTCAGGTGGAGGAGGTCAGAAAAGGTAACCTGCCCAAGGTCAAGGATTCTCCATAGGTGCAGGTGAGAACTCTGCATTATTCATGGTGGTTGGGGCCAAACTGTGTTAGGAATAAAGTGCTGCTTTGCCTGGCTTTGTTCTCGGCATACATATTTCCCATGAGGCCCTTGCAGACAGAGGTGACTTGTCAACGGCATCTATAATTGATTTGATTGTTCCTGGATTCTCTTCCCAAATTTCACAAAAATATCAACTGAATATCTTCAAATAGCCCCAACATCCAACATAGTAACAGTTATCACACAATTAACATTTTGCCTCTGATCAAAAGCCCCAATAAAAGGATCTTCAACTAAGCTGAGGGGTTCTAGGGATACAGAGCTGAGCTTTTACTGGCCTGTGCATTGATTGCTGTCTGTCCCATGTCATACATCAGCCAAAAGGAACAGTCTTGCGCCCAGCTGATGAGACCCAGGAGCCAAAAGCATTCAGCTGATGATGTGTCCTGGTCTCTGGCCTTCAATTTACATTATTTTGCTGATGGTTCCTAGGATGAGACCAGAGTCGCAACTTATGTACTCAGACATCTCTGCCAGTATATCTATCTGGGGTCTGTTTTGTTCAGCAATCGCTGGAGACCACAGCTGTACCATGTCCATCCATTTCCTCAGTTGCAGAAATGTGGCATGACCTAGAGTCCTCTGTGCAATCCTGAGCCAAGGGACTGACAGGGCACTGGGAGCCAATCTTACCATGTGGGGCTTGGGTCCCTGCAGGACTGTTATCTATTCACCCACCTTTGCTGAGGAATCCCTAGTCCTCAGCTATCCCAAGCTGTACAAAGACTGGTCCTTTGGATGAAATTCTAAGCAAGAAGGCTGAACGTTTTTTTTTTTTTTTTTTTTAATAAATGCTTTTCACTCCCTACATTTAACCTCTAAGTGTTTGTTTTGTGCCCTTCACTAGCACCCATTTCCTTGAGAGGCAATGAAGAGGGTACAGTAACAGATCTTGGGTACCAGTAAGCCCTGTAAAAACTAATTCTAACTTAGTTGTTCTCACACTTAACCAAGCCTCAGAATCACTGGGAGGCCTATTGAAACAGATGTCTGGACTTCTCCCTCAGAACTTCTGGTTCCATAGGTCTGGGTAAAGCCTGAGAATTTCATCTCTTACGAATCCCCGGGCAATGCTGCTGCTGCTGCTGTTCTGGGCCCAGACTTTGAGAACCATGAGAACAGCTGCTGGAACTTACTTCAGAATAGAATCACAGTGCACACTGGAAGCCATTCTAGGGCCAACCCATTTGTCACCACTTCAGACTTGTTCCATTTTGTTTCTTTCCAGAGGTTTGCCCTTCAATTACATCAACTGCTTTAAAAATGCTTTTTACTGGTCCCAACACCATGTCTTGTAACACCTCCCACCCACTCCTCTCTGTCTGTAAATGACACAGGCAGTGTCGGGGGAGCTGGACTAGAACACGCATCTTTATGTGCCAGCTTGAGCAGGGTCTTTTCCTGGGGAGTTGCTTCTCCACAATTGCATCTCAGCCATGAGCTGGAGTTCCATGTGCCCAGAGATGTCTGTTTTACTCGCTCAGCAGCATCTAGTCCTATTTCCTAGAGGAGCTGGCTTTTCTAGACTGACAATCAAATACCTCTATGCTTTTTCAATCCAAGAAACAATTAGAGTAGCCTTTGGGGAATTTTATCACATATAAATAGAGAGGTTTGGACAAGAATGAGATTATGTGACTAAAGTATATTATTCTAGCACTAGCAGTAAGCATTTGTAAATCTCAATAGCTGTAGAAAAACAAAAAAAAGAGGGGCCCTGCCTGAGTCAGATTCAACTTCATACTTCATCTCCCCGTTATTTACCTGGCAATCACCACGTACTGAAGGTCCGGAGCCCCAGAGATGCTAGGCGACTATTGCCCCAGAAGTTCATAAGAATAGCCATAATGACACCCAGCACTATCAATACTATAGGGCTATGCAGCATGAGGCAGTGCTTGAACGTAGTCCACACACGCTTCCCATCACAAATGTTTCCTGGAGTCTATATGCTGAGTCCTGCTGTAGGCACTGTGGCTCTGGAGAGGAAAGATAGAGAGAGAACTCAAGGAATAGCAGACAATTGCACTACCTGTCCTTTAGGAAAGAGGGTGGCACATTCAATGTAGATAGTTTTAGGGGAGCTCAGTAATAGGATTATTTGAATAGATGTAGGAAGGGCTTAGGGAGAGCAAAACAAAGAATATGTGGTGTCCTGTTTGAATTGTAATAGCAGTACAGGACTTTACCTCACACAGGCCTGAAAGAGTGAGAAGAGAGGGTGTGAGCCTGAAAGGAGCCATGGTCTTTGAGCAAGGATGTAGCCCACCTGCCACGCTGCCTTCAGAAGGAACAACCTGAATAAATGCCTCTCTTCTCTCCACTCTCCTACGGGCTCTGCTTTGGACACACTAACAATGGAATCTAAAAATCCAGCTTTCGGGATCACAGAGCAGGGTAGAGAAGGATGGGATGCAGTTAGAGGGGCAAACGGAAGACACCAAGCATACTTCCCAAAGACTGGAACTGCATTTCAGAGAAAGGGAACCCTGAGACAGACATTTAACCCCCGATAAGAAGGTGGGGAGAGACCATTAAAAATGACTACTTAAATCAGGGTTCCAAATGCTCTTTCAAATGAAGAAGATTCAAGGGCATAAAATTATACCAAACGACTCAATTCTCATTACAAGAAGAGCTCCACTTCTATATTCAATATTGGAAAATGATACTGGGAGGGGGCATTAATTAAGAAGGTAGACAGTGATGTCTCATAAGGGTTTGAAAAAACTGCAAGAGGAATAAGATCATAGCATGTAGGACATACCTTGAACAAAGGCATAGAATCAGAAGAATAAAGGTTGGTGAATTTCCACGAACAGCGCAATGCAATGCTCAGTACACTGGAAGGGAAATGTAGCAAGATCCATATAAAAAAGTAGACTGGTGCCACATTGGGAAGATTTTGGAATGACAGAAAAAGAAAGACAGGCTGTTACGTATGTGATGGGTTCTGTTTGGGGGGGGGGGCACTTGCTTAGTCTGAGATGCGCTGTGGCACAAACCTCAATGGGTAACTCAGGTATAGAACAGAGTGAAGGACACTGAGGTGAAGTGAGATGCAGATGGTCAGTCAAGAGGCAATCAGTAAAGAGGGAAAATGACTATGGACAGTGGAAGGGGGAGAAAAGGACAGCTGCGAAAAACATTATGCTGTTGGCATCAAAGCACATTGCATCTAGACATCAGGGGTGAGGTGGACAGGGAGAAAACAAATTTGCTTCTGAGTATTCTTGACTATCTTTCTATGTATGCTATTCATCATGATATAGTAGGGTTATGTGGGAGAGGGGGTATATTTCAGTTATAGAATTATTTGCTGCAGAACATCCAAATTAAGATGCTAAATTGAGTGGCTGAAACGTATGGATCTGATATTAGAAGCTATAGTGAAGTTACGGTTTTTAAAAGGAGGTAAATGTGAGGTAAGGAAGTTGTGGTCTGGGACCATCTAAAGGTTTGAGATGTCTGACATAAAGCAGCTCTGAATTGGGAATGGTTCTATAGATTGCCTGATTAATACAATTAATATTGAGGGAGAATTGAGGAAGGAGGGCTTTGGTAGTGAAGAGGGTTTAAAACTGGATAACCAGGGATTTAGAACTATTACTTGCTAGATGCTGAAATTCTCTGAGATAAAGGCAGAGGAAAGGGATAACTGTCCCGGGATTACAGAATAAAGCTGCATGGAGGACCAGACCCTTCTCAGTCTAGAGTGCACTCATCTCTCCAGATCCAGCTCATTGTTTTCTTGCTTTGGGAATGAGAATGTATCAGTTACCTAGAGCTGCTATAACAAATTCCCACAAACTTAGTGGCTTAAAACAATGCAAATGTATTATCTTAAATTTATGGAGGCCAGAAGTCTTAAGTGGGTCTTACAGAGACAAAAATAAGGTATTGGTAGGATTATGTTCCCTCTGGAGGCTCTAAAGGAGAATCCATTCCTTTGCCTTTTCCAACTTGTAGAAACAGCCAACATTCCTTGGCTCATGATCACTTTCCTCGTTTTTCAATGCTAATAGACCAGCATTTTCAGTTCTCTCTCTGATTCTGAGTCTCCTGCCTCCCTCAGTCACTTATAAGAATGCATGTGATTACATTAAGCCTATTCGGATGACCCAGGATAATCTGCACATCTCAAAGTCCTTACCTCAATCACATTTGCAAAGTCCCATTTTCCACAGAAAGTAACATATTCACAGGTTCTGAGGATTAGCATGTGGACATTTTGGAGGACCGTTATTCTTCCTACAACAAGGAATACACTGCCCTATTTGGAATACCTTGGAATATTTCAGACATTTTTTTTAAAAGACAGCTCGAATAGCACCTCCTTTGAGATTCATTCACTGACACCCTCAGACAGAGTTACTCACTTCCTCCTTCCCATTCCCAAAGGAACAATCTTCTGGAGATCATCAGACAGCTTTACCTGTCACTGTGACTGTCACATCTGAGAGTGAGAGCAAGAAACTTGATTATGTAATTTCCATGTGACCAAGAACCATCAAAAGTTCTTGTTTTCAGGGTGGATAGTTGTTTCATTTTGTTCTGTTGTGGGTTTTTTTTTTGTTGTTGTTGTTGTGTTGTTGTTTTAGAAAGATAAGGCACGAAAAATAGAAGAGAAAATTGGAAGAAAAGTGAAAATGTTTGAGTCTATTTAAGCCAGGCCTTTTATACACATTCTTGGTTCATCCTTCTGAGACTCAGAAAAGATAACTGCCTTGTCCAAGATTGAGCTAGGAATCTGTGAGCTGTCCACACCCTGCCTGGCTTTTGCCACCGTATTGCCGACCATTACCCCCTTACTTTTCTCCACCCAGCCCCAGTGGACTTTGTGCTGTTCTATAAACACATCAACTCATTTCCAACATAGTGCCTTCATAGGTGTCGCTTTTTTTCCTAGAATATTCCTCCCTCTCCCCCCCACATCTTCACATCTGGGCTATAGCTTTAGGTGTTTGTTCAAATGTCATCTGGCCTTTTATGACCATTTTCTCTCAATAGGTCTTTCTCCAAAATACTATCATCCCCTTACTCTAGTGTATTTTCATCATAACAATTTTCAACAACTGAAATCAAACATTTTTATTACTCTTAAAGAGGTCCAGGGAATCAGGGACTTAATCTATTTTGTTCACTGCTGTATTCCAAAAGCCTGAAACAAGTATCTGACACAGAGTAGGTGTTTCTCAATAAATATCTATTTAGTGAATGAATGAACAAATTAAAATGTACAATCATGACACAGGAATGCTGAGAGGGCAAGATTCCAGAAAATATAAACTGGGAAGGAAATTATTAGGCATTTAAGTTGATTCTTAAGGTAAGACTAGAGACAATACAAATGGAATATTCAATTTGCACCAGGACCAAAGTGTGGAATTTGGCAAATGAGTGGATCCTCCAAGGACAATTAAAGATACTTGCTCCATGAGAACAGGCATTTTGATCCTTGGTGCCCAGCTTAATTCTGATTGAAATGAAGCCTAGCATTTTGGAAAGCAAGGTCATGTGGCCATGGACATGGCTCTGAAGCCAGGCCAACTGGGGCATCATCGCCACACTCTGCCATTTACCAAATTTTGACATATCAATTACCTAGTGTACTTCTTCATATAATTGAGATGATAAATTCTAGTTTTCAGGGTTTCCCTAAATGCACATTCCCTAAATGTGCAATTACAAAAGGTATTTAAATCACCTGGTACTTAGAAGTTCTCAAGAAATTTTATCTCTTCCCTTCACTCCAGCTTCCCTAACTGGTTTGGAATTGCTCTAGTTCTATTGCAAAGTGTGCTGACATGATTTTATTCTCAGTAATTCCTTTAAACTTCAGAGTTGGATCTAAAGATTATTATTGTCTCCTTCAGCTTCCCCAAGGGGACGGCTGTGTTTTAATGGAATCACATTCCTCCACAGAGCCTGCCCTGAAGGACTATAACTAGGGGCAGCCGTCAGCCCTGGCTGTTCCTCACTCGACCTTGGGTAAGAAGGAAGTCATGTGGTTCCCTTGGGCCAGACTAATACACAAGGAATCAGATGATGTGAGGCCAGCCTGAATTTGGCTTCCTATCAGCAAGTCTGCCTCCAGCATCCATCCTTTCCCAACAGACCAAATGTGCCACAGTAGGAAAGGTTTCCTACAGAACCATGCAGGCCCTTGGGTTAAACGCAAATCCCATTATCCATCAGTCTTCATTACAATGATAGAAATTAGAGCTAGGAGGGTCCCACAGGGTGCCCAGAACTGCCTTTTCCCCTGTCCTAAAAATCACTTGCACAATCAGCCTTCAACAATAGCTTCTGAAAAACACACAGAATAGCAAATTTTGTCATGAAAAAGTCCATCTTCAGGAATCCAGTTCCTCTCCCCTTCCCTGGTTTTGTCCAGCACGTCCTGCTGTTTAAGAAATCATATTAGAAGCTGTGATTACTTCTGAGTTATGAGGGCAGACACCCAGACCCTGTGAAATGCATATCTGGTCTCTGGTGTCCCTGGAGAATCTGGCCCTCTCCTATGGCTGAGGTTCCTGCTTTCCCAAACCTTTCCCACAACAGAAAATCAGAGGACGCTTCTGGACAGTGGCTTTCCCAGACCAGCAGCATTAGAGTCACCAGAGAATTTGTTCAAATCTCAAATTATTGGGTCTCCGTCTAACCTACTTAGGATTCAAAGTTCTGAGAGAGAAGCCAAGCCATCTGTTTTAACAAGACTTCCAGGTGGTTCTTAGGCACACTTAAGTTTGAGAATCACTGATCTAGAAATCATAGCTCCTTGCAAAGTCACTAGGATTCTGGGGGAATGCCTGGACTAGAGAAAGGAAAATGTTACGAAGGAAAATACACATAGTGAAGGCTGAGACCTTGTCCTTGGTGACTGAGAACTGGCTGATGAAGGACAGAACAGCTGACTCAACATGCTTCGTAGCCCACTAGTTACAGTTCTAATCAGAAAGACCTCAGGAAACAGATCATACTGACAACCAGGTTCTAAGCCGCAATGAATTTCTTAGCATTCAGGTTGGTTCCAGCTTTGGGGATGGTAAATCACCCTTGTGATGAGCCTCATGTTTTCTCAATACAATATCAACTGTATCAGAGGAGGGGAAGATGAAAAATTCTAAATACCCATTCCTGAGGTTTGGTTATCCACTTAACTAACTTTTTTTCAGTTTTTTTTCTGTCACCATTTCCTTTGATCATACCTCAGGCAAGACACCAACATAACTTCATCTAATAAACCATGTAAGTTTTATACATGTTCTATATCTTCTCTTCTTTTCTCAGAAGAAAGGGGAAATCAATATTTATTATTTTAGTTTTCAATACATACTTGGTATTTCACTAAGCTAATGACATACAATGTCCAGACAACCATTTAAGGCAGGCATTATTATTCTTTGTTTTTTTTCAATTACAGTTCTGTCGTGCGGGGCATCCAGTGGGGTCTCTGCTCCCGCTCCCCACATAAGAACGCAGGACATGGCGAGGCCAAAAAGGAACACCCACGGAGCCATAGGTAGGGAAGTCATACCACTATGGTCTCACTGGAGGCTGGGTTTACACAACGTGCGACCTGCTGTCCGCTTTGCTGCCAACTGACCAACTCTCCTCAACTCACCTTCACTCTCCTCCTCCCCCCTCCATAGCTGTGGCAGTTATATCAATGGCCAATGGCTTAATGGCCACAGCTGATGGCCAACCAGCCACAGCTGACGGCCATCCACTATCCGAGCCAGTACCTCTCCACATGAGGCCGAGAGCCTGGAAACTGCTTTCTGGGGCTCTGTCCCCACAAGTTCACATTCAATATTTGTTTATATTACCTTCAGGTGTATAGCATAGTGGTTAGACACTTATATAATTTTCAAGTGATCCCCCCGATAACTCTAGTACCCACTTGGCATCATACATAGTTATCACAATATTATCGACTATAGTTACTATGCTGAATTTTACATTCCCATGGATATTTTGTAACAACCAATTTGTACTTCTTAATCCCTTCACCTTTTTCACCCAACCCCTCCCATCTAGCAACTATCAGTTTGTTCTCTGTATCTATGAGTTTGTTTCTGTTTTATTTGTTTTCTTATATTGCTCTTTGATTCCACATATAAGTGATATCACATGGTACTTGTCTTTCTCTTCCTGATCCATTTCACTTAGATAATGCCCTCTAGGTCCACCCAGGTTGCAAATGGTAAGATTTCATTCTTTCTTTATGGCAAAGTAATATTTCATTGTATATATGTACCATATCTTTATCCAATCGTCTATTGATGGGCACTAATGTTGCTTCCATATCTTTGCTACTGTAAATAGTCCTGCAGTGAACATAAGGGTACATGTATTTTTTTTTCAAATCAGCGTTTTGTATTTCTTTGGATAAATACTCAGACGTGGAATTGCTGGGTCATAAGGTAGTACTTTTATTTTTTGAGGACACTCCATACTCTTTTGCATAGTGGATGCACCAATTTGCAACCCCACCAATAGTGCACGAAGGTTCCCTTTTCTCCACATCCTCACCAACATTTGTCACTCGTTGATTTATTGATGATGACCATTCTGACAGGAGTGAGGTGGTATCTCATTATGGTTTTAATTTGCATTTCTCTAATGATAAGAAAGGTTCAGCAGCTTTTCAGAGGTCTATTGGCCATCTATATGTCCTCTTTGGATAAATGTCTATTCAAGTCCTCTGCCCATTTTTTAGTTGAATTGTTTATTTATTTGGTGTTAAGTGTATGACTTATTTATAAATTTTGGATATTAACCCCTTATTGGATGAATCATTAGAGAATATCTTCTCCCAACTAGCAAGTTGTCTTTTCATTTTCTTGATGGTTTCCTTTGCTGTGCAAGTTTTCAGTTTAATATAGTCCCATTTCTTAGTTTTTCTTTTGTTTCCCTTGCCAAGGAGATATATCAGAAAACAATATTACTAAGCATAATGTCAGAGTGTTTACAACCTATGCTTTTCTCTGGGAGTTTTATGGTTTTTGGTCTTACATTTAAGTCTTTAATAATTTTTTAGTTTATTTTTGCATATGGTGTAAGAAAGTTGTCTAGCTTAATTATTTTGCATGTGTCTGTACAGCTTTTTCAACACCATTTCTTGCATAGATTGTCTTTATTCCATTGTATATCCTTGCCTCCTTTGTCATAGATTAATTGACCATAAAGGTGGGGTTTATTTCTGGACTCGGTATTCTGTTCCATTGATCTGTGTGTTGTTTTCATGCCAGTATCATGTCATTTTGATTACTATAGCCTTGTAGTATAGTTTGATATCATGTAGCATGTGATACCTTCAACTTTGTTTTTCTTTCTCAAGATTGCTGTGGCTTTTTAGCATCTTTTGTGGCTTCATATAAATTTTAAGATTATTTGTCCTAGTTCTGTGAAAACTGCCATTGGCATTTTGATAGGGATTGCATTAAATCTATTATTTTGGGGGATGTGGACATTTTAATTATGTTAATTTTTCCTATCAATGAGCATTTATTTGTTTCTTCAATTTTATAATTTTCCAAGTACATGTTTCTGATCTCGTTGGTTAAATTTAATCCTAGGATTTTATCTGTTTTAATGCAATTGTAAATGGGATTTTCTTAATTTCTCTTTCTGATAGTTCATTATGGGTGTACAAAAATGCAACTGGTTTCTGAATATTAATTTTGTATCCTGCTACTTTACTGAATTCATTTATCAGTTCTAATAGTATTTTTTTTTTTTTTTTGGTGAAATTGTTAGATTTCTCTCAACATGGTATCATGTCATTTGAAATAATGAGTTTTACTTCTTCCTTTCCAATTTGGATGCCTTTTATTTCTTTTCCTTGTCTTATTGCTGTTGCCAGGACTTCCAATATTATGTTAAATAAAAGTCATGAAAGTGAACATCCTTGTCTTGTTACTGAAATAAAGGAAAACGCTTTTAGCTTTTCCCCGTTGAGTATGATGTTAGTTGTGGGTTTGTCATATATGGCCTCTATAATGTTGAGGTATGTTCCCTCTCTTCCTACTTTGCTGAGATTTATATATATATATATATATATATATATATATATATAAACCATTTATATATATATATATAAATGGTTGCTACATTATGTTAAATGATTATTTTCCCTGCATCTATTGATATGATCATATGATTTTCATTCTTCATTTTGTTTTTGTGGCGTACCACATTAATTGATTTGCAGATAGTGAACCAACCTTGCATCCCAGGAAAAAATCCACTTAATCATAACATGATATTTTAATGTATTTATGAATTTGGTTTGCTAATATTTTGTTGAGGATTTTTGCATCAAAAATCATAATTTTGGATTATGTGCACCATGGATATTTGCCTACAATTTTCTTTTCTTTTAATGTCTTTCTCTGGTTTGGGAATCAGAGTAATGCTGGCCTCATAAAATGAGTTTGAGAGAGAGTCTTCCCTTTCTTCAATTGTTTGGAATAATTTCAGAAGGATAGGTGTTAATTCTTTGAATGTTTGCAAAAATTCACCTGTGAAAGCCTCTGGTTCAGGACTTTTGTTTGGAGTTTTTTGATTATTGATTTGATTTCATAAGTACTTATCAGTCTGTTCAGATTTTCTGTTTCTTCTTGACTCAGTCTTAGAAGAGTATGTTTTTTGGAATTTATCCATTTCTTCCAGATTGTCCAAATTCTTGACATATTATCGTTCATAGTATTTTCTTATAATTATTTGCATTTCTGTGATGTCAGTTGTCACTTCTCTTTCATTTCTGATTTTATTAATTTGGGTCCTCTCTTTTTTTCTTTATGAGTCTGCTTAAAGGTTTATCAGTTTTGTTTATCTTTTCAAAGAAACAGGTCTTAGTTTTGGTCTTTTGTTTTGTTTTTGTTTTTTAAGACTCTAATTCATTTATTTCCACTCTGATCTTTATTATTTCTTTCCTTCTATTGACTTGGGGCTTTGCTTGTTGTTCTTTTTCTAGTGCCTTTAGATGTAAGGTTAAATTATTTTTTGTTTTCTTGTTTCTTGAGGTATGACTGTATTGCTATAAATTTCCCTCTTAGAACTGATTTCTCTGTGTCCCATGAATTTTGGGTCATTTTTTTTTTCATTTTCATTTGTCTCAAGTATCTTTTTGATTCTTCTTTGATTTCATTATTAACCCATTCTTTGTTTACTAGCATGTAATTTAGCCTTTATGTGTTTCTGTGTTTTTTCATTTTTTTTCTTATAATAGATTTCCAATATCATATCATTGTGGTCAGAGAAGATGATTGATATGATTTCAATCTTCTTAAATTTATTGAGACTTGTTTTGTGGTCCAACATGTGGTCTATCTTAGAAAATGTTTATATGTGTCTGAAAGGAATGTATATTCTGCTGCTTTGGGTAAATACTCTAAAAATACCATTAAATCCACCTGCTTTAATGTGTCACTTAAGGCTGCTGTTTCCATGTTGGTTTTCTGTCTGGATGATGTATCCAGTAATGTCAATAGAGTTTTTAAGTCCCCCCTACAATTACTGTATTAATATCAACCTCTCTCTTTATGTCATAAATATTTGTTTTATAAATTTAGGTGCACCTATGCTGGGTGTGTTAATGCTTACAAGGGTTATATCCTCTTGTTAGACTGACCCCTTTATCAGTGTGGACTCAGAGGACTCAGACAAGAGTCCTCTTTGTCTCTTGTTCTAAAGTTAATTGGTGTCAAACTAGATTGTTATAAATTGAGGATGTTAATTGTAATGCCCATGGTAACTCTAAGAACATATATGAAATATATACACAAAAGGATATCAGCAAAAACTCAAAATGGTACACTACCAAAAATCAAGCAAGCACTAAAGAAAGCCAAAATTGAGGAAATGAGGAACAAAAGAAATGTAAGACATACATCTATAAAAAAAAAGGGGGAAATATCAGAAGTCCTTTCTTGTCAATAATGACTTAAAATACAAATGGATTAAATGTTCCAATCAATATCGGTGGAATTAATTTTAAAAATCACTGAACTATATGTCATTTACATGAGATTCAGTGTAGACACAAAGACATCAATAGGTTGAAAGTAAATATGGAAAATCTATCCCACACAAATGATAACCAAATGAGAACTGAATGAGTTATGCTATTATCAAACAAAATAAACTTTTAAGAAAAAAATTATTTTATAAGACACAGAAGACATTATATATTGATAAAAAGTTAAATTCATCAAGAAGATAAAATAATTAAAATATATATGTACCGAACAACAAGCCTCAACATATACAGAACAAACATTGACATAATTGAAAGGAACAATAGAAAGTTCTATAATAATAGTTGGAGACTTCGACATCCTACTCTGAATAATGCATAGAACACCTAGGCCAAAAATGAATAAGTATATGAAGTACTTTAAAGATACTATAAACCAAGTAGACATAACAGACATATATAAAATACTGAACCTAACACAAGACAAAGCACATTCTTCTCAAGTGCACGTGGAACAGTCTCTGTGATAGACCAAACATTAGGCTATCAAACAAGTTTCAATAAATTTAAAAATATTGAAATCATTCAAAGTATCAAAGTATCTTCTTTGACCAAAAAAGATTGAAACTAGGATCAATAACAGGAAAACTAAAATAAAATTAGAAATCACAAATATACAGAACTTCACACACATTTAAACTAGCAATGGACCAAACAAGAAATTACAATGTCATAAAATAGTTAAAAACAAATAAAAATGAAAAGCATAACAAAATATATAAGCTGGAGCAAAGGCAGTACTCAGAGGAAAATTTATAGTTGTAAAAGCAACACTTTAAAAGTGAAAGATCTAAAATCAATAACCTAACTTACACCGTCAGAAACTAGAAAAAGGAGAGAAAATAAAATCTAAGGTTAGCAAAAGGAAAAAAAAATATTAATAATTAGAGTTTATATAAATGAAATAGAGAATAAAACTGTATAGAGAATCAATTAAACTGAAGTTGATTATTTGAAAAGATCAAGAAATTGACAGATCTTTAGTTATACTGACAAAAGAAAGAAGATGTAAATAATTATAATCAGAAATGAAAGTGGAGACATTACTGCAGATATCATCAACATAAAAAGGACTATAAGAGAATACTATGAACACTTGTATGTCAAAATATTAATAACTTAGATGAAATGGACAAATTCCTAGAAACATACAAATTACTAAAACTAACTCAAGAAGAAATAGAAAACAAACCTATAACAAGTAAAGACATAGACTCACTAATTAAAAACTCCTAACAAAGAAAGCTCCAGGAATAGATGTCCTCAGTGGTGATTCCACCAAACATTTTCAAAAAACCAAACACTAATCCTTTTCAGACTATTCCAAAAAATTAAAGAGGAAGAAATATTTCTAACACATTTAATGCTTCATGCATTACCCTGATACTAAAGATTGGTTAAAAGCATCACAAGAAAAGAAAATATCCCCTATAAATACAGATTTAAAAGTCCTCCATAAAATACTAGTAAACTAAATCCAACAATATTTAGAAAAACTTTACAAGATTATCCCAATGAGATTTATTGCAGGAATGCAAGGATGGTTGAACATAAAAAAATTCATTGATGTTATTACAATGTTATTACAATGATTAATAACACCAAATTAATAGAACAAAGAAAAAAATGAACACCTCAACGCAGTAAAGGCATTTGACAAAATTGAACACATTTTAGTGATAAATGCACTCAAAACATTAGCAGTGAAGGAAATTTTATCAATATGATAAAGGGCATTCATAAAAAATACTTACTGCTAACATCACACTGAATGGTGAAAGAAAACTTTCCCCATAAGATCAGGAAAAAATCAAGGCTGTCCGCTGTTACCATTGCTATTCAACACTGTATTAGAAGTTTAAGCCAGAAGAATTACACACACACACACACACACACACACACGCACGCACACACACAAAATGACATCCAAATTGAAAAGGAAGAAATAAAACTATTTCTATTTGCAGATGACATGATCCCATATACAGAAAATCCTGAAGAATTCCACCAAAAAACTAACAAATGCTAATAAACAAATCTTGCAAAGTTGCAGAGTACAAAATCAACACACACACACAACCATTTGTGTTTCTATACATGCGCAATGAACAGTGCAAAAAGGAAATGAAGAAAACAATTCCACTTACCATAAGGTCCAAAAGAATAAAATACCTAGGAATAAATCTAACCAAAATAGTGAAAGACTTGTATACTGAAAACTATAAAATATTGCTGAAAGAAATGAAAGGCAACCTAAATAAATGGAAAGACATTAGGTTCATAGATTGGAAGATCTATAAAGTTAATATTGTTATTATCTCAATACTACCAAAATCAACCTCCAGATTCTATGTGATCTCAATTAAAATTCCACAAGCAATTTTTGCAGAAATGGAAAACCCAATCCTCAAATTCATATGAAATTGTAAAGGACCTCTAATAGCCAAAACAGTCTTGGGGAGGGGGAAATGTTGGAGTACTCACATTTCCTGACTTCAAAACTTACTACAAGGGTGCAATAACTGAAAAACTTACTACAAGAGTGGTACTGGCATAAAGATAGATTATAGACCAATGGAATAGAATTCAGAGTCCAGAAATTAATTCATACATCTATAACCAATTAATTTATAACATGGGTGTCAAGACCATTCAATGGGGGAATGAATAACCTTTACAACAGACAGTGCAGGGACAATTGGATAGCCATATGAAAAAAAAAAATGAAGTAAGACATTTTCTTTACACCATATACAAAAATTAAATCAAAATGAATAAATGAGATTATTACGCTAAGTGAAATAAATCAGATGGAAAAGTCGAGAACCATATGATTTTACTGATATGTGGGACATAAAACTGAAATCAGTGAAGGAATAAGCAAACAATCAAACAAAAACTCATAGACACAGACACTAGTTTAGTGGTTACTAGAGAGTAAGCGGGCAGGGGGGTGGTAGGTGAAGATAAACAGGATCAAATATATGGTGATGGAAAGTGAACTGATTCTGTGTGGTGAGCACACAATGTGATAGATAGATGATATATTGCAGAATTGTACACCTGAAACCTATGTCACTTTGCTAAACACTGTCATCCCAATAAATTTTAATTAAAAAAATGAATCAATGGCTTAAATATAAAAAAACCATAAAACTCTTAGAAGAAAACAGGGGTAAAGCTTTATGATGTTGGACTTGGCAATGGATTCTTAGATATGACACCAAAAACACAAGCAACAAAAGAAAAAGAAGATAAATTGGACTTCATCCAAATTAAAACCTTTTTAATCAAAGGACATTATCCAGGTTGAAAACACAACACAGAGAATGGGAGAAAGTCTTATATCTCATAAGGATATATTAATAATATCCCAAATACATGTAAATAACTCTTATAATGCAACAACAGAAAGAGAAACAATTAGCCGATTTTTTAAGAGGGCAAAGACTTGTAAAAGATATTTCTCCAAAGAATATCTGCAAAAGGCTAATAGGATATGACGTTCAGCATGTGCTCAACATTATTACTCATTAGAGAACTGTAAATCAAACCCACAAAGAGGTACCACTCCATATCCACTAGATTAGCTATATTTTAAGAAACAGAAAATAAGCCTTGCAAGGGTGTGGAGATACTGGAACCTTCATAAATTGCTGATGGGTATATAAAATGGTTTGGCTGCTGTTGAAAATAGTTCTGTGATATCTCATTGTAGTTTTTATTTGCATTTTTCTGATTGATTAGTGATGTTGAGCATTTTTTCATCTGTCTGTTTAACATCTGTATGTCCTCTTTGGAGAAATGTCTATTCCAATCCTCTGCCCATTTTTTAATTGGATTGTTTGTTTTTCTGTTGTTGAGTTGTATGAGTTCCTTAGATATTTTGGATATTAGCCCCTTATCAGAGGGAATGGTTATCATCATCAACAAGACAAGTAATAACAAGTGTTGGAGAGGCTGTGGAGAAAAAGGAACCCTCATACACTATTGGTGGGAATGCAGATTAGTGCAGCCACTATGGAAGGCAGTGTGGAGTTCCCTCAAAAAATTAAGAATAGAATTACCATATGACCCAACAATCCCTCTCCTGAGTATCTACCCAAAAAATCTGAAAAAAATTCTCCATAAAGACATGTGCTCCAATGTTTATTACAGCTTTATTTACAGTGGCCAAGACATGAAAACAACCAAAGTGTCCTTTGATAGATGATTGGATAAAGAAGATGTGATATATATACACAATGGAATACTATTCTGCCATAAGAAAAGATGAAATAGTTCCATTTGCGACAACATGGCTGGATCTTGAGGTTATAATGCTGAGCGAAATAAGTCAGACAGAAAAAATCGAGAACCAGATGATTTCACTAATATGTGAAATATAAAACTGAAAACAACAAAGGAACAAGACAAATAAATAAAGAAATAAAACCTCATAGACACAGACAATAGTTTAATGGTTACCAGAAAGTAAGGGGGGAAGGAAGTGATAGATGAGGGTAAAAGGGATCAAATACATAGTGGTGGAAGCAGAACTGACTCTGAGTGGTGAACACACAATATATAATGTATTGCAGAATTGTACACCTGAAACCTATATAACTTTAGTAACAATTGTCACCCCCATAAACTTTAATTTAAAAAAGAAAAGAAACAATGTGATATATAGATGATGTATTACAGAATTATACACCTGAAACCTATGTAACTTTATTAACCACTGCCACCCCAATAAACTTTAATAGAAGAAAAAGAAAACAGTTCGGCAATTTCTCAAAAAATTAAATATAGAATGATATATGGCCTTTGATTCTCCTCTCTGGTATGTACCGCCAAAGAATTTTAAAAACAGGGACTCAAACAAATATATGCAAATGCATGTTTACAGAAGCACTCAAAGGTGGAAATAGCCCAAATGTCCCTCAACTGGTGAATGGATTAAAAAGAAAAAGGTATATATATAATGGAATATTATTCAGCCAATAAAAAGAAGTAGAGCACTGTAATATGCTAAAACATAGGTAAACTTAGAAAATAAGGTAAATGAAGAAGCCAGGATACTAAAAGCCTGAAATATTGTACAATTCTATTTATATGAAATTTCCTTAATAGGTAAATCCACGCAGTCAGAATGCAGGTTGGTGGTTTCTTGGGACAGTAGGAAAGAGAATGGGAAGAAACTGCTTAGTGCATAAGAGTTTTTATCTTGGAATGACAGAAATGTTTTGGAACTAGATAGAGGTGATGGTTGTACAGCACTAGGAATGTACTAAAAGTCACTGAACTGCTCACTTTCAAATGATGAATTTTATGTTATGTAAGTTCACGTCAATAAAATATTAAAGAAGCGTAGGATAGTTGTCTCTAGACAATGTGTGTCTTTGGTGTGAAATCTTAGTGATTTTTGCTGTTACTCTTCTATCACAAATCGCCATGGGCCTCGTTCACACTGCAGACTTAAGGACCACACGCTTCAAGTTGGATCTGCTGCACTGCAAGACACTAGTGACAAAACAGGAGTCCAGCCTGCTCCAGAACTTCTTTTGCTCTGTGTTTTTCTCAAAACCAGGATATTTATGGATTACTTAGTAAATGATTCAAAGCAGACACTCAAATGGGGTACATATAGCCACCATAATCCAAAATTGCACACACACAAAAAAATAACTTTGTGTCTCTTTCTATAGACATGAGTGGTATGTCCTTTATTTTGGAGAAAATAATCAACATGCCACAGACCACAAGATCTCTGAAAACTTCACCCATGTGTCCGGCCTCTGTAATTTCACTGTATTTAACTGCCACTTCATGGTCTTTATTTATATTTCGCAATAGGGACTATAGCTATATCACTGATCACATTAAAGTGAGAAGACAAAAATTTTATTTAGCTTTAGCAATAACTTCAAAAATAACTGCTTTTTAAAAAATGGTGCCTGTGGATGATGATTTAATGCATTCATTGCAGAAGTTATATTTATATAAAGAAACATCACTTTTCATTTAGATCAAATTACTAATTTTCTAAACTAATTTCATTTATATTTGATTCCAAATTTTCTTATGAATATACAAAGGGGTAAAGAATAGCTGCTAATAAGTTGTCCTCAGTAGCATAAAGTAAATTTTGCAAATAATTAAATGAGATAAGACTTATTATATAAGTATTATCAGGTGCTTCAAGAAGGAAAGCAGTCAAGTTAATTCCAATAATGGATCAAATTTCAGTCCATTCAAAGAAACTAAATAAAGAGTTGTTAGAAGTTCATTCTGTTGAAGATAAACATCTGTTGTTATTGAGAATGTGATTTGAAATTCAGCTAAAAATTCAACTTTAAGAATTATGTGTTTTTCCCTTTTTTTGGTGTGTGTGTGTGTGTATGTGTGTGTGTGTGTGTGTGTGTGCTTCAATAAAAATACAAATAAAAATTTTAGAGAGGCACAGCTTTGTGGCAAAAACAAAACAAAACATTTTTACTAAGTTAATGTACCAATGGAACAAAAATGTACTCAGAATTGTTTGTAGCACACACAAAATTCCTAGTCATTTTCAAAGAAACACCAATATTTTAATGATTGACATAAAAATTATAGTGAAAATACATAAATGTTTACATACACACAGACTAAGCAAATTATAGAATTAGTGAGACAAAAATATTAACTACAAAAATTCACCTTGTCAGTACATGGTTTCACTCTTAATTGTTTAACATCAGTCAAATTTTAGAAATATCTGAACTTTTGACGAGCTACTTTGTAAGTCACTTTAAAAATCCTACAAATGTATTGAATAGTGTTTAAATGAATCTTCTAAATCTGGCATGCATTAAAAAAAGAAAAATCAGCTGTAAATCTTTACTCAGCATATTCAACAAATGTAGTACCGAAAAAATTCAGCCTTTGAGTTTTTAGCAAATTGAGACTTTTGAAAGCAAAGGTTGCAAACAGGAAAACGTTTAAATTTAATCCTGCAAAAGCAAAGTGTAACTGAATATATTAAATAAAAATAATTCAAATGGCATTCAATATTCAATTTTTAGATTCTGTAATTACTCCTTCAAATATCTATGCTGCGGGAAGGATCTTTTCATAGAGCCCTTATTGTTCTTTTAATAAATTTATATTCAACACCAGAGCAGAATGAAATTGAGATGACCTCTGATTTTGCATTATCTGTTTGGTGAAATGCTCAAAACACTTAGATGAGATTTTAGTTGTAAAAATATTTTTCAAACAAGGATACTTGATTGAGGCAAAAATAATAGTCCTGTGAAAATATATAGTCCAAAATAGATATCAATTTTATTATAAAAAGTAAAATTATGAATAACTTCCATTTAGACTGAAAACTATAAACATTATCTTGTTTATTAAATTTATTATGGTGACATTGGTTAGTAAAATCATATAGGTTTCAAGTGTACAATTCTGTAATACATCACCTATATGTTACATTGTGTGTTCACCACCTAAAGTCAATTCTCCTTTTATTACCATATATTTGACCCCCTTTACCCTGCTCTACTCCTCCTCCCCCTTACCCTTTGGGAACCACTAAACTGTTGCCTGTGTTTATGAGTTTTTGCTTGTTTGTTTGTTTGTCTTGTTCATCTGTTGCTTTCAGTTGTATATCCCAGATGAGTGAAATCATATGGTTCTCGACTTTTTCTATCTGACATTTCATTTACCATGTAAACATTATCTTTGAAATTGCCAAGCAATTCAACACTTGTAAAGCTGATTTCTTTTTTATTTAAAATATTGGGGTCAACAAAGAAAGATTAATTAAAAGTGTCACATTTTATTAACTATAAAATTTATTAACTATAAAAATGCAACCTTGAATAACTTTGCAGACATTATTTAGAAACATAATAAGATCATATTTCAAAAATACAATCTTCAAAAATACATATAAGATACATAAAGCTACAAACTTGATTAAGATGAATTGAGTGAATGCCAAGATTACATTTTTTGTTTACTTTTCTTTTTCATTTTAAATAATGAATATAAAGTTTGTTTTATTCTATTTTAGTATACACTGAAGACATATTTTGTTTTAGAAATAATTAACAAAAAGTGTATTTTAAAGAAACTATTTTATACATCTACAAATAAAATAAATCTAATATATATCTAATATATATCAAAAACAATATAATTTTAATTCAACAAATTATATGGCCTCCCTAGCTGTCACTATCTTTAATTCCTGACTTTGAGCTAGCAGTCATAGGTTGCCAAAAAATGGATCATCTTGTTATCTCCCTGAAACCAAATACAAATTAAACATACAGCATAAGAGAGAATATACTTGGGAGTTAAGACACTGAAACCTAGGGCCAGACCATTGGGTCTGTTTGTTGTCCCAGAACTGCCACTTTCTAGCTGTGTCAACTTGCTTCACTTTTCTCATCTGTGAATGAAAATAATAGTCTTGACCTTGTGACAATCAAATGAGTCAATATTTGTAAAGCATCTACAGCAGTGTATAGCACATAATAAGAACAAAAAAGTTGCTCGTCATAGTTTTGTAATTTAACTAATTGCATTATTACAACTTCATTAGAGTTTCCACTGTTTCCCTTCGATTCGTATTGATGTGCCTATGTCTTATTTCCAGGAAGATGGGAGCCACCACTATCTAGCAGCTTGAATTCCACTAACTTCCTTCTCTTCTTTGTACCCCCAGTGTTTTGTTTTGTTGTTTTCTTTTGGGGGGTGTTGTTTTGTTTTTGTTTTAGTTACTGTGGCTGATTCCTTCCATATTTCAGCAAGCCTTATGGAAAACCAACCCCAATTCCTAACTTCTCTTTGCTTGACTTGCCAAATCTTTGCGTCAAACTCTAGCATATCTAGCATAGTAAGGACATTTCTGAACCCAATACACCAACAGATAGGGTGGTTATGTGATTCAATCAAAATTCCCATGGATTTTCATAAACTCAAATGGAAACCATGATTGATTTCTCCTGCCACTGGTCCCAAGCTAAAAAACAACAGATTCATGAGTGGTGTCATCTTCAACAAGCCCGCCAGGTTCCATCCCAGCAGTCCTCCTCTTTTGCTTGAATTCACAGGCTATACTAATTACTAAGATGGCTTCATATGTGGTTATGCCAAATAGCGTTTTTATTTGTTTGGATTTAGAATTCTAGCAAAATGGAAACAAGAATGGCTTCTAGCCCAGAAATGCATTTGCAAAAAAAAAAAAAAAAAAAAAAAAAATCCCAAACAAAAGAAGCAGGAAAATGGCCAGAAGTTCTAAACAAATGTTTCCCTTTAATAACACTTATTACTAATGAAACAAACACTGAACAAGATAACTGTGCTTGGCTCTCAAGGCAAGAGGAGATGAGTGTTTTTAGCCAAAATTCTCATCTGATTTAGAGAGGTTAAGATTTCCTGGGTGCCAAGAACTGAATCCTCATTCACTCTGCAAATTATATGGGCCTCTGTGTCTAAGTAATTGAATCACAAATGGCACCCAACTTTATTATAGAATTCCAGGAACTCTAGTAACACTTTCTTTCTTCTCTTTTCCTAAAGGCTCTTGGCATGTTTGTTTTATCTGTGTTCAAAGATATTCATTTTGTGGATAAAAATTGGCATCGTTCTCTGCTCCTTCTTATGCTGGATCCCTGTCCCCATTGGTGATGACCCTGCTACTTTCCCCTCCTAATACTTGGCTTACAGCTCAGACTCCAATGTCTTCACCCAATCCCAGGCACTGGCCACATTACTTCCCAGTTTCCTGTTATGATGCTCCAGTTCTGTTGGCTCCCACATTTATGCATTCACTAACTCTCGTCATGATACTAAAGTCGGGAAAATCTCTCTGCCATCTCCCAGAATCCCTTTCAGCAGAGCGTTCTTATTAGGCCACAAGCAGGACTGCTATGTGTTCTTTCTCATCTAATCTTTGGGGCTCCATCGGTATTACTCTCAGGAAGCTGGACTAATCATCCCTAATCCTGGTACCAAGCTTACACGCAACATCTCCCTTTTGCTGTGATCATTCATTCAACAATCATTCTCTGAGAACTGACATCGAGTCATGCTCTGAATTATAAACTAAATGTATGGATATGAAAAACATTTTCCTCTTTGTATTAGTTTCCTAGTCTTCTGTAACAAAGTACCACAAACTGAGTGGCTTAAACAACAGACATTTATTGTCTCATGGTGCTGGAGCCCAGAATCTGAAATAAGGGTGTAAGCATGGTTGTTCCCTTCTGGAGGCTTTGAAGGAGAATCTGTCTATTCAATGTCCCTCTCCTATCTTTTTTGTTTCTGGCAATCCTTGGCGTCCTTTGTCTTACATATGTGTTACTCCAATCTCTGTGTTTGTTATCATATGGCTTTCTTACCTGTGTCTTTGACCTTCTCATAAGAATACCAGTTATTGGATTTTGAGCCCACATAAATCTATCATAATTTCATCTTAAGTTAACTAATTATATCGGCAAAAACCTTATTTCAAAATAGGCCACATTCTTTGGTTCAAGGTGGACATGAATTCGGGGGAAACACTATTCAACCCAATATAGCGTTCTTAAAGAACTCACAGTATTGTGGTAGATAGAGATAATTAAGAATGAAATTTCCACCCAGCATGATGGGAGCTATGAGAAAGATAAGCTAGGATGCTACGAAAGCACGGCAGAGGAAAACTCACTATCTAGGTATTAGGGACAATTTTTCTGAATAGCTATATTCTTTTTTTTAAACTTTTTTTATTAGTTTCAGGTGCACAAAACAATGTAATAGTTAGACATTTATCATTTATAACCCTCACACAGTGACAACCCCCTCCCCCCATCCACTATCCCTCTGACATCGCACACAGCCATTACATTTCCACTGTCTCTATTCCTAATGCTCTACTCCACTTCTTGTAAATATATATATATATATATACAAACTTGTAGTTGGCATTCGTTATTGTTCAGCTTCAGCTTCAGGTGTACAGTATAGTGATCAGGCATCTACATCTTCCCTGAGGTGGTCTCCCTAATGAGACAAGTGTCCATTGGATACACCCTACAAAATCTTTACAGCATTATTGATTACATTCCCCAAATTGACTTTCGTATCCCCATGGCATTCTTGTGGTTACTGACTGTGCTTTCTAATCCCCTCACCTTCCCCCCGTAATCCCACCCCCCGCCCATCTAGCAACCTTCAGTTTTTCCTCTATGTCTCTGAGACTGTTTCTGATTAGTTCATTCACTTATTCTTTTCTTTAGATTCCACATATAAGTGAGATCATATGGTACTTGTCTTTCTCTGTCTGACTTATTTCACGTAACATAATAGCTATGTTAAGTGAAGAGCTATATTCTTAAAGGATAGCAGAAAGTTACATAGAAATAAAGTAAGGCAGGACCATTTAGAAGTGTTGTCAGGAAAGGCTAATGCCCCAATATATAGTGATGACCATGAATCTAAAGTAACACCAAATTTCAGGTTTGTCTAACGTTCAGTAGGTATACCAAGTAGTCCTAATGCAAGAGAAACAAAGGCAGATGCTTCAGGCCCATTAAGTCATTATCCATGCCCCTGGAATAAATCATTTAGTGACACAGGGAGAAAGGGGATGAGGGTATTGGCCAGAAGGCTCTATGGGGGGATGGGTGGAGGAAACAAACCCTGAAATCTGAGAGGTTGTTGAAAAATGGGAGGACATAAAAAAGCCCAGTCCTGCTGTCTAAATAAATTAAAGGATTAGATAAGGGCATAAATGGCAGAAGGCATAGAAGTTTTAGTTCAGAAATCAGTAAGATCCAGCAATGGAAAGATCCCAGGTGCAAAGATGTCAGATGAATATTTTTGCATGTGACCTGGAATGAAAGCAGATCTAGGCATAAAGCAGAAGACTGTAGACCAGGTGGCCAAGTCACTCAAATTGTGATGAATGACTAAACAGATGGTGAAAAGAGAGCAATAGAAAGTTTTGTAGTTTGACATCATGAGCTCAAACAATAGGCATTGTAAGTGCTAACATTTATTATGTGCTTTCTGTAAGTCAGGCACCAATACCTCTATTAGCTTAGTCTTCAAAATGTCCATGTGAGAGATCTACTATTATTCTCCTCAATTTACAAATGAGCACTGACAGGCCTTCCAGGCCACCTGACTGCCACTTGTACACATTTAACCATTACTGAAAATGAGGGGACTGGTTTGTGTGAATGTAGAGTGATCTATTAGAAAAGGCAGGGAACGGTATGAGGATGATGGAGTTGACATTATATCTTAAAGTAAGCATCAGCTGAAGAGGATTGTCATAGATAAGCATCCGCAATGGATATGGAACCTTAGTTTTATCAGGCAGAGGGAAGATTCAGTGAGGATTTTGAAGGGCACGTGCTGATTTAACATATAGTAAGACTTTAAAGGCTCTGGTGCTTGAGAAAAGTCAACAGTGCAAAGGAAGATTTTGGAAAGAGAAAAACTGTAAAATACCATGGGATTAAGAAAAGGCTTGTGTTTTATGATAGGATAAAGAGTTGCATGGATGAAAAGCAATATGAATTGGCTAGTTTTATGATTTCACATAAGACTGAAGAGAACTGTTTACCACAACTATGCAATGGGGCCCAGTGAGCTATGGAGGCTTTGATGATGCTGGACCAGGCATCATGTTGAGTATCATTTTATGAGGCATAAACTTTATTCTTCGAGTTTCACTGTGATATATTTACGTTTATAATAAAGCTCCACTTAGATTCCCTCTGGAATGCAAGTAAAAATGCAGGAAAGATGGAAGTATATTCTATTTCAAGGTTACTTGCTAACTGGTCTGGTCACTCCTTTTCTTTGTCATTGGTTAACAGGCTGTTTGGTGGCTAAAAGGACATAGGAGGTTTGCAAGTAGCTGAGACCAGTGGTCATCATCTAAGCTAGCACTCAGAACTATGGCAACCCAGATTTTATCTATCAGACAGGTTTAGCATGAATCTGAGGAAAGAGGACTTAACCAGGAGGTATAACAGATTAATGGAATGTCAGGTATTAATCACATCCTCGGCCAAGTAGAGAATGGTTTTCAATATCAGATCCTAGTAAACAAGCTGATAATAATGCTATGAAATCAACACTTTAATAGCCCTTATAAAGGCAAAAACTCAGATGTAAACACACATTCAAGACCACACAAGATACAAAAGAGAAAAAAAAAGCACCATGTACAAGAGTATGCAGGACACAGTATCTTGACCACAATTGTGTACACATATGTGTACACATGCACAAGAACATACACAGCCACATGCATACATATATAAGAAAAGTGATTGATCTGACCTTTAATCTAGACCCGTGCCATCCAGTATGGAAGGGGATAACCACATGTGGCTATTGAATATTTAAAATATGACCAGTGTGTCTAAGGAACTGAATTTTTAATACAAAGCCAGGAACATGGCGGAAGGGAAGAAAAAGCCATCAAGTACTGTTGTAAGTTTTGTTTTTAAAACTTGTTAATATTTCCAGCAAGTTCATGACTGATTACATTTTCCCTCTTCCCCCATCAAACCTGCATTGCCATATTAGTGGATGACTAAAATCTACTGGGAATCTGATGATTGCCTTTTTTACATTCTCTGAACTGCGTCCCCCAGTCCAAGAAATCACTGAGTTCTGAAAATTTCACTACTTCAGAGATCTTATGTTTTGTTTCCTGCATTCTAGCCCATGAGCCTTAGCTGAGGTTCATCTACTGCTTTACATAGAATTCTTCAGAAACTACTCATCCAAGTCCCTGGTGCCCAGACACATGCACATCGTGCCGTAGCCAGACTTATCTGCTCAAATAGCATTTCACTGCCCTGATTATGTCTCCTTTCAATGTCTCCTTGGGGGTCTTAAGAAATCCACACTTTTCTCCACACTTCTCAGCAACAAAAGATATGCTCAGCCTGACCACAGCGTCCAGCCTTATATTTCCTAAACATTTTCTGCCACTCTAAGACCTAAGCTCACATATGTTCTCTATCCCTTTGCACATGTTATTTCCCTTACCTGGATGGGCCAAGTTCTTTAGGGAGCTTTTTGGTCCCACTGTCTAACTGTAATCCCCGAAAGATTATCTGTTCTTCTAAATACTACAATATTTTTTGTTTCTATTGCATCCCTGTCTCTTGGCAATGAAATTGTTTTTTACACTAAACTACAAACTTCTTGACAGCATACTGCCTGCCTTTTTTCACATTTACACTCTCAGTGTTCAATGAAGAATCTGAATTGTTCTCAAAACCTGTGTGCCTGAATCACAGCCATCACCCACAGTACTCAAGATGGAATTCAGGGTGCCTTCAGCAGGATATCTCTCCTTATGAGTAAATAGAAATGATCAGTTATTCCCTGAGTCATTTCTCAACCTGAGATTAGGGACCCTCACAGTTTATCTACTTGTAGTTAGTTTCCATAGGTGAAAATATAAGATCCATTATGAACAAATATTAAATTTTAATATTCAAACCCAGAGTGTCTCTTTCATTTATTAAGATAAAAATATTTTATATAATAGAGAAAATGTATATTTTTGTGGTTTTGTTACATACATAAATAATATTGTGCTCTATATGTCATTTTGTACGAATAATATGACTCATTCTCAATAGAAGCAGCAATGTGCAGAAAGCAATGGTATGTTATTTTCAAAAAAATGGAAGAAAACAATGGCCAACCTAACATTCTATATCCAGAAAAAGTATTCATCAATAAATAAGGTAAAATAAAAACATTCTGAAACAAATAAAAAATATGTCTCCAAGAAATCTTTAAAAACAAGAATAAAGAAAATTATTCTGGCAGATTAAAAAAAATGATCCAGGAGGGAAGAGAGATGCAGAAATAAATGAAGAGTAATAAAAAGCAGAATATGTGGGTAATATAAGTGCACTTTTAAATTGACTGCATAAAAATCACATCTGTGAGGTTTAAAATTTATAGGAATTAGATTAAAACAAATGAGAGAAATAATAAAAGTATGGAGAAGATTAAATGGAGTTATAGTATGCTAAGATCCTTGCATTGTCCATGAAGTGGTAAAAGACTAATATGCATTAAATTTTTTAATAAGTCAAGGATTCATGCTTCATCTTTGTATCGGTGCTTTCCAGTATGATAGCCACTGTCCACATGTGGCTATTTAAAAATAAATTCATTCCATTTAATTTAAATAAAGTAATTAACATTGAAAATTAAATTTTTCAGCCCACCAGGGTGTGGTGTCACCCGGATTAAAAGTGTGTGTGTCAGAACACCTATTAAGGACCAGCCACAGTGCTTGGGGACACATGAAAATGAGCAACATCCCCTACTTTCAAAGATCTCCCAGTGAGTTGAGTGGAGGAGCAGATAAGGAAACAGCTATCATGTTAGAGAGCCCCACACAGCAAAGAAACAAGGGAGGCCTCCAGTGAACAGCCAGTGAAGAACTGAATCTTGGCAACACTATGTGAGTTAACCTGGAAGCCAACACTATGTGAGTCAATCTTTTTCCAGTAGAGGCTTGTGATGACCATAGCTCCATTTGATACTTTGACTGAAGCCTATAAAGCGGGGAACCTATCTAAGCCAAACCAGACTCCTAAACCACAGAAACTATGAAATAATAAATGTTGTTTAAAGCCAAAAATAAATAAATTCCTCAGTCACATTACCAACATTTCAGGTTCTCAGTGGATACATGTGTCTAGTGGTTATTTTATCAAATATCATAGAAATAAAATATTCTATCATCACAGAAAGCTGTATAAAATAGTGCTGTTCTAGAATGACTACTAAAATAAGAGTGAAATAATGAGTAACTAATAAATTAATAGGGGATAAACAGAATAAGAAATAATTAACTCAAAATATAAATTTAAAAAATGATTAAGACAAATTTAAACCAAATAGTAAAATGGTAAATTTAAACAAAAATATAATAGTGATTATATTAAACACAAATGGATTAAATTCTCCAATAAGAATCTATAATTTCTATAATTATCAGACTATATATGTGTTATATATATGTTAAATATAAACAGAGTTTAACAGTAAAAATAATAAAATTATATATTGTGTAAATTAATCAACAATGTGTTGTGTAGCTTGACAAACACCCAAAGATAGATTTACTATAGAAAAAAATGGTAATTTATTATGATAAAAATATTATATGATTCTATATGTTGAGAAATATACAAAAAATCAGTTTATCAACCTAATAATATAGTCTCAAAATAAAAAAATAAATAGCAAATATTGCCAGAAATATGTATTCTAGTTTAATCAAATAAGTAAACATATTGAAGATAATGAGACTCATATTTTTCTTCTTTAGGATAGAAATTACAAATACGAAAATAGATGAAACTGGAAAGCATACTGAGATAGGGTTTTCAATTGGAGGTATCAGTACAAACTCATGCTTTTTTAACATAAGAAGGGTTAAATAGATTAGGAGGTAGAAGAGAGAGAGAGAGAGAGAGAGAGAGAGAGAGAGAGAGAGAGAGAGAGAGAGAGAGAGATTAAGAGAGAAGAAAGAATGAAGGCAGGAAGAAAGACTGCTTATAAGCAACAACACCACTGTAATAATGAACACACTAAACCCACATTTTGGTTTTTAAATATGTTTTCAACTAAAAGTAAACCTAGCTCTTTGGAGAACAGTCTAATTCCAGGATTGAGAAAGAGAAAATACAAAATTAACCTGGATCATTAGTCTGCCCCACAAAGTGAGGAAATGCCAAATAAGGACATATTTTTTATTAAGATACAATTCATGTACCATCAAATTCACCATTTAAAAATTCAAATGTGTACAATTAAGTGGGGTTTAGCACTATTTACAAAGTGTGAATCCATCATCGCTATATAATTCATTACATTTTTATCACCCCCAAAAGGAAACCCCAAACTCTGTAGCAGTTACTCCTCATATGCCCCTCCGTCCAGCCACTGGCAAAAAGTAAACCACTTTTCTGTCTTAACAGATTTACCTATTCTGAATGTTTTTTATAAATAAAATTATACAATATATGGCCACTTGTGTGTGACTTCTTTCACTTAGCACAATGTTTTCAATGTTTAACCATGTTATAGTATGTGTCAGTACTTTACGCTGTTTCATCATTGAATAATATTCCATGATACGCACATTGATATACCTCATTTGTCTATTCACTAGTTGAGTTGTTTTCACTTCATGGCTATTACATAAATGCTGATATGAATATGGGTATACTAGTTTTTGTGTAAGCATATGTTTCAATCTTTTAGGGAATATACTTAGGAGTAAAATTGCTGGGTCATATAGTAAATCCAGGTTTGATTTTGTTCTTGTTCTTGTTGTTGTTTAACTTTTTGAGGACCTTTTTGAGGAGCTGCCAGACTGTTTTCCATAGCAGGTAAATAATTTTACATTCTCACCTGGTATGTATTAGGGTTTCAGTTTCTCTATGTCCTTGCCAATACTTATTATCTGTCTTTTTAGATTAAAGCTAAAAGAGTGAGTGTGAAGTGGTATCTAATTGTAATTTGATTTATATTCCCCTAGTAACCAATGATGTCAATAATCTTGTCATGTATTTATTGGATATTTGTATATCTTCTCTAAAGAAATATTTACTCAAATTCTTACTCATTTTTAAAATTGGGTCATTTATTTGTTATTGAGTTATAAAAGTTCTTAATATATTCTGGATACTAGATCCTTAGCTGATATATAATTTACCAATATCTTCTCCTATTTTGGGGAGTTGTCTTTTTATTTTCTTGATAAGGTCCTTTGATTCCCAAGTTTTTAATTTTAATGAAGTTCAATTTATCCATTTGTTCTCTTCTTATTCATGCTTTTGGTGTCATATCTAAGAAACCATTGCTTAATTCAAGGTTGTGATGATTTACCCCTACATTTTCGTGTAATCATTTTATAATTTTAGGTTTCATATTTAGGTCTTTGATCCATTTTCAGTTAGTTTTTGTAAATGGTGTAAGATAGTGAATGGTTCACCTCATTTTTTTTGCATGTGGATATCCAGTTGTCCCAGCATTATTGGCTAAAAACAAAAACAATTATCCCCCCCCCCTCGAATTATCTTGGTACTCTTACTGAAAATCACTTGACCAGAATTGTACACCTGAAACCAATGTAACTTTACTAACAATTGTCACACCAATAAACTTTATTTCTGTTTTAGGTTATTATGACTTACTGCATGGAAATACAAATAATTTTTATGTATTGATTTTACTTCGTGCAACTTTGATGAATCCAATTTAGCTCTAATAAGCATTTTTTGTTAATTATTTAGGATTTTCTATATTTAAAGTCATGCCATCTGCAAATATAGGCAGCTTGTTTCTTCCTTTCCAAAATGGATGACTGTTATTTCCTTTCTCCCCCAATTATTCTGGCTGGAATGTCTAGCCAGATATCATCTGTGCAATGATGAACAGAAGTAGGAAAAAGGGCATCCTTGTCTTGTTCCTGATCCTTTCAGTCTTTCACTATTAAGTATGATGTTCACCGTGGGTTTTTCATAAATATCCTTATTATGTGGATTAAATTCCCTTCTGTTTCCAGTTTGTTATGTTTTTTTTTTTTTAATGATGGAAGGGTGTTGGATTTTTTCAAATGCGTTTTCTGCATCTATTAAGATTAGTATGTGTTTTTTATCCTCTTCTTCCTATTAATACGGTGCATTGATTGATGCTTATATATTGAACAAACATTGCATTCCTGGGTTAAATGCCATATTGTTATCGTGTATATTTCTTTTTACATGCTGCTTGATTCAGTTTACTACCATTTTGTAGAAATAATTTATGTATATATATATATATATATATATATATATATATATATATGGAAATCATTCTTTATCTCTTTTTCTTGTGATATTTTCTCTGATTTTCACAAAGAACTAGAAAATCTAAATAGACCAATCAACAGAAAGGAAATTGAAACAATATCAAAAACCTCTTCAAAAGCAAAAGTCCAGGACCAGATGGCTTCACTAGTGAATTCTACCAAATATTCACAGAGGATTTAATACCTGTCCTTCTTAAACTCTTCCAAAAAGTTGAAGAAGAGGCAATACTTCCTAACTAATTTTATGAGGCCAACACCCTGTTATCAAAACCTGGCAAGGATAACACAAAAAAAGAGAACTACAGACCAATGTCTCTGATTAATACAGATGCAAAGATCCTAAACAAAATACTAGCAAATCAAATAAAACATTACATTAAAAAGATTATTTATCACAACCAAGTGGGGTTCATTCCAGGGGCACAGGATGATTCAACATATATAAACTGATCAATTTGATACATCACATAAACAAAATAAAGATGAAAAATCTTTATTGATCATATCAAGAGATGCAGAAAAAGCATGTGACAAAAGACAGCATCCATTTATGATTAAAACACTTAATAAAATGGGCATAGAAGAAAAGTATCTCAACATAATAAAGGCCATATATGACAAGCCCTCAGCTAATATCATACTTGATGGTGAAAAACTGAAAGCTTTTCCTCTAAGATCAGGTAAAAAATAAGAATGACCTGTGTCACCATTGTTGTTCAACATAGTATTGGAAGTTCTCGCCACAGCAATCATCCAAGAGAAAGAAATAAAAGGCATTTAAATTGGAAATGAAGAAGTCAAATTGTCATTTTTTGCAGATGGCATAATTCTTTATATAGAAAACCCTAAATATTTCACCAAAAATGATTAGAAACGATAAACAAACAGTAAAATTGCAGGATACAAAATCAATGTACAAAAAAACATTGCATTCCTATATACTAACAATGAAATCTCAGAACAAGAAACAATTTTGCTGTCAAGGTAATACTGGCCTCATATGATTTGTTAGGAAGTGATCTTCCTCTTCTGTTTTTTTGGAAGAGTTCCCCCCCCCCCTGCCATGATCCCCAAACAGTGCCAGCCACAGCACATGTATTTCCATGTCGGGATTTTTTTCCCCCTCCTGCCTCCCATTAGCAAGGGGTGTAAATGTGAGAATCTTAAGTTAACCTAATCAGTCCTACAACCACATGCTGTAACTTCCTCATGCTCTGGGATTTTTAAGACAGGAAGATGAAGAAACAGCACGTAGTAAACCGTAGTAAGGAGAGGAGGGAAACAAAATGGGGCACGTCACATGGTCATGGCCTGGATTTTTCTCAATTAAAAATAAGAGGAAGTGTGGGTTTCCGGTCTCTGTCAGTGGGCTGGTTGGACTTTCTCATTCTTAAGATTCTGGTCCATGCACGAATAAGACTGAGTGCAGAACATCCTCTGGGAGGGGGTGAGAGGGGCTCGAGTTTGGCTCAGTCCTGACCTCCCCAGAGGGAAAGGGTGAGGGAGAGGGGTGGAAGAAGGCAGTTCAGGACGCCAGTTCCACTGCCGGACCCCAGACCAAAGCCCTGGAAGAGTTTTTAAAGGACTGGTGTCAATTCATCTTCAAATGTTTCGTAAAATTTACCAGTGAAGCCGTATGGTCTTGTGGGCTTTTCTTTGTGGTAAATTTTTTATTACTAAGTCAATTTTTTTACTTGTTATTCCTCTATTCAGAGCTTCGTGGGTTTTTTTTTTTTTTTTGGCGTCAATTTTAGTAATTTGTGTCTTTCAAAGAATTTGTCCATTTCACTTAAATTATCTAATTTATTTGCATATGATTGCAAATAATCTCTTTATAATCTCTTTTATTACATTAAGGTTGTTAATAATGTTCCCCCTTCCAGAGTAATATCCCCTTTTTGTGGGATATATTAAAGAGTCATAAGAACCACTTAGAACCAGGCAATTTTGGAATGAATTGAGTACCAAATATATAATGGGTTTCATCCATTAAAAAGAGTAAGAAATAATTAATTCATGCTAATATAATTAAATAAATCATTAAATTAATACATACAGGAGCAGGGAAAGCCTTTCTTACAGGAGCATGCCAACCAAATATAGAAGGGATTACAAAGTTAGAAAAATTTCATTGATATTAAAACTAGTGATTTAATGTTTAATGGGGAAAACATATTTATATGGTCTTAAAGTATCTCCTCACAAATTGTTTATTGTAAACAGGAAAATGGTAATTTCACAGTTGAGAAACCTGGCAAACACCATGTTATCATGATCAAAGTTAGTATCACTAATACTGGGGCAATCTGGAGTGTTGTGACTTGATTTGATACACTGAAGAGAATACAACACTCCTGTTCTATTATTGCCAAAAAACAACAACAACATGAAAATAACTATGAAGAAACATTAGACAAACACAAATTGATGGACATTCTACAATGCCTGTACTCTTTAAAAACACCAAAATCAAGGAACATAAAGAAAACCTCAAGGATTCTTTATTTACTTGGTTGTTTTGAATATTTTCTATCTCCCCTCACTGAACTGTAACCTCCTTTAGGGCAGGATATCTTGGCTAATATCTCCAGCATCTAGAATAGTGCTTGACACTTCTTAGATACCTGATAATATTTGTGAATAATGAGGTTTTTTGTGTTTTTTTTTCTTTTCATTTTTAGGCAGGTGCTCTTGTGCTGTCTTTGATGAAACTTAAGAGTCACACATATGGCAGCCACTGTTGGAAATTATGGCCATTCACTAGGTTGGTTGGTATTTCTCAAACTGGGCTTCACCAATAAAAACTCAGAGTGTAAAGGGGGAGGAAAGTGGTAGATGAGGGTAAAAGGGATCAAATATATGGTGATGGAAGGGGAACTGACTCTGGGTGGTGAACACACAATGGGATTTGTAGATGATGGAATACAGAATTGTACACTGAAAACCTATGTAACTTTACTAACCATTGTCACCCCAATAAAATTTAATTAAAAAACCCTCAGAAGTTCATGAGTTCATGTAGAATTTACAAGCCTTGAAACAAGTTCTCTAAGATCTTGTTTGAGATCAAGAATTATAGAGATAAGAGCAAACATTTAGGACAATGAGGAATATAAGGAATTGAAACACGTCAGAGAGATATTTTTCTAAAAAAAAAAAAAAAGTGGACTACCTTGTTACCAAGAGACATGGGGCCACCAGACAGAGCCTCCATTCAGATGCTAGGGACAAAGGGGACATAGAAATAAAGTGATTTTAAATGAGGGTGAGAAGAAGAAGTCTCAAATTAGACCTGATGATATATGGTGTCACAATAATTTTTAAATATTTCAAAATCATATCTTAAATATACACTTTTAAAGAAAAGTATGAACAGACTATTTTTTTTTCATGCTAAGGAAATTCTAGTTCAGAATTTCACAAGTAAACTCTTGTTGGGAGAGTTCTTCAGTTGCAGGGATGTTCGTATATCACCACACACAATTGGAATAGACTCACTAGAAGGGTTGATATTCTGGTAATGCTTCCACCAAAAATATGTCTCCCTCCTCCCCACTTTCTCGTCTACCTACAAGCCTCTGGATAACTTTAAGTCCCCACTATGATCTTTGATTTATAACAGCAATGTGAATCTACATTATACTCTGTTCTGTGGTCCAGGAAAAATAAATTATCAGAAAAACTAGAAATGTCTTTGTGTTTTCTAAGTTTTGGTGTGTTTGGCAGACTCTGATTCTCATGAGATCCTGTGGACTCTTCACAAATATAGAGGAGTAAGAGGTCTGAAGATAGGTAATACAGCTTTGGAGATGCTGGTGACATGCACTGTTCATTATACCACCTTCCTTGGAGTTCTCTATTGGGTAATATGATTGGACTTAATGTGAGCTACGAAACAGAATCATGGGTAAACCACTTACCAAGGGCAAAGCTTGACCTTAAACTTTAATTTAATCTGTGACCCATTTCAGTCTCTTGGGTTGGAGATCATATCTGAGTTTCCCTTGCTAATCAAGAGTGACCTCACAAAAGGAAAGACCGGCCTACTCTCACAATTCATATATATCCAGCCCCAAAAATGACAGCTATCATCCTGATTGTAGACTCTCAAATCCAGTATGTCAAATTAAGTGTTTTAAAGAATGTTAGATGAAATCAGCATTTCTCTGTTTACTTTGTCCACAGAAAAGGGAATTTTAATTTAATTCCCCAGAAGGAGAAAATATTGGAGTGAATATTTTCAGGTCTTTTCTGCACTCTTGCACTTTTTCTGTACTTAATTAGAGTCCAGGGTACTCACTATCTTAGAGAGAGTACTTAATTTGCTTCAAAACTAGAATCAGACCCCCCTCCCCTGCTCTGACTTCCTGACATCTTGGTCTATTATAAGGGCATTGGACTCTGTTTTCTCAACTCATGCCTTAAAACCAGGGTAAGTTTTTGCTCCTTGTCCCTTCCTTCATAGGAGAGAAAAACCAATGATTCTGTTTTGGCTTTGGTTAACTGAAAATCCTATATTTAAGGATTGCAGGTGTATCCAGGAAGCATGTTAATGTATATATATATTCCTGCTTTTGGTTTTACTCTATTACAACTCAAGAGAGAAGAAGGTTTCTTAGTTGCTCCCCACCAACTTCAACAAACACAATTCTATAATTCAAGGTTTCAGAGATGCCAAATCAAAATTATGTTTGCAACAGTATTTTAATATCAAAGCGCATCCCAATAGCTTTGTCTTCCATCAAAAATAAACAGAGAGAGTGAAGAAAGACCAAAGAAACAGCTGGTAGAAGGGAAGGGGCAGCTGTCAGGAAGCCTCTTGTTTACAGCTTGCAGTGCTGCCTCTTCCTGGCTGGGCCAGCCCTGGAAGGAGGTGTGTGGGCAGGCTGTAGAATTAATTGAATTTCACAACTTGCCTTACATTCCTGCTGATACAAAGTGCCTTGAAAAGAAGGAAGCATCAGAGGAGGCCAATACAATGGCAGTACCAAAGCTGGGCACTGCTGTGAACCTTTTTTTTATCCAACTCCTGGCTCAAAAGAGCATGCCTGTTAGCGCTCCAGCAAGAGCCCCCACAGGCAAGGGAGGAAGACGTGTGAAGTCTCTAAGATACAGGCTGCCCTCTGCTCCAAGATGAAGCCATCAACCTGCAGTGACCCTTCTCTTTTATGAGTCACAGAGGCCTCACCTGTAAAGACATTCTGACTACATGAATTTTAAGCTCCTTCCAGCTGTGACACTGTATATGTCTAAGGATTTGAGGATCAACTAGAAACCTCCTTTAGCATCAGTCCCCCATCCCAATTAATATGCAGAATCTGTACACACTTACGCACAAGCTTCCTACCTGCTGTATCTACCTAGATATTTAACATGGGCAGGACACAGCTCTGCACCAGGCACCTTATGAGTCACTACATAGGTTACCATATTCAATCTTCACAAAAATAATGTAAGGGATAAATGAAAAATCCCATTTTCTAATAAGGAGTAGTTCAAATAATTTAGGGGACTTACCCAATGCCAAAAAAAAAAAAAAAGTAACAAAAAGAGCTGGAATTAAAATGTAAACTGTAAACTCCAAAGCCAAGAGCTGTTTCCACAGAACTATTCCACCTACATGAAAAATTGAATTGTTTCTGTGACCATTCCCATAATGTTGTTACTAAATACATGTTTATTAATAAATGGCTGTCTAAATGAATATATGATTCATTGTTGTATAAATTAGAGCATTCGATCAGTGACTAGAAACATTATTGCTAATAATATTTCTTGCCAACAAATTCTTAGTTCAAGTAATATTTCTAAGAATATTCTGCACGACCTTCATTTATTCATACATTCATGCATTGAAAAAAATGGAACCTACAAGACACTAGGCACTGTGCCAGTGGTTGGTCCAGAGGAGAAATACTCCCTGAATATATAATATATACTCTCTTAACACATACTCTCTTGTGGGAGGACAGCCTGAATGAAATAAATATGAAGAAGTCACAGAGGGATATGTACTGCGAGGGAAAGTTGCCCTGGGGGATGAGAGTGTGTCCTGGAAAGAGAGGTCAGACTTTCCCGCTTCCATGTGTGGTTCAGATGAGATTGCCAGGATGTGCAGGGATTAAGCAGGTGGAGGAGGTCAAGAGAACATTCTGCGCAGCAGACAGCACGTGCAGAAGGGCATCAGTAGGAAGGAGTATGAGCCACTGCAGAAACAGGAATAAAACTGCCAAGGCTGAGCTGAGCCTGCGATGGGGCTGAGGTCCTTACCTCACAGCATTCTAATACTCATACATGCAAACCTTTCTACACTCACACTCACCTGGACCTCCTTCAAGCACCGTTTCTCTAAGGAGCTCCTTCTTTCTTTTTTTTTTTTTTCAATCTTCCAATTCTTTATATTTTTTATTTAAAAACTTTTTTTCAATTACAGTTCACATTTAATATCACATTAATTTCAGGTGTACAGCCTAGTGGTTACACATTTTTATAACTTACAAAGTGATTCCCCCCATAAATCTAGCACCCACCTTACACTACACATAGTTATCACAATGTTATTGACTATATTCCCTATGCTGTGTTTCACATCCTCGTGACTATTTTGTAACTGCCAATTTGTAATTCTTAATCCCTTCACCTTTCTCACCAGCCCCCTAACCTCTCTCCCATCTGACAATCATCAGTTTGTTCTCTGTATCTATTAGGAGCTCTTTGTTTTTAAAGGCCAATTCCTCCATTCATAGCCTGCAACTCTTCCACCATCTTCCAGGACTAAATACATGTTCATTAATAAACATGTATTTAGTAATGACGTTATGGGCATGGTCACATTTTGTAATTTTCTCTGCATTCAAATTTACCAAAGTTCGTTTTTCTTCTACAGAATTCTCATTAGTATACATATATATTCTAATAGTTCCTATCTTAAAAACAACTGCATTGATACCCACAATTCCTTAATATCTGCCATGATGCTTCTCTTTTCCTCTCTCTCTCTAACACACACATACACACAAGTGGGCACAATTTTCTTTTAGTTGGGAAATATAACACACATCTACAAAAAGGCAACAACCAATTCCCATGACTTAATTAATTGCCACTCCATTCAAAAAGAGAATAGAACAGTGTCAGCACCTCAGGAGACCTCCTCTGCTCTCAATTCTTCTCACTCTACATTTTAAAGTTAACTATTCTTAATTTTACTTAAGCACTTCCTTACTTTGTAATTTTATCATTTACACATGCATCCTTAAATGCTATAGCTTAGCTTGACTGCTGTTTTAAATTTCTATAAATGTGACCTCATGGTATGAAATTGTTTGGATCTAGTTTCTTTCAGTCAGCATTATGTTTGAGATTTGTCACATTGCTGTACAAAGCTGTAATTTACACATTTTCATTGTTAAAGTCTTCCTGTATGAACATACCTCTTTATCCATTCCATTTTAATAAACTTTAATTGTCTATAATTTGGGGCTCTTATAAATTATGCTGCTATGAGCATCTTTGCACATGTCTATTGGTACATACCTATAAACATTTGTTTTGGATGTACAGATAGATGTAAAACAACGGATCATAGGCTTTATATATCTGCAACTTTAATGGAAAACACCAAATGATTTTGAAAGCATTTATACTAACTTACATTCCTACTAGTAGTGTATGAGACTTTCTTTTGTTCTACGTTGTATTTCGCAGCATTGTTTCTTTTTTTTTTTTTTTTAGTTATTCTGGTAAGTGAAATACTGTAGTGTTTTGTGATTTAAATTTACATTTCTCTGCTTACTATCACAAAGTTGGGCACTTTTGATTTTTTATTTTTTAAATAATTGTTCTATTTTTCAATTAGAAATACAATATTAATTGACATGCAATGTTATATTAATTTTAGGTATACAGCATAGTGATTAGACATTTATATAATTTATAAAGTGATCACCCCAATAAATCCAGTACCCATCTGACACCATATAAAGTTATTATACTATTACTGACTATATTCCTTATGCTATACCCTTCATCTCCATGACTGATTTGTAACTATCAATTTGTATTTCTTAATCCCTTCTCATTTTTCACTCATACCCCAAACCCCCTCCCAGCTGGCAACCATTAAGATATTCTCAATATCTATGAGTTTGTTTCTGTTTTGTTAGTTTATTTGTTCCTTAAATTCCACATATAAGTAAAATCACATGACATTTGTCTTTCTTTGTCTGATTTACTCTGCTCAGCCCAATACCCTCTAGATCCATCCATGCTGTTGCAGATGGCAAGATTTCATTCTTTTCATGGCTGAGTCCTATTCCATTGTATATATGTACCACCTGCTTTTATCCATTCATCCATTGATATACACCCAGGTTGCCTCCATATCTTGGCTTTTGTAAACAGTGTTGTAATGAACATAAGAATCCACATGTCCCTTCAAAGTAGTGCTTTGGGTTTCTTCAAATAAATATCCAGAAGTGGGATTACTGGGTCCTTATTTGTCTCCTGTTATAGCCTTTGCTTTAAAGTCTATTTTGTTTGGTATAAGTCTTGCTACTCTGCTTTTATGTTTTTGTTTCCATTTTCATGAAATTTCTCATTCCCATACCTTTACTTTCACTCTTTGTGTGTCTTTTGATCTTAAGTGAATCTCTCATCGGCAGCATATATAAGGGTCTTGTTTTCTTATCCATTCAGCCACCTTATGTCTTTTGATTGGAACATTTAATCCATTTACATTTAAAGTAATTGTTCATAAATATTTAGTTATTGTCACTTCATTATTCATATTTTTGATCTTTTCATTTTCTTCGTTTTCTCCTTCTCCTTCTTCTTAAAGAAGTCCCTCTACATTTCTTGTAATACTGGTTTGGTGTTGATTAATTTCTTTAGCTTTTTCTTGTCCAGGAAGCTCTTTAATCTGTCCTTTGATTCTAAATGATAACTTCGCTGAGAGTAGAGTAATCTTGGTTGTAGGTCCTTGCTTTTCATCACTTTGAATATTTTGTGCCAATTCTTTCTGGCCGACCAGTTTCTGTTAAGAAATCAGCTGACAGTCTTATCGGGTCTCCCTTGCAGGTAACTAATTGCTTTCCTCTTGCTGTTTTTAGGATTTTCTCTTTGTCTTTATCCTTTGGCACTTTAATTATACTGTGTCTTCGTGTGGGCCTCTTTGGGTTCATCTTGTTTGGGACTCTGTGCTTGTTTATCTATTTCCTTTGCCAGGTAAGGGAAGTTTTCAGTCGTTATTTATTGAAGTAGGTTGGTTCTCAATTCCTTGCTCCCTCCTTCTGGCACATCTAAGGCATAAATGTTACTACACTTGATGCTGTCCTAGAAGCTCATTTAACTTTCCTTCTTTCCTTCCTTCCTTCCTTCCTTCCTTCCTTCCTCTCTTTTTCTTTCTTTCTTTCATTTGCTTTTGCTGTTCTGATTGGGTGTTTTCTGCTACCTTAACTTCTAAATCAGTGATTCAACCTCGGCTTCATCTAATTTACTGTTGATCCCCTCTAATGTATTCTTTATTTCAGTCATTGTATTCTTCATTTCTGACTGGTTCTTTCTTATGTTTTCTATCTCGAGTTTTATGTTTCCTATCTTTCTGTTAAAGTTCTCACTGAAGTCATCTACTCTTCCCTATGTTCATTGAGCATCCTTATAACCATTGTTTTGAATTATGTGTTTGATAGGTTGCTTGTCTCCATTTTGCTTAGCTGTTTTTCTGCAGCTTTGTTTTGTGCTTTCATTTGGGACATGTTTCCTTGTCTCCCCATTTTGGCTGTCTCCCTGTGTTTACTTCTATGTATTAGGTAGTGCTGCTGTATCTCCTGGTCTTAGTAGAGTGGCTTTATGTAGTAGGTGTCCTGTGAGACCCAGTGGTGCAGTCTCCCTGGTCACCTGAGCTATGTGCTCCAGGTGTGTCCCTTCTGTGGGTTGTGTGTGCCATCCTATTGTACGTGAGCCTTGTTTGCTGTTTGTACAGCAATGAGAGGGATTAACCCTCAGGCTTATTGATTGTGAAGACTGGTTGTGACTACAGTGGAGTAGTGGTGTGTAGGGGCTGACCCTATGGAGCAGAATTCACATTAGCAGGGCACTGGAACCTTCCCAATCTGTACTTTGGGTGTGTAATCCTCTGAAGAGGCTGAGTGGTGCTCAAGCTCTGTCCCAAGCTGGCCACTGGGCATGCCAGCCCCAGGGCTGGGAGAGGCTCTGCCACAGGGCAAGTTCAGCCATAGCCTGTGCCCTGCTCAGAGCTACCTGACATGAGCCACTAATCAATCCACAAATAGGTGTCTTCCATACTGGGCTTGAAGTTTCCTGGGAGAGGCCAAGCCATAAATAAGGCTTGCTGCCTCTAGTACCAAACTTCCCCACAATTTGTTTCACTGAAGAAAATAACCAGATTTCCTTCCTGATTCAGGCCTAAACCAGCATTGTTCCCTCCCTACCTTTTCTCTCCTTTATCCCATGCTCTGATTCTTCTCTTTTTATCATATGGTTGTACTATCTCAAGAGTGCTGCTTTTGAAAAGATAAAAAGGTCTTAGAATGAGACATGTTAATATTGCTTATTGACCTTAAATCATGGAAGCATTTGATTTTTCTTTACATTGGAAATACTGTCTCTTTTCCTTGTCTTCTATAGTACTAGAACTCCTTTATAGGCTCAACATTCTCAAAGCCATTATTGGAATTTTTAAAGCCTTGATCCTGAATCATTTTCTCACTCTATGCTCTTTCCCTAAGCAACAAATCTATTCCCACACTTCAATTAAATCTAGATGCACAACACTACAAAATTTGCTCTAATGCTGACCAAGCTCTGAGGCAGTATGCTTAAAGAACTTGTATTGAGATTGAAAGAAGGTACTATGGATTATAACACTAGTACAATTGGCATAATCTCAACTGTCTGAAGCAAACCAGAACATTTGGTCACCCAGGGTATCACAATCTCTTAATTTCTCCACTTGGATATCTCGAAGTTATCTCAGACTCAGTATCTCCAAGTTTAAACTTATAATTTTCCCTGCCAATAAGCACTGCCTTCCAGTGTTACCTACCTCAAGGAATGGCATAAATATTCAGTTGCATAAAAGAGAAATCTCATTGTGATTCTTTACACCTGCTTTTTCCTGCACCAAAGTTTTTCTCCATCTTCACAACCATATCACTAGGTAAAGTGATCATCACTTCTTATGTGAAGTGACCCTCGTGAATCTACTCTTGTTTTCCTCTGAACCACACATGAGCCAAAATAATGTTTTCAAAATGTAGAAAGATCATATCAAACCCATCTTGATCTAGTGCCCTTTAAAATCTTACTCACTATTAAAAAATAAATACCAAAGTCTTTAAAAGGATTGCAAGCCATTTGTTGATTCATTCATTTAACAGATATTTTGCCCTGTATTAAGCATTATTCAAAGTACTGAAGGTCTGACAAAAAGTAAAGCAAATACAATTGCTCATTTTAAAGGGTTATTTTCTACTGGGAGAGACTAACAAATAAGCAAAAGAGAAAAAGACAAATAAAGTAAGGTGTAATAACAATAATGGGAACAAACAGGGAATGAGATATTTGAGAAAACAAGTGGCCAGGAAAGAATAGAGGAAAGAGAATTCTAAGTACCGAGAAGAGTGTGTCCAAATACCTCATTTTGGAAAAGACTGTAGGGGATTGAAAGAAGTTAACATAGTACAAAATAGTCCATGAAGGGGAGAACTGTGCAAAACAAGGTAGGAGACATACTAGGTGTGATCAAACTAGGTGTGTAAATAAAACTAGGTGTGTAAATAAAAATAATGTATCACGGTAAAAAGCATATTGCCATTAATCCCCTTCAAAATACTCCCCCACACTTCAAACACACTTATCATTCTTGCCACTTTCTGAAGCAACTCTGGAAGTCTTCCTTCATGAGTATCTTTAGTTGTGTTGTGGCTGCCTTGATGTCCTGAATCAATTTAAAACGTTTACCTTTCATGGTTATTTTGACTTTAGGAAAGAGACAGAAGTTGCATGGTGCCAGATCTGGTGAATAAAGTGGATGAGGACACAGCGTAATGTCTTTATTTGACAGAAATTGTTGTACCAGAAGTGATGTTTGACATGGGGACTTTCTGTTGGGATCACAAAATACCATGATGCTGCTGCCAAAAGCCATCCAACAAAAAGGCAGGATCTTCAATACGGGAAGTGTGCTCGGGAACCTTGTGTGTGACAAGTTTCAACTTGTTGGGTGCAGTCAACTGGTTGTGAGCTACAGTTGAGAGAAGGTGTGTTTTAAAGTGTGCTGTAAATCATCCTCCATCATGACAACATTCTGTGTCACACATCACTTCTGGTACAATAATTTCTGTCAAATAAAACCATTGCAATATGTCCTCATCCACCTTATTCACTGGATCTGGCACTGAGTGTGTTCTGGCCCTTCCCCAAAGTCAAAAATGATTCAGGACACTGAGGCAGCCACAACAGAGAAACTAAAGACACTCTCGAAAGCAGACTTCCAGAACGACTTCATAAACTGATAAGAATGATGGGATAAGTGTGTTCGAAGAGAGGACGACTATTTTGAGAGGAATTAATGGCAATACGTCTTTTACTGTGATATATAAATATATTTAAACATTCACTATGTTGTTTGATCACACCTCCTACAGGCCAGGTCATGTGTAGGTTTGTAGGCCATGGTGAAAAGACTTGGAAGTTTAGAGTAGGTGGAATAATAGACTATGAAAGATGCCTCATACTAATTTCCAAGCCTGTGAATACGTTACCTTACATGGGAAATGACCTATTTAGGAATTCTGACCTCCAAAATATAAGAGAATAAATTTTTACTCTTTTAAGTTATTAAGTTTCTGGTAATTTATTGCAATAGTAACCAGAAACTCATATACCCACACCCAGAAATGTAAACTGATATGTAATTTTTCATGCTTTGCAATCACAAGCTCTGACTCTTTTCAGGGACTCCTTTCTAAGTGCCCAAGTCCCTGGATACTACCTGGGGCTTTGCCTTAGAAAACCAGGCAAATATTTACACATAAATTTAGATTTTAAACCACGAAAGAATGGGCAATTTGATTCCACAAAAGTAACTTATTTGCATAATATAGGCACACGTTGATAAATTAGAAGTACAATCCAGGTCCCTTTTTTGTCCTTATCAATGCACTTTTTTTCTGCTGGCTTTTATTCGTTGAACCTACGTATAGTATTCTAAATCAACTAAGCCCAATTCAGTTTGAAAAGACTGGTACATGCCTTTCTAGAACTATTGAGTTATAATTTATATTATAGGGTAAAACTTAGTTAAAAAGTGTAGTTCATGGAAAGAAATTTCTAGTCATTTATTTATTTAGTCATTCACCAAGTAATTATTTAGTGGCCAGTATGTGCCAGACACGGTTATAGAGACTGGATATGGTGTTGACTAGGGAAGACAAGAGGTCCATTCTCACAGAATTTTCATTCTAGAAGGAGTAGATAGATGATCAAGATCCAAAATAAATCATAAACTGCCAAGTCGTGATAATGGCTATACTGTGATAGAGTACTGGAGGCGTGATTGTAAAAGCCTCTATGAAGAGATAATATCGAAGCTTATGCCTGAATGAAAAGAAGAATCTGGTCACAAGGAAAGAGCATTCCAGGTAGAGGGAACAGCAAGTGCTACAGGGTGCTGTGTGAGCACATGGATTTAATTGGCATTATGGAATGCAGTGCACTGGGTAAGACAGACGTGGTTATAAATTAGGGTCTTAGTGTAAAATGGATATGTCATCATAAGCAAGTCACTTATCTGAGACTCCATTTCTTTATCTCGGAAATGGGATAAGAAAACATACTCCATTGAATTCTAGTAAAGATTAATTAGGTAAAATTTGTGAAAATGCTTAGCCTCTAGTGGAGCAGAAATGCATTTTGTACTCTTTTCCTTTGAAAGAGAAGACACATAATGCTTAGTCTGGTGCAATTCTTTATTTTAAAAGCATCCTCCTAAAAGACTTAAAGGGACAGAGGGGAGTGGAGCCAGAAAAGAAGACCCAGGGAAACCACAACCTATTTGCAGCTGAGAGGAGAGTTTGAATGGTGAGGCTAAGTAGCAGCCAAATGTGCCTGAGGAAGTATCTCTACTCAGAAAAGACAGAGCATTGAGATGAGAAATGGTGGCAGAGACAACCGGGTTGTGCTGATCAGGTGGTCAGCATCACCAAGGGAAAAAAGTATAATTTGCACAGCATCCAATTCTCATTTGTCAGTTTAGGACAATGTTCTCTATTTGATTATTTTCCCAAACCAGCTAATTAAAAATGCCTTTGCCTAGTGAGAGCCCATGATTGACAACACCCTCTCTTAAACCTACAGCTGTTAAACAGTGTGTTTCCTTTATTCTAACATGTGCCCTTATAATGGATGAATTGTCATCACTCTGTGAAATTATCTAAGCGAAACCTTGCATGAGTTGCAGTGCTCTCTCTAGCGTCCCCAGGAAGATAAGCATCAAGCCCGCACTTGTGAGCAGGCTGAGGTCAGCCACAGCAGACCTGGGGTAAAGGCTTACTACCAAGAGCTCACAGTGGTGCGTCTCAGGCTCTATCATGAGGTGCAGTCCTATGTAGCTGCGGGAAACCTAGCAGTCATTCCTAAGAGGAGTGCCCAGAGCAGTTCCCTAGAGGAAACAGCGAAACCCAGACTTCGAGGGGCAAATGAGGATATTATTAAACATCTGTCGTTGCCAGATTCTTCACAGGAGATTATTGGGAATGCAAAATTCACCAAGAAATGCTATCTTTCCTTAAAGAGCAGACTTCTTCATCTTATTATTATTACTCAACCAGACAATCTACCTTCCATCCTCACCACTCACTGAAACTGACCTCCCCAATGCCAAATAGTATTTACATCTCAGGCTCCTACAAGGACAAGTCTTTGACCTTCTTACTGTCTTTCTCTCCCAAGAGTAATATGATAAACAAAGTACCATTTTCTTGCCACTGTTTTTTCTGTTTTGTATTAGTCTCCATTCTCAGGCCTTTGCCCTTGTCTACCTCTGAGATATGTTGGTTTCTTGAGACTTCCTTTGAGTCTCCTCTATTTTCTCTTTGCATGTTCCTGCTGGCAATTCCAAACATGCCCAGGGAACCAGCTACCAGCCAAATGTTGAACACTCTTTCTGATAGAAATGTTTTTGCCAACTCAAAATTCACAGACATGTGCTTGGGTTATGAACAGAAAAATGAGCATCAATTGTATTCCCTTCACAGTTCAGATTATCAAAGGAACGACTTACATCATTGGGCTACCTTGCAGTCCAAACATAGATATCACAAATACAGGTGATGATAATGAATCTAAAACCACTTTATCTAAATTTCCGACTTATTTCAAAACATATTGGTAATTTCACCATTTGAAACAGCACAAGTCCTAATCCCATGATAAAGAAAAGCATATTAACTCACACATCAACTAGTATCTCCTGGCCTTTTGACAAGTATCAACCTTGTTAAGGTTGCCTAGAATCCCCATTTCATATTTGTGACATTTTAACTTTCTCAAAGATTGTTTTTAAATACACAAGAGACTGAGGTTCTCATGACAGCTTTTGGCTTTGATTTCTCCTACTACTGGAGTTAAATAATTTCTGGATTACTTCTTTCTATAAATACTGATTCTAGTTCTATAACATGCTCTGTGAAAACTTTCTCTTAGATTACTCACACACACTCACACACACACACACACACATTCATCCTTAGATGTGTATTTTACTGAGGACTGTGTGTGCTTTTGTGTATGAATCACTGTGCAAATTGGTTGTAGATGGGAATGAAGAGATAAAGAAAGGTTTTAACCTAGAAACATGCAAAACAATAGACATCTCTGTTCTTACATGTCTTCTCTTGGGGGTTTCCTATTTAGACAAAATGTCATAGACTAGTTTCTGATTCTTTTCACTAAGAAGAACTATAACTCCTGGAAATAATGCAAGAGCCAATTAAGGAGAATTCTGAAAGGAGGAAAACAAAAGTCAAAGTCAGAACTGAAGGAAGAATATAAAGGCAGGGCGTCTGAGGTCCCCTCATCCCACCCAGCAATGAAAAGCAGTCCAGGCCTAGCTTTTTCTAACCCTAACCTCACAACAGAAAGCAGCACATGTAAAATCATTCCTCAGACCAGTTTAGTGAGAGTCACTCTGACAGCATCAGGTAAGTCTGAATGCAAAGAATGTCATGCCACAAAAGTAGCCTGGTCTAGGAAGCACTCACTCTTCATTGCCCTGGGCTGTAGATTCCCTTTGCCCATCTCGAGGCACCATGCAGACCCCTCCTGGGCGAAACCCTTCCAGCTCCTCAGGAAGTTCCAGCAGGGACAAGTGAGAGGCCCACCAAAAATGATAAACCAAGCAGACAAAAACAGCATTGCAAAGATATTGTAAATTAAATTGTCTTTGAAACCAAAGCTCACCAAAGTAGTCCAAAACCTGGATGTTAAACCTAAACAGGGTGGCTGCCTGCTAAAATAGAATAATTTATATAGGATCCCCCTCTTTCTAACTGGGGATCCTAAGATGATAGTAAAAATGTGAGGCTGCTATCAAAATTCACCCAGTCATTCCAAGAATCAGGAAAATTACAACTTGAAGGAAAAATATAATCATCTTACAACAACAGTGAGAAAAATCGGTACTAGAATTATGTGACAAGGATTTTAAATGAGCCGTCATAATAATGCTTCAACAAGTAACTACAAATTCTTTTGTAACAAATGGAAAGATAGAAAATCTCATCAAAGAAATAGAAGTTATTTAAAAAAGGGAACCATAGACCTGAATAATGTAATAACAGACATGAAAAAAAATCATGGGATGGGACCAATGATAGAGTGGAGATCACAAAGGATAGAAATTGAGGAGAGTGAGTATAATCTACCCAATCTGAACAACATAGAAAAAAGATTAATATAAAAATGAACAGCCTCAGCTACTTGTGGAAAATAATAAAAGATCACTCTTTCAGCCTTAATACTTATACGACCAGAGTCCTAAAAGAAGCGGGGGGAAGAGAGTGTGCCTGAAAGGATATTTGAAGAAACACTGGCTGAAAACTGCCTAAATTGGGTGAAACACATAAACCTCTGGATTCATGAAGTTGATCAAAGCCCAAATAAGATAAACCTAATGAAATCCATGCCAAGATACATAATAATTAAACTTCTGAAAACTAATGACGAAGTATGGAAAGCATTGAAAGAGAAAAAAACACATTATCTAAAGGGGGAAACCAATTCAATGCAGATAAAACTGATTTCTTATATGAAATCATCAAGGCCAGAAGGAAGTGGCACAATATTTTCAAGTGCTCAGAAAAAAGAACTGTTAACTGGGAATCTTTATTCAGTGACACTCTCCTTCAAGAATAAAATGGAAACAAGACATTCTCAATGAAGGAAAACTAAAATAATTTTTAGTCTTGTCCTTGAAGAATGACTAAAGGAAGTTATTCAAATAGAAAATAAATGATAGAAGGAAACTTGGAGCGTTATGAAGGAAGAAAGAACTATAGACTGAACATACGTAAATATGGGTGCATACAATGGACAATCTTTCTCCTGCTGAGTTTTTAAAATCATATTTGACGATTGAGACAAAAATTACAAACTCACTTGAACTGGTAAAATTTCTTCACTTGACTCACCACCACAGATTTTTCACTGGCACTTTTATCCCACAGAGCTCCTGGCCTCACACTATTTTTCCATTATTCCCCCGCCTATTTCCAACTTATTCAAAGAAACTCCATGTTTTTCTCCCTATATTAAGCAAAGGGCATATTACTTTTGCCATCTTTGGAATAATCTACCATAGCATTTTTTCCAGTTTTGGATTATTATATAAAGCTTTCATTGTCATCCTTCTAAACTGTGTATGTGTTAGTGGACATATAAATGCACTCTCGTGATTGTATATCTACAAGTGGAATTGTGGAGTTAAGAGTTTTGGCATACTTTTTAGCTCTAATAGATACTGCCAAACAGTTATTCAAACTATGGATAGGTTTGATTGTTCCAAACTCTCATGAACACTTGAAATTGCCAATGTTGTTAATTTTAGCCATATTTGTGAGATATAGTCATATTCCATTGTTTTATGTTTCTATGTTCTATATGTTAATGTTTATTTCTCTAATGACTAAAGATGTTGATTACATTTTCATATATTCATTGAACATTTAGATTTCCTCCTCTATAAGATATCTGTTGAAGTATTTTTCCATTTTTAGAAATTAATTATAAAAGAAATTGTCTTTTCTTATTGATTCATATGTGTTGTCCTGTAAAATTTCTAGATAATATGTCTTCTCAGACAGATAAATGATAAAATAGATTAGATAAAGAGATATAGCTAGTTAGCTAGCTAGCTAGTTAGAGAAATAGACTAGCATGTCTCAGGCATGTCTATTTATTTTCTGATTGCTGTTCTGGATAAAAAGAAATTCTTATTCTTATGACCAATTTCTCATATTTTTCTTTAATTATTTGTGCCAATGTTCTGTTTGTGAAAATTTTGCACACCCTAAGGCTATGGATATTGCCCTATACTTTATTCTAGAAACATTATTTGGAACACACACACACAAACACACACACACATACACACAAACAGACACACACACACACACACATTTCCTCCTCTGCTTTTCAGTTCTTGAATATCTGTGCTTCCATGTGGTATTATATCCCTTGAAACTGAAAAAAAAATTCTTATTTTATTTTATGCTTTTGTAGTGCATGTCTGTTGGCAATGAATACACTCAGATTTTGTTTGATTGAAAATGACATTTTCACCTTTATTTTTCAAAAGCATTTGCAGGGTGTAGAATTCTATGTTAGCGTTTTTGGGGTTTTGTTTTTGTTTTTGCCTTTCAGCACTTTATTTTACTGCTTGTGGTTTCCATTGTTTCTGTTGAGAAGTCAGCAGTCTCATTCTCATTACCTCGAAGGCAATGCATCTTTTTTCCTTGGGATGCCATTAAGTTTTTCTCCTTATATTTATTTTTCAGTAATTGTAGTAATACATCTATGGGTGTTGCAGTCTTTGTATTTATCCAGGTTTGAGTTGGCAGAATGTTTTGAAAATGTGGGCTGATGTCTTTCTTGAGGTTTCAAAGATACATCATTTTTTTAAAATTATTTTTCCAGTTACAATTGACATTCAATATTATTTTATATTAGTTTCAGGTGAACAGTGGTTAGACATTTATAAAATTGATGAAGTGATTTCCCTGACTAGTTTAGTTACACATCTGGCACTACACATAGTTGTTGCAATATTATTGATTATATTCCCTATACTGTACTTTACATCCCCATAACTATTTTGTAACTACCAATTTATATTTTTTAATTCCTTCACCTTTTCCACCCAGCTCCTCAATTCCTCTCCTCTCTGGCAACAAAATCACTATTTTTTCTTTATATTTTTTTGTCCCATTCTCTTTCTTCTCCTCTTAGGAGTCTTAATTGGGCTATATTAGACTTTAACTGGTTACCACATCTTATGTTCTGTTTGTCTTCTTTTGTACTATTTTTATATGCTTTGCTTGCATATTTTCTATAGCTCCGTCCTCAAGTTTACTAACTCTGCTGTGTTCAGGGCGCTGTAAATTTGTTCAATAAATTCTTAAATTTGGATATTGATTTTGCAGCTACAGAACATTCTTAGATTATTTCTACTTATTTTAATTTTTTGCTGAAGTACTCCATTTTTCCTTCTAATTTTCCATCTTTTCTCACTATCTTTAACATATTGACATACTTGATTTGAAGCCTTGGAATGCTAACTTTAATATCTTTTTCTGGATCTACTTTTACTGATTATTTTATTTTTTGACCGTGTGTTATTTTCCTAATTCTTTGCATATTGTGATTTCTAATTAAATGCTGCTTATTATGGTTCATGTGGTAGAGGTTCTTAATTACGTTGTCTTCCTCCAATGAGTGTTAAGTTTAATTCTTTTAGGCAATTGAATCACTGGCCCATAATTTTGCTCTTATTAAGATGAGTTTTAGGATTTATAAAAGTGGATCTATTTCAATATTGCCTTTACTCATGGAATGTAAGCCTTACTTTTAAGGTGTGATCCATACCTCACTCAAAGCACTGCACTTTCCATAATAGGCATGTTACAAGAGCATGTGAAACAAAATTATAAAAATAGACCCGCAGTTGGAATATAAGACAATCTCAAGAAGTTTCAATATACTGATATGTCAGAATATGTTTTCTGACCACAGTGAAATTAAATGATAAATGCAAAGAAAATAATTAGAAAATCTCCAAATATTTGACATTTCAACAATATACTTCTAAATAACCCATATTGCAAAGAAGAAATACCTATGTATTTTAAGGAATATTGGTAAATGAACTAAACCAAATAATAATAAAATTCAGAATGATAGCAATAATAAAAAACAATTTATTTTGGAAAGAAATGAAACAAATTTGGTAAAATGCTAACAAAACTAATGCTTAAAAAAAGACAAAATGAAACTTAGGTATATCAGGAATTTCAAAAGAAACTCCTTTCTGATCCTCCAGATGTCAGATTATAATATGATATAAACAAGCTTATGCCAGAAAACTGTTAATTTATATGAAATAACAAAGTTATTGAAAACCACACTTTATAAAACCTGACAGAAGGAACTAGTAAGAATACGTAATTGTTTAATTAAAAATCTTCCTACAAAAATAGAACTCCTGACCTAGAAGGTTTTATTGATATATCCCTCAAAACTTTTAAGAAAAAAAGTACCAATTTTACACAAATTATTTCAGAACATATAAAATCAGGAGACATGTTCTAAGCATTTTTATGAGTTTAACATACCCCTGACCCAAAATCTGATAAGGATATTACAATAAATAAAATTGTGTACCCCTCTTAAGCATAGATACAAAAAGCCTTAAAAAGGTATTACAAATCAAATTACATACACACACACACACACACACACACATTTACCAAGTATGGTTTCTTTCACAAATGTAAGATTGGTTTTTCATTATAAAATACATGTATGTGTAACACAACATTAACTGCATAGAAGAAACAATATGATCTACTCAAAAGAGAACAAAAACATATTTGATAACATTCCAACTCTCTTTGTAATGAAACTCTCAGAAATCTAGAAATATAAGGAAAATTTCCCTATCTGATAGAGTTTGTCTAAAATAAACAATAGTCATGCCTATAGCCGCCATGGTACTAAATAATAATGTTTACTTTTGTCATTTCTATTAAACACTGTTGTGATGATTTTATGTTTAAAGTGTGACTCTTGGTAACAGCATATAGTAGAGTCTTGCTTCTTAAACCACGCTATCACTTTTTGTCTTTAAAACAAAGTATTTAGACCATTAACATTCCATGCAATTATTGATATGGTTTGATTTAGGTCTACCATTGTATTATTTGTTTTCTGTTTGCCCTCTCTGTGTATTGTTCTTTTCTTTGCCCTTTCTTGCCTTTATTTGGATTGTTATTTTGGGGGATTTTTATTTTATTTTTATTTTTTAGTGTTTTAAGTTATCAAATGGTTTTCTGGCTATTTTTCTGTGCTTTTAAAATTGCCATTCTACATGTCTTTAATTAACTAGTCTGGAATGGAAAGGATTGGAGAACGACTGTAAATTTACAACTATAGTTAGTTTTTCATTTGCAGCTGCTTCAAGCAATGTTTTATCTACTTTCACATAAGGAGCTATGGCTAGATGTGACTAACTCTAGGCAGTGACTAACTCTTTGACCGACTGGCCAGGACATGTCAGAAGACTTATTTCTTTAATGCAAGACATCCACTGCAATAATGCTCTTAAAAAATCAGGTAGGTAAGATAGCCCTTTGCATGAATAACACTCAGTCTCTTTCCTGAGTCATCCTGCTACTTAATCAATAGGCCTATGAGTAAATGGGCTATGGTGGCAGTGATGGAAGCGAAGCATGAATTTAACATGGATTTCCCTCACCAAAGTTGATCTGTCCCCTGAGTGTGCTGAGTACCCACCCTGCCAACAGTACTGCCCAGGTCTGAGCCCCTGATCCAGGAATGTTCACTACTGTTAGCAGTTCAAGTTCATCGAACCCCTTCTAGTATGGATGAAACAGTGATATGTCTTCATAGGACTAGACATTTATTCTCAATATGTATTTGTCTTCCGCTTTTGAAATTATTCTTCCATTACCACCTTTCAAAATGTATGATGGTTCCTTCTTAACATTTTTTTTGATCATGAACTTTATTTTACAGCTATATGAGTTTGCCAACAAATTTGAGACCCTGAAATTCTCTGACCCACCACACGTACCCCAGCTTTCTGATAGAATGGTAGAATGTCTGACTTAGTTATGAGGCCAACACTCCATGTGCTGGAACTGCTGCCTACAGGACGTGGTACATGAGCAGCTAATCTGTGGTGTTAGTTCTCCCATCACCACATTACAAGTACATGAGGACAATACCCAACGGGTAAATCTGAGAGCAAAGCCTTGTAACATTATACCTAACAACCCATTCACAAAACTATTTTGGCTTTCTCTCCTTGTGACCTGGGGTTCTCTGGGTTTGCAGGTTTTACTTTGCAAAGGGAGAATGCTTCCACAGGGTACTCACTAGCGATTTCATTGAATTGGAAGTTGAGGTTGCCTTCTTGACATTTTGAGCTATTCAGGCCACTGAACTAGTAGGCAGAAAATGAAGTACTGTTCTTGCTGGGATTATTTACACCCATTGACAATTGACAATTATGCTGCATCTACCAAATAGGGGCAAGAAAGACTACAAGGTCTAAAGATTAAGTTCGTGAACTTGTTGCAAATATATTGCTATTCTTTTTTTATACCAGGGGTATTATTCATTATGAATTTGTACTAACTTGTTAACCAAGTTTACTATGTGGAAGTGTTGAAAAGTCTGCCTGAATGAAAAAGTTAGACGAAAGTGACCTGACCTTTTCACCAACAATTCATGGCTCTTGCATCACGACCATGCACCAGCTCACACAGCACTGTCTGTGAGGGAGATTTTAGCCAGTAAACAAGTAACTCTATTGCAACACCCTCCCTACTCACCTGATCTGGCCCCTAATGACTTTTTTCTTTACCCGAAGATGAAGGAAATATGGAAAGGAAGACATTTTTGATGACATTCAGGACATCAAGAGTAATACAATGACAGCTCTGCTGGCCATTCCAGAAAAAGAGTTCCAAAGTTGCTTTGAAGAGTGGACTAGGTGCTGGCATCAGTGCATAGCTTCCCAAGGGAAGTACTTTGAAGACGACTGTAGTGATATTCAGCAATGAGGTCTGTTGCACTTTTTCTAGGATGAGTTCTTGAACTTAATTGTCCAACCGCGTATGTCTGGAACCTAGGGAACTGACTAGAGCACCCATATCCAAAAGCAAAAGTTAATAGAAGGCAAAAGCAAGCCAACAGAGGCAAGGACTACTAAGAACACACACTTTTCCTGAATGAAGGTTCTGCATTAACCCAGAATCCCAACCCCTCCAAGGTGCAGGCTGAGAGCAAACAGGACATGAAAGACATTATGGAAGAAAAGACAAGAGCCTGTGACCAGGCCTAGAAATAAGACCGCAGCAGCTATGCTCATTTTTATTAAGTATATCAGTATATATCAATCAAGTATTAAAAAAAAAATTCCCTTCCCCTATTATTTTGAGTGAGGTATTTAAGTAGTGCTTAGATTTATATTTCACTTCATAGGTCAATATACCATACAAAGCCATATCTAGAAATAACAGAGGCGATGGTATACACCTGGAGATGCTAGACTTTGAGATAGGTGCAGTGAATAATAGGACATCTTGTGTTCCCTTCTGTCTCATGAAGTTGCTGATGTACACAAGTTAAATAAAAGCAGAGGTGGAGAATGGATGCTGAGAAGCAGAAAGATGGACGGTGCAAGTCTAACATCTGTTTGCTTGCAGACCTATTCCCTGACCAGAGTCTAGGAGGGAAGCAAATTGAGGGCAAGGAAGCAGGATTCAGAAAAAATAGAGCCACAGACAGACAGGAGGAAAGTTTTCAACAAAAGGAGGTAGATTGAGGCGGAAACAAAACAGGATTATAATTTCAGTAATTTTGTCAGAGCAATAGCAGACTGCCAGCAAAGAGTACTTCGGCCCAGGCAGAAGATTTAGATCTCTCTTTCAAAGACTATGATGGACATTCTAATCAGAATAGACTGGCAACACCAGAAGAAGCGTGGCAAGATAGAAGGCTGGGAACAGCCTGCAGTAGTCAGAGAGAGGCGTCATCACGGTCAGACGAAGAAAGCACGGAATTTCGAGTCAGGTAGATCTAGACTGGAGTCTAAAATTAATCAGCGTAGGGGTTTGCCTTACTTGCCTGGATTTTGACTTCTCCATATTTAGATGAGAATGTTGTGCGTTGAAATGAGGATGTGAATACTGTGCAACTGCTGGTTCATGAAATTTCAGCACAAGTGAGAACTTATAGCTGATTAGAGAGGGTAGGGAGAGGACTGCCTTAGCAAGACAGGGGACGCTTCTTCTCAAAACCGAAACCGAGGCACTTAAGAACAAAGAGAGAATGATGGGGAGCTAGAGGTGAAAAAGAGAGAAGCTGAAGAACGGATGTGAGCTAACAGCAGGATCAAAACAGCAATAACTAATGGAGAGCATTTCAGAAGCAAAGTGAGTTTCATTTAAAGATAAACTGTAGCCCCAGGGTATGCCCTAATAGAGTGCTACCAAATGATATCAAATTCACAGAAAATATCAAATCAAACCCTTGGAAGGAAAAGAAAAAAAAAAAAACTATCCTGTTTTGAAGGCGACTGTTTTCCTCATACTAAATGTAGAGCATGCATCTGCCAGCCCAAGCAAGTGAAGTAAATTGGGTGGGGGGGAGGGGAGTAGGTGGGGAAAGATCTGGAAGGCAGTGGGCAGAATAACACTAAATAGTACTGAGTAGCCAGAAAGATGAAATACACTTGATGAGCCTTGAACACGGGAGGTGGTTGGAACTTTCCTGCTCTGTGGTGGAGGCTCCGTCCATGACCAGAATCCCTGTGCACTGAGGCTGTGTTGTAGAAAATGTTATTAGAGATGAAAAATAGGAAAAAGCTCCCCAGAGCAACTGCCTAGTCTTCAGAAATGGGCCAACGAAAGAGCCCATTTCAAGCTCCCTTTCTCTCACACATGGATCACACCCTCTGTGCTGTCTGCAAGGATTCCACTGCAAACAGTTTCACAGCGTTTGGCTACACAGATTTCTGCCCAAAGAAAACAGTCCCTGAGTCCTCCTGTTTGCGGCGGCCTGCACCCCAGCAGAGAAGAGGAGGACTTAGAGAAAGCCACTGTCCTCAAGAAGCACACTGTCTGGAAGGAAAATGTTAGCACTTAAATACGTAGAAGAAAAAGTAGAAGTGATAGAGCCAGTACAGGAACCGGGGGCGGAACTATTGTTCCCTGAGCTTTTGGTATATTTCAGGCTGCCTGGAACTGCCCTTTGCAGATTCATCCTCAGAGGCTGTTTCGTTTTTCTCTTTGTTTGTCATTTTGTTGGACTCCTGTCTGTGCTAACCCCTTCCAATCCGGGGGCTTCACTGTTGTATCAGGATGCCCCCAGCGCCACCGGGCACATCTTACATTAGTGGCTCGGGGCTCCACCCTGGACTGATATTGCAAACAGCACTGAGCCCATCCCGCGCTGTGTGAGCAAGTATTGAGTGGAATCCTAGGGGAGCTTTTAATATCTTTCTCCAGCTCAGTCAGGCACGCACTGCTGTATATAAGCCACAGCCCCAGGACAGGGTTCACAGCACGGTTTTTCCGGATGCAAGAACCCTGCCCTTTTTCATGCAAGGTGCTGGCTTGGAGCCCCACCCCCACCCCCTCGCACAGCGCTCTGGTTCCCAGGACCCCATAGTTGTCATAGTCACACCAAGCTGCCTCTGCCTGCTGCCAGACACGGGGCTCAACAGGCCTGTGACTTCAGCTCTGCTCACCAGAGGCTTCAGCTCTGCTCTAGGCCCCAAGCATTTCCTCTTGTTAGCACCGCTCATCCATCACTGCTGTGCTTAAAGCAAAGGGAGGTTCAAGGCATGAACTCCCAGCGCCATTCTGACCAGTGGTCCATGTCATCTCATTTCATCTCCATGATGCTCTGGGGAGGTCAGCAATGTCATCAGCCATAAACCCGATCTCAGACAAAAATTATCAGAATAGAAAATGCACAGGCAGTCGGTTATAGCGAAAGAAGCAGGTGCTAATATCTGTATTTTACAGGTGAATAAATTGGCTCAAAAATTATAACCTGACCAAGACCAAGCCTCTAGTAAGGTTAGAACAGAAATGTAACTCCCTATGTATTGGGCTTCAGAGCCTGCAAAAGATGTCACTTTAGTGGTGAAGGGGAGCTGGACCTCCTCCCAGCCTGTGCACAGGCTCTTACCTGTCCTGAAAAAATGACTCAGGGATGGGGCTTTTTAGACAGTGAAAACCTATATGGGCAAATTTTGGAAATCAGAAATACCAGATGCATTTCCAAGAAGGCTAGTCCCCCTGAGTAAAGCATTTTTCTCTCCAGTTATCAGTGAATCAACCCATCTGCTTCTTCAGTTCAATAAATTCACAACTTTTATTGAGTATTACTATGTGCCAACTAAATACTGAGATCATACAAAAGATGAATAAAATCTTGTCTCATCTGCAAGGAACCCAGAGACTGGTAAGAGAAAAGGATATCTTAACAAACATGTTCACTACTGTCTATCTGTTAAAAATAAATTATGATAGCTAAATGTCGAGGTAATATCAGAAGTGCACAGAAGGACATTATCAGCACTCCTTAGATAAAAGGAGTGGCTTCATAGAGCAATTGACATGTGAGCTGAATCCTAAAGGGTATATAGAGATACAGGAGGTACAAAGTGCAGGCTGCGGGCGCTGAGGAGGAAACAGCAGGTGCAAAGGCCAAAGTGTAGAGCCCACAATCCTGCTTTCAGGCACTGCCAGGGTTCCTTTCCATCAGATCCCTTCCCAGATCCCTCCTCCCAGGCGCAATGACTGAGCAGGGCTGGGATGCAAAGGAATAGGTCAAGACTTGGGACTAGTTGCCCCGTAGACTGGCCCCCAGCTGACGCCACAGCTCACAGGCATTAGCAGTCTTCAGGTCAGAAGTCGGGGAACCACTGGGGCCAAAGGTGTGATGCTGCGGCTGTCCACTCCCAGATTTGTTGCTGGCCTGGCCAACAGCACTCCCCGAGACGTGTGTGCCTGACATCTGACACTGAAGGGAGAACATTCATTCTCCCACTGCTTAGCCCTGTCTCGACAGTGCGGCCCAGCTACTGCCTTGTTATCGTCTTCCCATGTAAGGCAGAAACACAGAAAGCGGTAGCTTGTAAAGAATGATTTCACACTGCAGAGATGTCAGATGTGATCCTTGGAGACTTGCCACACAAACAGCATGCCATCTGATCTGCCTCACTCCAAGGCAAAAGGTGAGGGAAAGACATGCTGGGAGGAGACTCAGCAGCTGATACTAGTGAAAGAAGGGCAGGAGAAGAAGGATTTGGAAAGGATACTGGGGATGAGGTGGGGCAGGCGTGGTTAGGGAAGTTTCTAAGCTGGATGCGTCGTTCCTTCTGTTCTCCTATGTTTTCCAATTCATCACATTGTCTGATTTCATACCCAGTACATCCTCTAAAGTCTATGATGACTATTTCTAAATACCTATTTTTTTTTGTCATTTTTCCTTCAATCCAATTCAACAAACATTTACCCAGCTCTATCCCAAATCCAGGAACTATGCTAAGAATTGGAATTTAAAAGAAAATAAGGTACCCAGTTTATTCTCATGGAGCTCAAATCTAATGAGGAAGAACGTCACACAATACATCCTATTAAGAAAGGACTACAAGGGCAACAACAAAAGGGGGGCAAGGGATGCAGAAAACGGAGCTTGGGGACCAGGGCAAAGTTTCTTAGAGGAGGTGCTTCCTGAACTGGATATTTAAAGATAAATGGGAAGTATATTTAGTATGAGCAACTTTATGGATAATGATAATTTCTCTCAATAGATGTGTCATGAAGCTTTTATGCTGAATAACACTGCACCAGCGTAAATATGACAACTGCTGTAATATGAGGAGAAATTAATGGAATTATAATCAAGTTAGGAAACTAAGCCAATTCTCTAAATCTTTCACAGATCAAATAGACAAGGATAAATTGGCTTTAGGGAAACTGAATAATACAGTAAATAAAGTTATTTTGCTAAATGTTTATATTTTGTACCTTCTTTTTAAATGACCATAGGAAATTGGAAACAAAATTAAGCATAGTGTTACATTCTAAACACACATAAACCCTTCGTACAATCTAAAAGGCAAAATTATATTAAAGTAAAATGCAAATTAAAATTAATACCTCTATGAGTCTTTATAAATATTAATAAAACAAACAACACTCTGATGAATTTAATTAAGGGTTAAAAGATAAAATACAACAACACTGAAAATGAGAAAGCAGGCCCAACTGCAGATACAACTAATATTTTAAAGATTTTGTATATATGTTTATGAAGGAAACTATTTGTCTATAGTTTTCTTTTTCAATAATATGTGTCTGTTTTTGGAATCAGGGTAATGCTGGATTCATACGAGGTAGCCGGCATCTCCTCTCCCTGATTTCTGTAAGGTTGCGTATGACTGGAATTCTTTCTTCTTTGAATATTTCGTAGAATTCATCAGATAGAAACCATGTGGGCCTGGAATTTGTTTGTCTTTTGTAAAAAGCATAGGGTGGGATATTGCTTTTTTTTTTTTTTTTTATCAGTCTGAGAAGCTCTAACTTTTAATTAGCGTGTTTAATCCTTTTGCATTCTATGTGACTATTCCTGTGGTCTGTTGAAATCTACAATTATGCTATTTGTTTTCCATTTGTGTCTTCTGTTTTTGTTCTTCTGTTGTTCTTTCTTTGCCTTTGTTCTTTTTTGGGAGGACATGGGGAGATTTGTTGATTGATACCATACAATGATATCTTATATTTCCTCTCTTAACTTCTTACAAGACCTCTTTTATTATTTTGTTAGTTGTTGCTCTAGAGCTAACAAGATGTATTTTTCAAGTTCGATAACCAGTGAGATTAATATTGTACTACTTCACACCTGAAGCTTTCCACTTGTGATGTTACAGCTTTCCACTTCACTCTTCACACCTCCCACGTATCACCTTTCAAATGGAATAACTAAAGAACAGTATCATTTTACGTACACAACCACCTTCTTTAGTGCCACTGTCCTTTCATTTCTACATACATTATAAATCATTCCTTATGATGTTATTATTTTTATTTTAAACAGTCAGTTAATATTTATAAGAATTATAAGTAGAAAAAACTGCATAGTCTTTTATGTTTAACTGCTTATTTTCCATTTCTGTTGGCTTTCTTTACTTCCTAGGTACCTGAGTTTCCCTCTGATATCATTTTCTGTTGGCTTTAAGGATATTATTTAGAATTTCTTCTACTGTAGGTCTGCTGCCAACACATTCTCTCAGCTATTATCAGATTTCCTTATCAATCCTCACTTTTGAAAGGTGTTTTTAGTTTGCATAGAATTCTGGGGGACTGACTCCAGAGCATGTTAAGGACGTTATTCCCTGGTATTCTGGTCTTTTCTCTTCATAAGAAGTTAAATGTCAGTCTCATCTTTGTTCCCATATACATAACAAGACTTTTTTTTTTTTTTTAACTATATGCTTTCAAGATTTTCTTTTATCTTTGGTTTTCAGTTTGACTATGATACACATAGAAGTGGTACTCCTTGTGTTTATCCTGCTTGTAGTCCATCCAGCTTCTTGTTTTTCATCACATTTTGTAACTTTTTAGTTATTATATTTAACGTATAGTCTCTTCTCCTTCTGAAAATCCTAATTACAAATACGTTAGACCACATGATGTTGATCCATGTATCCCTGAAGCTGTTGGTTTTTTAAAAATTTTATTTTAATCTCTTCTTCAAATCAGATGATTTCTTTGTATCCGTAGTCAAGTTCATTGTCTCTTTTCCCCTCCATCTCCAATCTGCTGATATGACTACTCAATGAATTTTACATTTCAATCAATTCCAAAATTTGTACGTTTTTTTCTTTTTTATAGTTTCCATTTCTCTGGAGATCCCTGGTCCCTTCACTCAAGAAGATAATTTTTAAAAATAATTTCAACATATGTTCTTTAATTTTTTGTACACTTTCTGTCATGCAGGGTCTCAGCTACTGCTCCCCACATAAGAACACAGGATATGAAGAGGCCAAAAAAAAACACCCACGAAGCCATAGGTAGGGGAGTCATACCACTATAGTCTCGCTCGCGGCTGGGTTAGAGACACAGGAAACAGGAGTCACACTATCCGCAACCCTCACTCTGCTGCTTGCTGGCTCAGCCACCATCTTCTCACTAGCCCCCATTTTTCTGCTATCATAGCCACAGCAGTTATATTAGTGGCCAATGGCTCACTGGTTACAGCTGACGGCCAACTAGCCACAGCTGATGGCCATCCAATCACAGTCGATGGCCATTTACTACCTGAGCCAGCACCTTTCCACGTGAGGCCGAGAGCCTGGAAACTGCACTCCTGGCTCTGTCCCCACACTTTCATACCATGTTACCCTGAAAATAAGACCTAACTGGAAAATAAGTCCTAACATGATTTTTCAGGATGATATCCCTTGAACATAAGCCGTAATGCATCTTTTGGAGCAAAAATTAATATAAGACCTGGTCTTATTTTCGGGGAAACGTGGTAGTAACTGCTATAAAGGTGTGGTTGTTCCCTGCTAAGTTCATGATAAGGACCATCTTGTGGTCAATTTCTACTGACTTTCCCCCCTCACTGTGTGTCACATTTTCTTAGTTCTGTCCACATTCAGCAGTTTTTCATGTTGTACTGGACACAGTTGTGTTAAGTGTATGGACTTTGGATTTTGTTATCTTCCTTTAAAGAATATTGGCTTTTGTTTTAGCAGGTAGCTTGATTACTGGTTGTGGAACTGAGTAGTTATGTTTTAACTTTTACTATGTACGATCTGTTGAAAGCCAAATTTATTCTCCTAGCCTCTCACTTGGCAAGACTCCACCTCCAGACTCTGTCACTTCTCAGATTCTTGTTAGAGTTTCCTTTCAGACTTTGTGAGCGTGGTCTAAAGTAGGTCTCACTGGAGAATGCAATCCTTCCTTGTGAGGGAAGGCCTTTATGATGTCTCAGCTGGATGCCTCCAACAACCCTCAGCACTGCTTGAATCTAGTATGTGTTCCACTCTCCAGCCTGCAGCAGTTCCATCTTCTAAGTCCCACTTTACACTTGCACAACCTTACCTCTTAACAGGGATTCATGAGGAAGCCTCTGCTCCGCTTCCTACTCGCTAGTGCCGGCCTCTCAGATTCTAATATCTTTAACTGCCTCAGACCCCAATGTCTGCCATCTCTGAACAGTGAGATTGCTGCTCTCTTCTTGAACTGCAGCTCACTGCAATGCCATTACAAAATTATCCGCTGGCAGAGAACTGAGCCATGATGTGGTTTACCGAATGAATTATCCTTCTTTTCTAGGTGCAGTGTTGCTCGGGCTGAAAGATTACCTCATATATTTTGTCCAGTTTTATATTTTTGGCAAGAGGGATAATCTAATACCAGTTCCTCTGTCATAGTCAGAGCAGAAGTCCCATTTTTTACTGTGATATATATATGTATATATGTATACATATATATAGTCACAAAATTTACCATTTTAACCATTTTAAGTATATAGTTCAGTGGCATTAAATATATTCATGTTGTAGTGCAGCCATCACCACCATCCATCTTTAGAACATTTTCATCTTCCCAAACTGAAACTCTATATCCATCAAACAATAACTCCCTATTCGCCTTTCTTCCTGGCCCCTTGCAACTATTATTCTACCTTATGTCTCTATGTATTTAATTGCTCTAGGTGCATCATATAAGTGAAATCATATAGTATAGTATTTGTCCTTTTGTGACTGGCTCATTGCATTTAGCATAATGTCTCCAAGGTTCATCCATTTTATATCATGTATCAGAATCTCCTTTCATTTTTAAAACTGAATAATATTCCATTTGTATGTATATACCACATTGTGTTTATCCATTCATTTGTCAGTGGACACTTGGATTGCTATTGTGAATAATGCTGCTGTGAACATCGGTTTGCAAACATCTCTTTGAGTCTCTTCTGGCAATTATTTTTTATCAATTATTATTATTATTATAGCAATCATTTATTAAATACAAACTATGTGCAGATTTTGGATTAGATTCATTTATTCAGCAAATATATATGGAAAATGTACTATTCTCCAGGCATTGTTATAAGCTCTTGGGATATAAGTGTGAATAAAACATGGGTGGCCGGTTGGCTCAGTTGTTTAGAGTGCAGTGCTCATAACACCAAGGTGGCCAGTTTGATCCCCACATGGGCCAGTGAGCTGTGCCCTCCACAACTTGATTGAAGACAACTTGACTTGGAGCTGAGCTGTACCCTCCACAACTAGACTGAAAACAACGACTTGACTTGGAGCTGATGGGTTCTGGAAAAACACACTGTTCCCCAATATTCCCTAATTAAAAAAAAAAAAAGACTGAATAAAACAAAGTTTCCCACTAGCATGATGTGGTAGACAACCTCTCTGATGGTCCACAGAGATCCCTACTTTCAGGTATTTACCTCTTTAAATGTGAGCTGGACCTAGGGACTCACTTTTACTACAACATAGCAACAGTGGCTTCCATCTTGGAATTCTTTATTTTGCTTGCTCTTTCTAAAGAAAGCCAGCTGCTATTTTGTAAGTCGCTTTATAGAAAGGTATGTATGGCAAAACTGAGTTAGGCCTCTGGCCAACAGCCAGCAAAGAACTGAGGCCTTTGGTTTAACAGTCCACTAGGAACTAAATTCTGGTAACAACTGCTTGAGTGAACTTGGAAATGTATTCTTCCTTGAGTAAACACCTGCAGAGAAGGCTACAGTTTATCTTTGATCTACAGCTGTAAGTTTGACTGAATTCTTTTAGATACATACTCAGAAATGGAACTGCTGGATCACATAGTAATTCTATTTTTAATTTTTTGGGTAACTGTCGTACTGTTTTCCACAGCAGTGACACTATTCTACTTCCCCACTAGCAGTGAACAACAGTTCCAATTTCTCTACATTCTCGCCAACACTTATTTTCTGTTTTTTATGATAATAACCACCCTAATGGGTATGAAGTGATATTTCATTCTGATTTTGATTTGCATTCCCTTAATTATTAGTGATGTTGAGCATAATTTCATATGTTTGTTGGTCATTTGTATATCTTCTTTGGATAAATGTCTGCTTGAGTCCTTTGTCCATTTTTAAATTGGGTTGTTTGTTTTTAGTGGCTGAGTTGTAGGAGTTCTTTATATATTCTGGATATTAATTTCTTATCAAAAAAAGTCCCAATTTTACAGTGACCAAATAGACATCGAAGGACATCAATTACATCCTCCTCCCCCATTGCTATAAACCCTTCAGAGACCACCCACTGTGTGTGGCATGATGAACTTACCATTGCCTGCCGGGGCCTGGGCAAGCTCCTGGCTGCCTCACAGCCAATGGATCTGAGGATGCTTCCTAGAATTTAGAAACTTTTTTACAGCAGAATATTTGTACCTGTCAGATTCCTGAATTTTAACTGTCTCAACTTTATATAACCAACTCTTTCTCATAGTTTAGAATTCAGCTTATATATCACCAGAAGTCCTCTACTGATCATCTTATGAAAGTAGCAACAACTCCTTAGTCTTTATCACAAAAATCTGTTTATTTTTTGTGTAGTATTAAATGTATTTTAAATAGTGTATTTATTTTCTTATGTGTTATCTATTTCTCCTGCTACAGGAGGAGATAGGCACCTCCCTCATTATAATTTATAATGAATGAGGGAAGGATTATCTATGTCTCATTCACTCTCGTGTCACCTTGACTTGAAATGCACAGAAGCTTCAATATTCACAAGTGTATTAATATTATTAACCATATTTGTTAATGGTTAAAATATTCTCACTAGTGCCTGAGAAAGACTTTGATAAAATTAAGCCTCTCTGCTTGTTAAAACTTTGAAATCTGAAATGAGGTAAGGTGATGTACTATTTCCAATGTTATTTTTTTCCAGTTTTATTAAGATATAATTGACATACAGCACTGTATAAGCTTAAGGTATACAGCATAATGACTTGACGCATATATTGTGAAATGATGGTCATAATAATTTTATTTAACATCCATCATTTCATATATTTTTTTCCTTGTGATGAGAACTCAGGATTTACTCTCTTAACAACTTTCAAATATACCATAGAGCATTGTAAACTACAGTCATCATGTTGTACATTCCATCCCCAGTGCTTATTTGTCCTATAACTGGAAGTTTGTATCTTTTGACCAACTTTATCCAATTCTCCCACTCCCACCTCTGGTAACCACAAATATGGTCGCTTTTTCCATGAGTGTGTTTTTGTTATTGTCTTAATTCAACATGTAAATGAGATCAAACAGCATTTGTCTTTCACTTTCTGATTTATTTCAATCAGCATAATGTCCTCATGTACCACCCATATTTCTGCAAATGGTAAGATTTCCTTCTCCATAGCTGAATAATATTCCATTGCATACATAGCACAACTGCATTATTCATTCATCCACTGATGGACACTTGTTACTTCCATGTCTTAGCTATTGTAGATAATGCTGCTATGAACATGGGAGTGCAGATATCTCTTCCACATAGTGATTTTATTTCCTTCAGATATATTCCCATCAATGGACTTGTTGGATCATCTGGCAGTCGTATTTCTAATTTTTTGAAGAACCTCCATAGTATTTTCAATAGTGGCTGTCCCAATTTACATTCCCACCAACAGTACACAGTGTTCCCTTTTCTCCACATCCTTTCCAGTATTTGTTATCCCTTGATTGTTTGTTTGTTTATTTGTTTTCCTATGATAGCCATTATAAAAGGCATGAGGTGATATCTCATTGTGGTTTTCATTTGCATTGCCAGTGTTAGTGAATATGTATCTGGAAGTGGAATCAAATGTGATTAGGGTCAAAATAAGAGTTGTAGATATTAGAAAGAAGGGAGAATACTAACCAAAATGAATTTTCAGTGGGATTAACTGCCCCCCCCCCTTTTTGGCAAAATAGGTGAGTAGTTAAGATGCTACACTCTGAAGTTAACACACGTCGATTAGAATCCTACTTGGCCACTTACTTGCTCTGACATCTTGTTAACTCAATCCCTTCAAGTCTCAGTTGCAATGAGATATGTGATGCCCCTACACTTTCCTCAGAGCCTAGCGACCAAGTAGGAATTTAGTAAATATGAGCTATTATCTTTCTAAGTAATGTTTCTAAGATGAGCTTTTATTTTGTATATAAGAAGAAAGTCTATTTTTTTATTTAAAAAAAAGGTATTACATACAAGGAATGGAAAACGAAGAATCTTAAACTTCACAATTGGCTATAATCCTGTGTGCTATAATCTCTTCTTTCTTACCTGGACCCCCTCCTTCCATCAAGGTTTCACCAGTTTGATGTCACTGAATCTGAGAACACTGAGACATAGCAAGGAGGAGGACATTCTTAGTAGTGCTGTACAGTTACTGGCAGAGTTCTGATCGGGGTCCCTTCTGTATGTCCTCTCTGCCACCTAGCTTATTAACTAGGGGAGGGCATTGTCCTTACTTGTCTTCTTGTCCTCAGTACCTGGCTTGTGGCCTGGTGCAAGGTAAGTTTTGTTCAGGAAAGGAGGGAGAGGAGGATGCATAGGAGAAGGGAGGGAGGGAGGACGGCAAGTCCAAGTTTTCAAGGACCTAGTCAGCCATGTCATTAGTGCTTTACATTGAACTCCTTGCCTTTTCTCCGTTGGCAGCAGTTCTTCAAATAATCTAAACCTATGATCCATGAAACTGAAGAAGAAATCAAATCAGAGATAATCTGAGTTTGCTCTGACTCCCATTTCCATTATCTCTGAGGCAATGGGGAACAACTGAGAGACTGTTCAGAGTGGGTGAATTAAACATCCTGTGTCAGGTTTTCCATGTTCGCTTTGGGATAGGTCTTCTAAAGGTTTCTGGACAGCACTTAGGCTCAAATTTTCTCTCAATCCTCCAACATCATGAAAGTCATGTCTCAGTGGGTTAGCTTCTTCATTTACCCTCTTCTTCATCACACATACCAAATGTGGCTAAGGAAAGGCCTTTTCATCAAATGTCAGAGCACTATGCAATTAGCCAAACTTTTTGAGTCGTCAGACAATGATAAGCTTAGCTTTAATTGTTTGGATAAATCAGGTAATGGGTGGTGAAAGAGGTTCAGCTGTGAACTCTGTTTTGCTATGGTATAAATGTGAGTGTGTGTGTGTGTGTGTGTGTGTGTGTGTGTGTTAGAGAGAGAGAGAGAGAGAGAGAGGACAGATGGAGAGTGAGTTAGTGTGTATGTCAGGTATTGGAGAGATCAACAAGAAGAGGAATACAATAGCATAAGATCCTAAACCTTTCCCTCCCTTTCTCTTTCATAGTCTATGCACCATTCTATAATGTTCTGGTCCAGGAACTCCTAGAGGGGCAAGGCATGCTTAGTGTTACTCTCATGAACTGAAGCCTGCACTCATCTGTGCTGGGAATGATAGCTCTTTCCTTGAGAGCTTTACAATCCCTCAGGTAAAACAGCTCCCAAACTGCTGGAAACAGATCAAGCACTGTTTAAAGCTGTTAGTAAGCCACCAACCATACAAGAAACGATAAAGAAGGCAGAGATTCATGGGTGCTGAATTGGTCTAATAGGTATTCTCCGATACTGGAAACAGTTTAGACAGGAGAAAGTAGTGGAAAGAAAAAGAAACCTAGACATGAGCAAAGTCTGCATGTGGGAGGAGGCTGAACAGCTTGAGGGAAGTGGAAACAGGGGTCAGGCAGAGCTCCTAGGAAAGAGGCAACAGGCAGAGAGACTAGAAGAGAAGTGGGGACAGGGGATGGAAGGACTTGATCCAGGCTCACAACGTTTTAGATTTTAAACTCACTCTGCAAGTTGGATTTTTTTTCTTTACACTTTTATGGCACATTGACAGATGTTTCAGAAATGCACTTTCATTTAATTCTTTCCGTGGCCCTGCATGGCAAGTATTATTATTCCCAGTTCACAAATAAGGAAACAGAGACATTTTAAAGATGCTAAGAAACTTATTTATGATCTATTATGAGACTTATGCTTTTTTTTCTTTTTCCTCCCTTCTATCACATTACCTCTGTCCTGGAAAATCCCCCCTTCTGGTAATCTGCTTGTCACTTAAGCAACCTAACCTTGGTTTCCCATTCTATGGAGCATAGATATTGACCTAGAGGGTCTGTGAGAGCCCATTTTACTCTAAAGTTCTAAGCATCTCAGGAAGGGACAAGGGAGAGGACCCAGTCAAAATGTATCACAAAAACATATACTAGTCGAAGTTCATTCTCGTATTCACAAAACTGATTTGTAGTTTTCTCTATGCTACAGCATGGTCATTTGAATGCAGAAATTGTCCCTTCAAATCCCATTTGGGTCAGTAACTGTGTAAGCTTGCAATTTCCTTTACATCTCTGAGCTTCAGTTTCTTATACAGGCAAATGGAGATATTTGTACTGACTTAAAAAGCTGTATTAAAGATCAAGTGAAGTGACCTATTTCTTTGTACAAGGAAGGCAACAACCCCTTCCTCTCAATGGCTGATCTCCAGAAATCTGTGTCAGTCTGCTATTAACAAAAAGGGGACCCATTCTGGTGGATTCTGTTGGCCCAATTCTCTACAGAGTGGAAGGCATTCACCCATGCCTGCCATCCTTGAATCTCCCGATGAGACTGATGATTGAGAGCTTACTCAGAATTCAGAATCACCTTTGAGTTTTGGGGTAATGCCCATGCACTCTGGGGTTGGTGCCTGGTGAGAGAGCACCAGAATGGCAGATATCATACTGCAGACATGTTCAGAATGCCTAAGTATTTACCTTTGAAGGTGAAAGCGAGGCTGATGATGTCACTGGCTCTTTTATACTTCTAGAAGCCTAGCACCACTGGCTGAATTATAAATGAATTAGGAATGATCTCTTGGAGTCATTAACAGGTGGCAACCTCCATCCACATTCTGCCCCAGTGTCAAAGTGGAATGTTATAGGCAGAATGTTTGTGTGATTAGGTCACGAGGGTAGAGCCCTCTCAGATGGGATTAGTGCCCTTATAAAAGAGCCCCCAAAGAGCTCTCTGACTCATTCTGTCATTTGAGAACACAGCAAGAAGACAGTTGTCTATGAACCAGGAAGTGGGCTCTCACCAGATATCAAATATGCTGGTGCCTTAATCTTGGACTTCCGAGCCCCCAGAACTCTGAAAAATATATTTCTGGTGCTTAGAAGCTACCCAGTCTATGGTAATTTATTAGAGCAGAGCCTGAACAAACTAAGACAGATAACATAATTGCTTTTGGAAGAGGCAAGAGAATATCCAGTTCTAGACACCAGAGAAGCCATCCTCTCTAACTTCAGAACACCTTAGCTGAGAGGAAATAGCTTTGCGTGGGAAGAGAGACTAAAGAGGGAAAGACCTCATCCAGAAAACTTTTCTTCTTGAAGCATTTCCATTGAGACAGGAGTTAAGAAAAAGGGAGGCTGTAAAGATGCAGTGAGGTGAGCTGGGGATCAGAGCGAGTGTGTCAGCTCGTACAACCAGAGAACTGTGTGTATGAAATCAGGGGAGGCAAGCCTTCATGAGGACTGCTCGAAATTTTTACAAGATTTCCTCCTCACATACTGTGAAGACTACTGTCTTCCAATAGTGACAGGGGTTAGGAGGGCACAGGCTGTGGTGAGGTGACACAGTGGTGATATCTGTGTACGGGAACTGCACTAATGTGATATACACATTATCTCATTAAATCCCACACTTATACTGGGACGATGAGGCTTCAAGTTCAGAGGATGCTCTAGAATCATGCATTCTGTAAGTTCTGAATAAATATTATTTGAATGGATAAATAGGGTAGTTCTTGGTTGGAGCTAAGGCTCATAGTTGCCAGGTTACAGCTTAAACCTGTGGCTAAAGTCAAAGTTAACGTGGAAGCTTAGTAAGCCTGGGGGCAAGTCCAGTTTGTGACTAAGGTTAATGCTTGTAAGTGATTAAGATCAATGCTTAGTCTAAGACCCGGGCTCCCTCTGAGGCCAAGCTCAGATCAAATTATGGATTTATCAAATTTGAGCTTCAGTATCTTCCTTTTACCACTTGGTCTACTCTACAGACTTTGGGCTTCATCTTATCCCCATGCCTCTTCCTTTCTCCCCTCTGAGTTAACAGTTGGTATCACTGTGCCCATCATCTCTTTCACGTGTCCTTCCTCCATTGCAGACCATGAGCTGGGGTTCTCAGCACTATGCCCTGCCTCATGCCCAACACAGATAAGACCCTGCTCCACAATGGCAATACCAGGATGATACAGGATGCTGTCTCCAGGTGATCCAGGATGCTGTCTCCTGTATAGCTCATACTATTCTCACATCTTCCACAAGGAAATATGTCATATGTGACTTTGAACAACAAAACAAAACCTTGGCACTGGGAAAGAACCCACAATTAAAACACAACCGATTTAACTGCAGTTAAACTTAACTACGATTAAATTGCCAGATAATCAAAATGGACCAACAGTCGATCTTTGGCGGGTCCTTGTACCCAGTACTCTTCTGCACATCTCCTCATGACCTCCTTGGATGGAGCGTGCAGCTGGAGGCACAGAGCATTGGGCTTACCACATCACTGGTTCCGTTCTCTGTTGGCTTGTTACCATTTCCTATTTTTGAAGACACACAAACAGAATCCCAAACTACTGTGACCCGAATGTGTGACATACGGTGCAATTAGTAAAAGTGCATTAAGAGCCAAATTGGTCCTCCACTGCCACTTCTCTGAAAATGAGAAGGAGGAAAGCCTGGGAAAACAATTGCAAAGCAAAAACCTAGCACATGTTGTAAAATTCCCCCAGGGGGAAGGCTCTGAGAATGGGTTCAGTCTTATGATCAAAGGTCACATCTTAAAGAAGACACCTATAAAATTTCCTTTACAGAAAACAGCATTTCTGGAAAGCAATATGGTAATATGTCAACAAAGTCTTTAAAATGTCTCAAACAATTGCTCCACTAACTTCACTCCTGGGAAATTATTATTAAAAAATACCACAAAAAATGTAAACCAAGATTTATTTCAACATTGATCATAACAGTGAAAAGTTGAAAGTAACTTGAAAGGATGAAAACATGGGAAAAGTTAAAGAAATTGTGATGGGAACACACAATGGAAAATTATGCAACCATTAAGAATGATGTTTACAAAATAATCCTTAACATAGGGAAAGCCTTCTAACAGAATTTTAAACCAACTGTAGCACATAAATCTAAAAATGTAGTGTGATCTCAACTGTTTTATCTATCAGTGGATGTTGATATCTTCATCTAGCTTAAAAACTCATTGTAAATACATGAAAACTGTAAACAATGGTCATTGCCAGATTTTGAGTTCTGAGTGAGTTCAATAGTTCCTCTGTTGTTTTAAGTATCTTACCAATGATTTGTAAAAAGTATATAATGATTTCATAATCTAAAGGAGAAAAATGCACCCTTTGGAATAAAAAAAAAATGCATCTACTCTCCTGCCTCATCCTTCTCTCATACCAAGTAAGGCTTCCTTTGAGATAAAGTGTCGTGACATTTTACTCTAGAACCCATGCCCTCCCCCAACTCCCAGGAAGAGGAATTCTGATGCCCTGTAATGGAGATTCTCTGAGGTTCTTCAGTAATTGCTGTTTGCCAGTTACACAGCCACCTCAGGTGCACATTCAAAGCAGTTGCTTGTAGGGTGGTCAGAACAAGAAGAATGAGAAGCAGATGGCAAAATTTTCTTTTTAAAGTGGTTTTTGGATGCTGGGCTGCACAGCCAGGTCGACAAACTTCAACAGCCTTCTCCTGGAGAGGACTCTAAGATGTTGGAATAGGTAAATGCTGTGCCTGCTGCCTCCCATGACCACATTAAAATTACAGCTAAATTATAGAACAACCAACTTTGAGAACCATCTGAGGACTAACTGAACAGAATCCCTATAATGAAGGATATAAAGAAGAGGCAATGTTGAGACTCACAGGAGGGGTGGAGATGAGAAATGGGCTGATCCCACATCCACGGGTAGTGGTTGAGCATCAGGAGGGATATCTCTGTGGCAGAGGTCACCACTGAAGAGTAAGGGCCCACACATTGGGCCCCAGCCCAGGAGTCCAGTACCAGGAAGAGGAGTCCCCACAACATCTTGCTGTGAAAATCAGCAAGTATTTCACCTGTCCAGGTAAAATAGAAGGCTTCTAGAAACCCAGACATCCCCTTAAAGGGCCCATACACAGATTCTCCCACTCACAGACACTCACCCTGTGGGCTCCGGTGGAGGGATGGTGGCTCAGGATGCACCAGAGACATACACAGAGAGACTGAGAGCTAGAGGGACAGCCTCCATTATCCCTGTGTGGCTTTTCTCACGTGTAGCCTACAGGCAGGCACCAGCTTTTCTTTCCCCATATGACCAAATCTGAGACTGCATTGGCCTGGTGAACTCAGCATGCCACACCACTGTGACTCTCTGGAACCTCACCCGGCCCAGCCCACAGTGCGCTCTGTGCCTGCACAGCCAGTCCCACCCCTCACACTATAGGAGGCTCTTCCAGCAGCAAACAAACCAAAGCAGCTTATGCAGCCACCTGAGACTATTTCAGTTGTGGGCAAACAGCCCCAACTCAGGCTGCAGCTTTTCTTAGACAGCTCTCAGGAATCTGCAGGCCAGCGGTGAGCAGAAGCTGGCCTTGGTGTTCTCTGGGAATTTTGCAGAGTGGATACAGTCTTGGCACTGGCCCAAGAACTAAATTTGCATTAACCTTGTGAACACCACCCACTTGATCCCAGTGACTCCCTGGGACCCTGCCTTACCCAACTCACACAGCACCACTGGAAGTACTTTTCAGCACCAGGCAACCAGCCCAGCTCTGCACACCAAAGGAGATGCTTTCAGTGGCAGAGCTTTACAGGCAGCTAGCAGGTGGCAACAGACCTAGGGTCACCCAGGGCCTTTTGGTAAGCTTCCCTAGGCCTGATACTGGTGGCAGCCAGCCTTGGTTCTCAGCATGGCCACTCCTACACACCTCCAAGTCAAGCACAAGCAGCAACCAAACACATATACCTTTGCAGCTCCTACAAGGTACACCCAGGCTAGTCACATGCAATAGCTGAACTTAGACTGCACAGGAGCCCCTCCCAAAAGGCACTAGAAACAACACACCCAGAGAGCAGATTCAGATCATAACAGAGCACCACCCAATTAGTGCCATAAGAGCCCCAACTAAAGGGTGGTCTTAACAGGCACAGGAGGCCCTGGAGCAAATCCCTCTCTGAGGGGTGAGACCTCATGAGTAGCTCATATGCTGTGTGGCCATTCCTCACAGCCAATCAACCTGAGAATCAATCCCACCCACTCACATGCCAAAAGCAATCAAGGCTCAACTACAACAGGAAGGCACACACAACCCACACAAAGGACATTCCTGGAGCACACAGTACAAGTGATCAGGAAGACTGTACCACTGGGCCACACAGGACCTCTAATACATAAGGCCATCTGGAGAAGACTGAGAGACATAAGAGATTCATCCGATACATAGAAATGAACACAGAGAGGCAACCAAAATGAGGAAACAAAACAACATGTCCTAAATAAAAGAACAGGAGAATACTGTAAAAAAATAATTAAATGAAATGGAGGCAACCAGCCTAATAGAGATGGAGTTCAAAACACTATTTCAGGGTTATAAGAATGCTTAAGGAACTTAGTGAGAACTTCAAAAAAGTGATAGTGAACATGAAGAAGGACATAGAAACCATAAAATAGAACCAGTTAGAAATAAAGAGTACAATAACTGAAATGAAGAATACTCTAGAAGGAATCAACAGCAGATTAAATGAAGCAAATGATCAAGTCAGCAATTTGGAAGACAAGGTAGCAGAAAATACAAACAAAACAACAAAAAGAAAAAAGGATCAAAAAAAAAAGAAACAGATTGTTTAAGGGACTTCTGGGATAACATAAAGCATAACAACATTCACATCATAGAAGTATCAGAAGGAGTAAAGCAGGAGCAAGGGATTGAGAACCTACTTGAAGGAATAATGACTGAAATCTTTCCTAACCTGGTGAAGGAAGTGGACATACAAACCCAGAAAACACAGAAAGTCCCAAACAAGATCAACCTAAAGAGGCCCACACCAAGATACATCATAATTAAAATGCCAAAGGTTAAAGACAATGAGAGAATCCTAAAAGGAGCAAAAGAAAGACAACTAGTTACTTATGAGGGAGCTCCCATAAGAGTATCAGCTGATTTCTCTACAGAAACTTTGCAGGCCAGAAGGGACTGGCACAATACAATCAAAGTGATAAAAAGCAAGGACCTACAACCAAGACTTGCTCTACCCAGCAAGGCTATCATTTAAAGTAGAAGGGGAAATAAAATCTTCCTGGGAAAGAAAAAGCTAAAGGAATTCAATACCACCAACCCAGTATTACAAGAAATGTTAGAGGGACTTCATTAAGAAGAAGAAGGAGAGGGAAAGAGCAACATAAATATCAATGATTAAGAGGCAATAATTGTATACCTATCAATAATCACTTTAAATGTAAATGGATTAAATGTTCCAATCAAAAGATATAGGGTAGCTGAATGAATAAGAAAATAAGACCAATATATATGCTGTCTAGATCAAAAGGCACACATAGACAGAAAGTATAGGGATGGAAAAAGATATTTTATGTGAATGAAAATAAAAAAAAAAAGAGCTGGGATTGCCATATTTATAGCAGACAAAATAGACTTTAAAACAAAGATTATAAGAGATTAAGGACAGTACATAATGGTGAGGGGATCAATCCAAAAAAAGGATATAACCTTAATAAAATATGAACCAAACATAGGAGCACCTAAATACATAAAGAAAATATTGCCCAGCATAAAAGGAGAGAATAACAGTAATAGAGTCATTTTAGGGGACTTGAACATCCCACTGACACCAATTGACAGATCTACCAGACAGAAAATCAACAAGGAGAAGCAGATTTAAATGACACACTAAACCAGATCAATTTAATTGATATTTTTTAGAGAATTCCACCACACAGTAGCAGAGTATACATGTTTTTCAAGTGCACCTGGGTCATTTTCTGAGATAGGCCACATATTAGACAACAAAACAAGTCTCAATAAATTTAAGAATACTGAAATTATATCAAGCATATTCTCTGACTATAATGGTATTAAACTAGAAATCAATTACACACAAAAAAACTTCAAAACATATAAACACATGAAGGCAAATAACATGCTACTCAACAATGAATGTGTTAACAAAATCAAAGAAGAAATCAAAAGATACCTTGAGACAAACTAAAATGAAAACACAACAACCCAAAATCTATGGGACACAACAAAAGCATCCTAAGAGGGAAATGCATAGCAATAAAGGCCTATCTCAAGAACCAAGGAAAAGTCTCAAATAAACAATCTAACTTTACACTTAAAAGAACTAGAAAAAGAACAGCCAAAAGAGCCCAAAGTGAGTAGAAGGAAGGAAATAATAAAGGCCAGAGAGGAAACAAATAAAATATAGTCTAAAGCACAATACAGAAGACCAATGAAACCAAGACCTGGTTCTTTGAAAAGATAAACAAAATTGATAAGCCTTTAACCAGACTCATCAAGATAAAAAGAAAGAGGACCCAAATAAATATAAAGAAATAAAAGAGGGCAAGTAACAATGGAGACCACGGGAATACAAAAAAAAAAAAAAAATCATAAGAAAGCACTATGACTATACACCATCAAATTGGACAATCTAGAAGTAATGGATACATTCCTAGAAGCATACAATCGTCCAAGGCTGAATGAAAAAGAAAGAAAAAGATTTGAACTGATTGATTCCTACTAATGAAATTGAATCAGTAATCAAAAAACTTCCAACAAACAAAAGTCCTGCACCAGATTTCATGGGTGAATTTTACTAAACATTCAAAGGAGAATTAACACCTATTCTTCTAAAACTATTCCAAAAAATTCAAAAGAAGAAAGGCTTCCAAGCTCATTCTACAAGGCCAGTATTATCCTGATTCCAAAACCAGACAAAAACATTATAAAACAAACAAAAAACAATTATAGTCCAATATCCCTGATGAATATGGATGCAAAAATCCTCAACAAAATATTAGCAAACTGAATTAGCAATACATTAAAAAGATCATATACCACGATGAAGTGGGATTTATTCCTGTGATGCAAGGTTGGTCCAGTATCTGCAAATGAATTAATGTGATACATCATATAAACAAAATGAAAGATAAAAATCATGATCATATTAGTAGATGCATGAACAGTGTTTGACATAATCCAGCATCCATTTATGATAAAAACTCCCAGCAAAGTGATAATAGAGGGAACATATCTCAAAATGATAAAAGCCATATATGACAAATCCACAGCTAATATTATACTCCATGGGGAAAAGATAAAAGCATTTTTCTTAAAATCTAGAACAAGACAAGGGTGTCCACTTTGAACACTTTTATTCAACATAGTATTGGAAATCTTATCCACAGCAATCAGACAAAATAAATTAATAAATAAAATGCATCCAAATTGGAAAGGAAGAAGGAAGACTGTTATTACTTGCAGATGGCATGATACTATGTTGAGAGAACCCTGAAGATTCCACAACAACTATTAGAATTGATGAATGAATTCAGAAATGTAGCAGGATATGAAATTAACATTCAGAAATCAAATGCATTTTTATTCACCAAAAATAAACTGTCAGAAAGAGAAATTAAGAAAACAATCCCATTTACAATTGCATCAAAAAAAAGAAAAAAACAACAGTAAAATGCCTAGGAATAAACTTAACCAAAGTAGTAAAAGACCTGTATTCAAAAAACTATGTAAGACACTAAAGAAAGAAATCGCAGAAGATACAAATAAATGAAAGCATATACCATGTTCATGGGTAGGAAGAATTAACATCATTCAAATATCCGTAACCCCCAAACAATCTATAGATCCAATGCAATCGTGTCAAAATGCCAATGACATTTTTCACAGAACTTGAATAAATAATAAAATTTATACGGACCATCAAAGACACTGAATAGCCACAGCAATAGAGAAAGAATAAAATTGGAAGTATCACACTACCTGATGTCAACTATGCTATAAGTCTATAATAATCAAAACAGCATGTTACTGGCATGAAAAACAGACACACAGATCAATGGAAAAGAATAGAGAGCCCAGAAACAAACCCACGATTACGTGATCATTTAATTTATGACAAAGGAGACAAGAACATGCAGTGGGGTAAGAACAGTCTATTCAATAAACGGTGTTGGGAAAACTGGACAAAATGTTTTTGAGAAAAAATATCAAAGAAAGAAACTCTACCACCTACTTACACTATGTACAAGAATAAACTCAAAATGGATTAAAGACTTAAATATAAGACCTAAAACCATAAAAATTCTAGAAGAAAATATAGGCAGTAAACTCCCTGACATTTCTCTTATAATATTTTTTCTGATTTATCTCCTTAAACAACGGAAACAAAATGAAAAATAAACAAATGGGACTACAACAAATTAAAAAGTTTTTGCACAGCAAAGGAAATCATCAAGAATATGGAAACATAGTCTACTGATGGGAGAAGATATTCATCAATGACACATCTGATAAGGGGTTAATATCCAAAATTTATAAAGAACTCATATAAGTCAACACCAAAAAAGCAAACATTCCAATTAAAAAATGGGTGGAGGACCTTAATAGACATTTTTTCCAAAGAGGATATACAGATGGCCAATAGACATATGAAAAGATACTCAACATTACTAATCATCAAAGAAATACAAATTAAAACCACAATGAGCTATCACCTCACCCCTGTCAGAACGGCCATCATCAAAAAAAATCAACAAATAAGTTTTGGCAAGGATGTGGAGAAAAGGGAGCCCTCGTACACTGGTGGGATTGCAAATTGGTGCAGCACTATGGAAAAAAGATTGGAGGTTCCCCAAAAAATTAAACATAGAACTATCTTATGATCCAACAATTCCACTCCTGGGTATATATTCGAATAAAGCTAAAACACTAATTTGAAAAGACACATGCACCTCTATGTTCATTGCAGCACTATTTACAATAGCCAAGATATGGAAGCAACTGAAATGTCCATCAACACAATTGGATAAAGAAGTGGTACATATATGCAATGGAGCATTACTCTGCCATAAAAAATAAAATCTTACCTTTTGCAACAACATGGATAGACGTAGAAAGTATTATGCTAAGTGGAATAAGTCAGACTGAGAGAGACAAATACCATATGATCTCACTTATATGTGGACTCTAAAGAACAAAATAAGAAAAAAAAAACAGAAATGGACCCACAGATACAGAGAACAAATTGATGGTTACTAGATGGGAGAGGGTGTTGGGGGAGGGGGCACTGGATGAAAAAGGCAAAGGTATTAAGAAGTACAAATTGTTAGTTGACAAAATAGTCACAGAGCTGTAAAGTACAACATAGAGAATATAGTCAATAATATGGTAATAACTATCCATAGTGTCAGATGGGTACTAGATTTATCGGGGGGATCACCTCATAAATTATATAAATGTCTAACCACTACATTGTACACCTAAAACTAATATAAAATATTATTAAAAAATATTAGATTATTAAAATATTATTGAAAAAAATTTAAGTGGCTTTTAATCTCAAAAAAACAATAAACTGAAGACGCAATCACACCTCAAATCTCCCAACGCCTTGCTACTCCAAGTGTGGTCCCTGGATCAGCAGCATTACCCAGGAATTTAATTAGAATTAAAAATCTGTGGGCCTCATTCCAGACCTACTGAATTGGAATCTGCATTTTAACAATATTTCCAGGTGATTCCATGCACATTAAAGTTTGAGAAACACTATTCTATAAGATATGTTCGCAGCAAACTGGTATCATAAAGCAAACCCCAGGGTAATGCGATGAAGCACCTGATCTTTGATACTGGCTGCAGGGAAAGAAAAAAATAAATGTTTTCCCTCTGGCCATCTTAGGTTGATCGGCTGAGGCCCTGTAAATGAGACCAACAAAAGACAGATTAACAAGAGCAAAGCAAACAGAAGTTTATTAACATGGACATCTCAGATACACATGGGAGTACCAGCCATGAGTAACTCAAGAGAATGATTAGACCTTGGGCTCATATAGCATCTTAACAAAAGCACAATACATTTTTAGAGAAGTGACATGACAAAACAAAAGGACTTTTAGCTTCTAAGGGTGGCAAATTGTGGGAAAACAAATTTGTGGGGAAACTAATGGTACCTAAGGATTAGTTTTTTAGCAAGGTTTGTAAAATAGAGTTGTCTGGTGCTGTCTCTGGGCTGATAATGGCCTAGAATGATTTCCAGTGATTAACTTCTGTCCTTTGCAAAGGACAGACTACACCTTTGCAAATGTACAGCCTGCTTTTAGGGAAGTATAGGGAAGGCAGAGAACTTTCTCCGTATCTGCTTCTACTCAGTTGCCTTCAGTTCAAAATAATCCTTATGCAAAACGGCATATTTGGGGGTGGCATATTTTCCTACCCTTCACAGCCCTGTAACCAAAATACATCATGACCTTGAAAAACTAAATACCCTTACCTAAGGGATACAGCATATCTAGATTTTGGTTTCCACATCTGAAAAACAGGGATAGTAAAATCTCTCCATTATAGGGTTTTAGACAATTGAGTTAAGTACCATAAAACCTCTAGGATACGGCCTGGAACAGCATAAGTATTAAATAATTTTTATCATCATTATAATGATTACACATGACAGTTGTAAGGATCAAATGAGATAATGAATATTCAAGCCTGCTCCAGATGCAAGGGATTCTTATGCAGATGTAAGGAGAAAATATTTTGCAGATGTTAGGAATCATTCTTACTGAGAAAGCTAACTGAAATGATAGTTGGGGAAAAGACAGTGAAAATATAGGCTCATTGGAGAGTTTGGGTTCCGGGGGTCTGATCTGATGGAACATCCACAGGAATAGAGGCCAACGGAGTGGAATGAAGTTCCCATGGACTCAAGGTATCTACTCTCAGTTCCTTCCCACTCAGGGAGGAGGACAAAGCATCCTTTATTAGGAGAGTTAAGGGGAATTTCAGTGAATCCACGCTCTCACACCTTCAGCACAATTATCACATTATCTGCTCATCCCAAAGGCTGCTAGTGAGTTATCTTTGCAAATTTTTTTTGCATTTTCAAATGTTAAGAATCTATGTCTTGATGCCCTTGAATTCAGTGTCTGCATTCCACAGGCTTCATCAGCTGTCAAGCATAGTGTCCAGCTGCCTTAGACAGGGAAACTGATAAGGAAAAATCTTTCAGAAATGGCTCAAATCAACTCAGCCTTGAAGAAAAGCAGCAGAAAGATGCCGGAGGGAAACAGCTTGAAAGGGAAAGGACAGAATGGGCCCCAGTTGGGAAAAGTGGACGAAGATAATAAAGCTCTCAGGGGTGGATGTGAAGCTTGATGTCGGTGGAGCTGGGATGGAAACCCACGGGGAAACAGGTGAGTAGTGTTCTCCCTTTAGAAATGGTTTTTGACAATTTAAATAAAATCTCAGTCTTATTAATCATTATCCTGTATGAAGCTATAATGAAGCAAAATGACACTAACTTGGTTCTTAAAATACAGCATTTCTGACAATGCCACAGGGACCAGACAGAACGTGATTTGGTTTTGCTCAGTGCTACCCCCGATGGATACTACCTATATGCTTCTTCCCTGATCTTCCTCTGACGTGGGACTTGCTCTTTACCCCTTCCTCTCTCTGCTAAGTGACCATGCCTTCCCCAAACCTCTCTCAACCCTGTTTATGTGGCCATCCCCATGCTGACCTGGTGTCTCCTGCAATTCCATGATCTGTTTTTTGTCAGAGGTCTTAAACTCAAACAACCTGAGGGTCAGGGAAGGAGGATGAATGTGTTCATGAACGAGAGTGAATAGGGAGTGGAGTGAAGAATGGAATTACTGTTCTAAAAAAGGATTCTGCTTTCTTTTTCTGAAACCATCGTCCACTCAAGATGTGTCCATGCCCAGTGTGTGGCTGTTGTTCTCTCCCAAATGTGCATCCCCAGGGTCGGAGTCAGGGTCCCATCCTGTCTCAAAAAGGAAGCAAAGGACAAACAAAACAGAAACATGTTTATAGATACAAAGAACAAGCTGATGGCTGCCAGATGGGAGGGGGTGGGGGGCTGGGTGAAAAGGGGGAAGGAATTAAGAAATACAAATTGACCATATGACCCAGCAATCGCTCTCCTGGGTATCTACCCAAAAAATCTGAAAGCATTTCTCTATAGAGACACGTGTACTCCAATGTTCATTGCAGCTTTGTTTACGGTGGCCAAGACATGGAAACAACCAAAATGTCCTTCGATAGATGAATGGATAAAGAAGTTGTGGTATATATACACAATGGAATACTATTCGGCAGTAAGAAAAGATGATATAAGAACATTTGTGACAACATGGATGGATCTTGAGAGTATGATGCTAAGCGAAATAAGTCAGACAGAAAAAGCAGAGCACCCTATGATTTCACTGATATGTGGTATGTAAACCAAAAACAACAAAAGAACAAGACAAACAAATGAGAAACAAAAACTCACAGACACAGACAATAGTTTAGTGGTTACCAGAGGGTAAGGAGGTGGGGGGAGGGAGATGAAAGTGGGGGGATCAAATATATGGTGATTGAAGGAGAACTGACTCTGGGTGGTGAACACACAATGGGATTTATAAATGATGTAATACAGAATTGTACACCTGAAATCTATGTAATTTCAGTAACAATTGTCACCCCAATAAATTTAAAAAAAAAAAGAAATGCAAATTGATAGTTACCAAATAGTCATGGGGATATAAAGCACAGCATAGGGAATATAGTCAATAATTTGTAATAACTATGTCTGGTACTAACTGGGTACTAGACCTACCGGGGGATCATTTTGGAAATTACATAAATGTCTAACCACTATGCTGTACACCTGAAACTAATATAACATGAATGTCAACTGTAATTGAAAAATTTAAAAAAAAAAAAGAATAAGAAAACCAAAAAGGAAGCAAAGGTTGGATTTCTACTAAGGTCAGTGAGGTGCAGAGGAGCCAGCAGGAGCAGCAGGAACTGGGGTGCGGCCGTTTGTCTGGTATGTCTCCACTCCCTTTGGACCTTGGCTGGACTATTTCAGGCCCCATCCTGCTTTAATCTTGATCTCTCCTCGGCCTCTTGGGCATCTCGCAATGACTGGTGATCCAGGAGAACCTAGTCCCGAAGCCACAGGCACGAAGCATGTGCAGCGGACGCCCCCAGTGCTCCCCATCACGCTCCTCTCCCGCCGCGCATTTCAGCCCCAGCTGCAGTGGATGGTCCCAGGTAAGCTCAGCCTCACCTTCCCCGCAAGTGGGAGCCAGGCGTCTGTCAGCTTTGCTTCATGGCCAGGAGCCTGTCACACAGCAACGTAATCTGCTCAGCCCGTGTGAAAGCACAGGCAGAAGTACATGGAAATGAAGCCGACCTTTCCATCTCCTTCTCACGCTTTGTTCCTACACATCAGTCAGCCTGCTCTGAGCTTCTCAGTGTGTCCCTTAGAACATGGCTCCCAAAAGCATGTGCTTTGCCCTTCACTTCTTCCCTTATCCACCTGGCTGTTTCTTACTCATTTTGCATACTATCACTCATGTTTTTAACCACTCTAGAAAACCTTTCATCATTCCTCTACCTTCTTCTCCCATCTATGTTAGATCCTTTCTCTGTTAGCGTTCTCCTTTGAATATTGCCAACATAGAGGTATTATCATTTTTTTCTTGTAAGCAATAATTTCTTCTTTTTCTCCCACCTATAAATGACAGGAGACTTGTCAATCACCTCTACATTGGCATTCCTAGTGTGTGACAAACAGCTAGAACTAAGTAAATATTTGTTGAATGAATGAATTTGTGGTTTACAGCATGCTCAGAATCCTACTGTCACCAAATATATTATTTTGCATAAGGACAGTATCAAAATTAGTAAATACTTATAGGAATTTATTTGCTGCATAGAACTCATTCAATAAATGCCAAACCCTTATTTGATCTACAAAAAATAAAAAAGATACTCAAGAGAACGGGGGAAATGAATATAAATGCAGCAAATATGACCCTAAGAGTCTTAATTATTTAATGAGTCAGAGAGTGGGAGACTCTGATTGACTGCGTCATAGAACCCATGGGGTTATGAGAAAGGGCCAGAGTTAGCTAAAGATCAATATTATTAATTTAGAAATACTTGTGGGAAGCCTAGTTTATGGCAGGTGACGTGTTTAGTAAGACTAAGCTTATATGATGAACTACCTCAATATTTACCAAGCTGTAATTACTTTGAAAGCAAAAGAATGCTTGCTTGGCTTGAATAAATATTAAAACCTTTAGTATCCTGAAGGTAAAGTTTGAGTTCTGGGCAATAGGCTATCCCAGCAACAATTGGTCCCCAGTTCCACTGCTGGTTTTGATTGACAACATTCTACTTGCACCTGATGTTTCCTTATTTCAACTGAATTCTGAGTCTAACCATTAAGGATAATTTGAGAATTATTAGGACTAATTACAATTTTATTGATGTACATTGGAGGAGGAAGTGTCAAAGGATTTAGGAATATTTCAGTCAAATTTTTGAATTTGTTACTACCTGGTCAGAGTTCTAAGGTTGCTGTTACAAAAATAAAATTGATGTCACCCTATTGTTCACTTGGCTACTTGCCTTCATCATCTGTCCGCCTCTGTCAGTATCGTCAGAGGCAGCCTGTTATATAGAAATGGCCAGGGCTTAGGAACGAAACGGAGTCTGCCCTTTATTTAAATGTCTATATACTTTAACAAATTGGTTTTCCTCTTGGAACCTTGGAACTTCAGGTTTACTTCCCTGAAACATGGGGGCAAAATTATATATCTTGCAGAATTAAATGAGATGATAAAAGTAAAATGGAGCTGGCCTGGTGACAAAGACTCTTTGGTTGACCAAACTTCTGTCAGATTCTTGAACCTTCTCCTAGTCCATCTATACACTGACTTGTAACATCCCGTTTTAGCAAGAACCCTGCAAAATCAGTTTAGCAAGTCTCCCCACCCTCGATATTTGGTCAGTTTCCTTATCCTTCACTGTCCCCCAGGTGATGTCTGACCACTCAGCCTGCTTTCCACAAGAATCAGTTTAGCCAGAACTTCTCCTATCCCTGATGTTTCTTCTTAGTAATTTTCCATGCACTGACACCATCTTGCTCCTTGCTATCAGCTCCCACTTGCCCATCTGTATTCAGAGCTGAGTCCAATCTTTTTCCCATAGTACAAGTCCACTGCAGTGGTCCCATGGCAATGGTCCTAAATGAAGTCTGTCTTACCATCCTTAACAGTGTCACCAAATATATTTTTTCTTTGCCCGTAGTCCCTGGGAATAAGTTTTCCCCTTTGCCTTCCCCCAGAATTAAGATCCCGGCTCTTGGAATTCTTCACCTCAACTTCTGAGATTCTTGATATTTTTGCTCACTACCTGCTCCTCTAGTGAAAAGTTCAGTGTTACACTGAATGGCTGTTAGAATGGCTATTGTCAAGACAAATAATAACAAGTGTTGGGGAGGCTGTGGAGAAAAAGGAACCCTCATACACTGTTGGTGGGAATGCAGACTGGTGCAGCCATTATGGAAGGCAGTGTGGAGGTTCCTCAAAAACTTTAGAATTACTGTATGACCCAGCAATCCCTCTCCTGGGTATATACCCCAAAAACCTAAAAACGTTTATCTGTAAAGATATGTGTACTCCAAGCATTGTTTACAGTGGCCAAGACCTGGAAACACCAAAATGTCCTTCGATAGACAATTGGGAAAGATGTGGTATATATACACAATGAAACACTATTCTGCCACAAGAAAAGATGAAATAGTGCCATTTGCAACAACATGAATGGATCTTGAGATTATTATAAGTGAAATGAGTCACACAAAAAAGTCAAGAACCATATGATTTCACTGATATGTGGGATATAAAGCTGAAAGCAATAAAACAACAAGACAAATAAATAAACAAAAACTCATAGACACAGACAATAGTTTAGTGGTTACCAGAGGATAAGGGGTTTGGAGGTATGGTAGAAGATGGTAAAGGGAGTCAAATATACGGTGATTGAAGGAGAACTGGCTCTGGGTGACACACCATGTGATATATAGATAATGTATTTTGGAATTGTACCCTTGAAACCTATGTTATTTTATTAATTTATTGTCACCCAAATAAATTTCATTTAAAAAAAAGTTCAGTGTTAGAAAGAATTAAGAAGCAACATAGATTGTAGCAAAGAATCCAAGAGCAAGAATTCTTGTCTCCTCTCTGTACTCCTAAACCCTCAAAGCTGCAGTTTCCTGAGCACACTAGATGCAACTTGAATAAGAAGGGAAGGTGTCCTGGAGAGAACTGGAGATTCTGGAATTTTTGTTCTCAGTTACATAAAATGAAAATGTTTGAAATGCATGTGTAAATGTCCATTTGTTATTATTATAACCTTATACTTTATCTTCATTTCTGATTGCTATTTAATCAGCAGCAGCTTGGAACACTTCAGCTTCTATTTTCTTCCTCTGTTAAGCAAGTAATGATCTGTAAACAAACACTTGAATAAGTGCTACTTAAAGGGACCTTGTCATTCTTTTGTAATGTAAAGAATTCTTTTCTCGTGCAAATGAGCTCACCCTCTAATTCAGCTTTTGTAAGTAGGATGTTCAGGGACTCCATTTACCTCTTCTGTTTAGAACTTAATTACACATGAAGGGGTATGTATTAGCTTCCCATTGCTGCTGTAATAAATTACCACAGGTTCAACAGCATCAAACAAATCTTTTTTATTAGCTCCCATATCTGTAAGTGAGAAGTCTGGGAGGGCTCAGCTAGGTTCAATACTCTTGGATCTCAAAATCAAAAGGAAGGTGTGGCCTGGCTAATGATCTGGGAAAGAATGCACTCATTGAAGCTGTTGGCCGAATACCATCCCAGCTGTCAGTAGGGGGTGCTCTCTGCTCCTAGAAGCCACTTAGGCTCTTGCTTCCATGACCCTCTCCATCTTCATACTAGCAAAGGTGCATCAAGTCCTTCTCACTCCTCACAGGTCTCTGACTTTCCCTTCTGCTTCCCCTTCTGCCACAAGACAGAAACTTCTGTGCTTTAGGGGCTCATGTAATTGAATCAGATTTACCAGAATAATCTCCCCTTTCCTAGGTCAAGTGTGCTATGTAACATGACACAACAATGGGAATACTATCTCTTCACAATCAAGGCTTCCAAGGATTAGAGTGTAGAACATTGAGTACTGTTTCTAGAACTTCTGCCGACCAGAGAGAGGTACATCTCTACAGAAACATGCTTTCTCACTGCTTCCTCTTCCATCTTCTCTTGAATGTTCCTGAAGAGGATACTTCACATTGCTAGGTAAGAAAAACTGGGAGATTGTATAAAAGTGAGCAGAGTCCCAGTGGCAGAGTGAGACATCAGATAAAAACAGATTGCTCAACAATTTTCATGAGTGAACATCATTGAAAAATCGGAGCATCTGAGATTGAACCAAACTCAATTTCTGAAGTATCTGGCTAAAACTGAGGAGGAATATACACAAACTCAAAGTTTCTTATGTTAGCAACAATAATCCATTGAGCCTGATGATTTAGCTAGGTTCTCTGAGGTGCTAGATTATATATATATATATGATGCCTGAAAATGCCCTTTGATTGGAGACAACTCAATATTGTCTATCAACTATTAGATTAATAAAACCAGGAGTAAACAGTTACGGAGAAAATTTATAGGTAAGAAAGTCCTCTTTTAAAACCAGATGTTTATTTCTTCACATATTGATTTACAAATGTATCTGAATTATCTGTTTATTTAAATATACAAGATCTGACAATTAAGTTTGTGAACACATCCTAGAAAAAGTGCTACATACCTCATTGCTGAATATCACTATGGTCACCTTCGAAGTACTCCCATTGGGAAGCTATGCACTGATGCCAGTGCCTAGTCCACCCTTCAAAGCAATTTTGGAACTCTTTCTGGAATGGCCACCAGAGCTGTCGTTATATTACCCTTAATGTCCTAAATGTCATCAAAATGTCTTCCTTTCAGTATTTCTTTTATCTTCAGGTAAAGAAAGAAGTCATTGGGGGCCAGATCAGGTGAATAGGGAGGGTGTTCCAATACAGTTATTTGTTTACTGGCTAAAAACTCCCTCACAGACAGTGCTGTGTGAGCTGGTGCATTGTTGTGATGCGAGAGCCAGGAATTGTTGGCGAAAAGTTCAGGTCATCTAACTTTTTCACACAGCCTTTTCAGCACTTCCAAATAGTAAACTTGGTTAACTGCTTTTCCAGTTGGTACAAATTCACAATGAATAATCCCTCTGATATCAAAAAAGGTTAGCAACATTGTTGCAATAATATCAAGGACTTAATTGACCTCATATGCCACAGTGTGCCATCACTAAAGCTGAAATAGTTTGTTAAAATCTTCCACATGCTTTGGGCAAAGACTCTTCCATCCAGACAAAATACAGAATTAAAAGCATGTAGCCCATAATTCCTGATGGCATTCATTTATTTTTCAGTAAAGGTTTACTACTTCCCATGTGTCAAATGCTGATGTGAGTGTGGGAGGGTCACCGTTGTGGGTATGGGAGGGTCACCTCTGTGGGTGTGGGAGAGTCACCGCTGTGGGTGTGGGAGAGTTACCGCTGTGGGTGTGGGAGAGTCATCGCTGTGGGTGTGGTTGAACAAAAGCAGCCAGTCCTTGTCCTCAAATAACTTCCGTTGAGGCCCTTGTGACCTGAGTAGCCATGCAGGTATGTTGCAGTCTACAGAACAGTGACAGCTGAAGGTAGACATGTATCAAGTGCTGGAGACCATGTGACAGGCCCAGAGTCTGGTGAGTGTCATGGTCAAAGCCAAGGTCCTGTCCTTATGCATGAGAAGTACTCTGCTGTCTCCTGGAAACTCCAGACCATACCAGAACCTGCTCTGGGAAGGTGATTTAATCAAATAGGAAGACAACCTGGAGACATCAAACAGGCTTATCCAGGGGATATATGAGCTCCATCGCATTCAAAATATATAGCAGAATTTGGTCTTGCCTAGGACTTTTGGTAAGGCAATGATTTGAGCACAAAGATCTGTCGCTATCTCAATTAATTTCATTAGAAGGATTGATAATAAAAACAGGGAAAACAATTTTCATCATGGCTGGGTTGCAATCAAAAGTGAAAAATAAACTTGAGGGATTGCTAAAGTATACCTTATTTTCATTCAGGGGACAATAAAGAGCCATGCGTCAATCTCCAGAGAAGCATCAATAGGCTGATTAAGCAGTCAATGAGAGAATTGGTTCATAGACAGACTTCATAAAGTACATTTGATAAAATCTTCTTGGTGGATTGGGACTTCAAGATGCCAAGTAAAAGATGGGGGAAGAGTTGAGAACCATTATCTTGCATCTAGCACAGGAGAGAGTAGAGTAAAAAGCCCCTTGTACCCAGAGAGGAAACACAATCTCCCTCCTGGCACTGGAGTGTGTCCCCAGAGGGAGGTGAGAAAACCCTGATGGAACTCCACTTCCTGGTCACCACGAGAGACAAGGGACAAGTCTGCAAGGAAGGACTGGCCTTGGGCAGCAGTTCTTCATTCTTTTTTTTTGTTATTTCTTTATTTTAATTTTTCAATCATAATTGACATACAATATTATATTAGTTTCAGGAGTATAACATAGTGATTAGACATTTTACATACCTTACAAAGTGATCACCCCAATCAGTCTGGTACCCACCTGGCACCATCCATAGTTATTACAATATTGACTATCTTCCCTATATTATACCTCCATTCATTTTTTGACCTGAGCAGGAAGTATTTGAAAGCAATGGCACTGAGTGCCACCAGGCTCATGAACTTAGAGAAAGTGGCCAGCACAGCCAACCCAGGCTCTTCCTGATGTAGTGAACAGCAAAGCCACATAGCAAAGGAGTTCTCAGTTACCCAGAGTGTACTACATACCACACATGAGAAAACAGACGCACACACCAAATCCTTAGTGAGTAATAGAGCTACGATTCTAAATGAGAGGGGGAATCCGGAGGGAGGCCTAGCTCTTTCTGATTACATCATATTGTCTCTTGCAGGAACTGGGCACTGCTACAAAACGTACCCAGGTTCAAGTGGAAGCTATGGCAGAAAGCTGGCCCTGGTTCTATCTATCTCACCAAACAAACAAACAAAAAACAACAACAAAAAAAGAGAATCACATGGGTGACACAGCTCTAATGGACTTGTGTAAGGCCGGGGCACCCTCCATAGTCTGCCTCTGCTGCAAAATTGCTGGATTTATTTTGTCAATTACCAGAAAGGGCTCATCTTTCCTCTCTGTGTGGACTAGGAAGATTTGGTCGAAGGTCGCCATAATTCTCTAACAGAATCCATTTCAGTTATGATGTCACTAGAAGATGATACTGGGTAATTGCAGTATTTGGGCTCTAAGGGTGAGTAAACTAGAGAAGTCATGCTTGGGAAGATAGTGCTGGAGAGTCAGACATACAGAGAAGCTCCGCCTTGAGGCTGGTGTCTTAAACAGGAAAGTGATCCCAAGAGTGGAGAAGAGTGTTCTCAGAGGGCTGGCCTCACCTGACTAGCACACATGTTCTCTGGTGCTCACTGTGGGCATCAGGGAGGGAGCTGGCACTGTGTGAAGTCACAAAGGGGCTAGGATATTAAACCCTGAGAATGAGGAAAACTCGTCTTGTCTCTACTGCCCAAAGAAAACAGTATAGATGGAGAAGAGACAGCAGAGACGATGGCCTTTCCAGTCTCTCAAAAGCAAGGCAGCCACAATCACGCTATTTACAAGATTAGAAGAGAGATCAGGAGTGAGGCAGCCTGGGGCCAAATGCCAGCTCTGCTGTTCATTATTTGAGTCACCTGGACCAGGTTGTTAACTCATTCATTTTGCAGGCTCTGCTGTATGTGCAGACGTTACCTCTCTCCTGTGTTGGTGTAGGAATCAAATGCTATGGGAATGTTAGCCTGGTAAGTGACTGTCATTCACACACAGACCTATTCTTATCCTCGTCCACCCCAGTTTATTCTCCACACATCAACATGGCACCCAAAGTGAACTTTTTACATCAGAGACAGGTCATGCAGTCCCCCACTGGAACCCTTCCATGGATCGCCGTCACCCTGAGAACAAACCACAGGCCTCCCCATGGCTGCTGATCCAATCTTATCTTTGTCCCCCTCTTCTTTAGCCATTGAACTCCAGCTCCACCGATGGAATCGCTGGCCCTCTACTCGCCGAGCATGCCCCCCACTCAGGGCTTTTGCTCATGCTGTTCCCTCTTACTCAGTGCTTTTGCCTAGATATTTGCATGGCTCACCCCTTCAATTCATCAAGGCTTTTGCGCAAAGGCCACATCTTCATAACACTCTTCCCTGACAATCATTAAAATAATCATCTCTGTATGATTCATTTCCTTACCTGACTTTAGTCCCCTTCTTAGATGTTACATTATCCATTTATTTATTTATCTATTGTCTGTTTTCTGTATTGCACTGTGGGATCTAGTCCCTTATACCCCAATGCCTAGATGTGTGCTGGCATCCAGAGATAATCATAAATATGTGTTACTGCCAGCCTCCTTTTGTTTATTCCTCATCCTTTCTCACAACTACAGAATCTTATTTCAGAAGGTATGAGAATCAGAGCTGTGTTTGCAAAACTGAAGGAGTCAAGCCACCCATGCTATTACAGGAACCACCGCCTTCATCTATTAAATCCACATTGTTTTGTGCTCTATCCATTACCTCGTTCATGTCCTCACTGCTTCCTGAGCTCTACATCCATTTCCACTGCCAGAAGGAAGCTGGATGTAACAGATTGCTCCCAGAACTGCCCGCCCCATCTTTGGGGCTCTAGCTCCCCGGTAAGTGCCTGTGTGTGGCAGCAAGCTTGCAGCCGGTGGCTGGTACCGTTATAGGCACCTGGTAAGCTTTACAAGCCCTCATGGCATTCGATACCTAATAAATAATAATATGCTGCCAGATGATTTACTGTATGGCTTCTGCTGTGATGAACTATTCAGGAGGAAATAATAGCCACGAGCAAATACAAAACCAAACAAAGAAACAATCTGTTGTGCTACACCTAAAAATAAATCTAGGGATAGAGAGCTTCATCAGAGGTTGAAGTATTTTGTTGACAAAGCCACAGGGATAATAGGTGTATTTCAGTGTGCCTTTTCTGCACAGCGATACTAGCACCATTCTCCAGCCCTCACAGTCATATGAAGGCAGAGGGGGCCACTGTGGGGCTAGGGACAAAGCACTGACCCCTTGTCATAGTTGGTGACCTGAGGTGATGATTCAGATGTATTGTGTCCTGGGAAGCTGGTTTCTTTCTGACTCCCAAAGGCCAGCAGTTGGGAGCTCAGACATTGGCAATAACGGGGTGTTTGGTCTTTTAAAAAATCCTAGTCACTATATAGTATATCCTGGGCTATAATTCCTTTCTGAAAACTCTTGTACTTATTACAGAAACTTGGGTGGAAGATAGCAGTATTTCACAGTTTTTGTCCCAGTAAAAGAATATCGCTGGATATCTGAATGCCCAACAGCAACAGAACACATGATGCCAAAGATTGGATTCTGTTAGAAACTGATGGATATACTGTATGTTTTCATTTATATAAGATAATCTTGAAATGACAAAGCCATAGTGAAGGGGAAGAAATCAGTGGTTGCCCGGGGTTAGTTTCAGGGGCTGTAACTATTCTGAGGAGGCACAAAAGAGTTTCTTAGTAGTGATGGGAGAGTTCTATATCTTGATTGTGGTGGTATTAACACAAATTATACATGTGAAATTTCATAGTACTATACAACACTAACAACAGCAAGGAAAAGCACAAAGCTGGTGAAAACAAAATAAAGTCTGTAGTTTAATCAACAGTATTGCAGCACTGCCAATTCTCTGGTTTTGAACATGCGCTATGATATGTAAAATGTTATCACTGGGGAAAGCTGGGTGAAGCATACGTCAAAACTCTCGGTATTCTTTTTGCAAGTTCTCTGAGTCTAACATTACTTTAAAATAAAAAACTTAAAAAAACTACAAAATATGTTACAACACTGGATGGCAGAGTTTCCAGTCCTGTTATGTGGAGTCACCACACTTCCCGTGTCTCTCCCACTGCTGTAACTACACTGGCTGGAGAATACGAGTACTTACCTATGATGAAGTTTAATTTATAAATTAGGCACAGTGAGAGATTAATAACAATAACAAAATAGAAAAAATATAACAATATACTGTAACAAAAGGTACATAAATGTAGCATTATTAAGTAAAATAGCGGAGACTCGAACACAAGCACTGCCACACCTGGACAGTTGATCGGATAACCGAGGTGATACTAAGTGACTGACAAGTCAGTAGTGTATACAGCGTGGATACACTGGACAAAGGGATCATTCAAATCCAGGGCAGGATGGAGGGGACAGCATGAGATTTCATTATGCTACTCAGCTCGTGACATAATTTGAAACATGGAATTTTTTATTTCTGAGATTTTCCATATAATGTTTTCAGACAGCATTTGACTAAAGGGTAACTGAAACCATGAAACACAAAACTGAAGATAAGGGGAGACTATTGTACTAACAATGTAAAATTAAAAACAAAATGAAAACAATACTCTTTACAACAGCTCCAACAAAAACTGAAATAGTTTAGTATACATCTAAAAAATCAACTAGAGGATTTATATGCTGAAAACTACAAAACACTGATGAAAGAAATTAAAGAAGACATAAATAAATGGAGAGGTCTCTCATGGTACTTGAGGCTGAATGTTTGTGTCCTTCCCAAAATTCACATGTTGAAGCCTAATTCCCAGTGTGATGATATTTGGAGGTGGGGCCTTTAGGAGGTAATTAGGTCAGGAGGTCATGAGGGTAGAACCATCATAAATGGGGTTAGTGCCCTTAGAAGAAGAGACATGAGAGAGAGGTTTGTTCTCTGTTCGTGTGTGTGTGTGTGTGTGTGTGTGTGATAGAGAGAGAGAGAGAGAGAGAGAGAGAGAGAGAGAGAGAGACAAAGAGAGAGAGACAGAGAGACAAAGAGAGAGAGAGAAAGAGAGAGAGAGAGAGAGAGAGAGAGAGAGAGAGAGAGAGAGAGAGAGAGAGAGGATACAGTGAAAAGGGGGTTGACCACAACACAAGAAGTGGGCTATCACTAGACACTAGTACTGCCAGCACCTTGATCTTAGATTTCCCAGCTTCCAAAACTGACATAAATAAAAGTTTCTTGTTTATACCACCTAGTCTATGGTATTTTTCTTATTGCAGTCTTACTGAGTAAGACACATGCTCATTGGTTAGAAACTTCGATATAGTAAAGACATTAATTCTTCCCAACATCATCTATAAACTGATGTAATATTGACCAAAATTTCAGCAAAATCAGCCTGTAGATTTAGACAGGCTTATTCTAATTTCATATATAAACATACATGTATTAGATCCTTGGGATGGTGGTCATATATATAATATATATATTTGTATGTACAGAGGGTGCCAAAAAATGTATACACAGTTTAAGAAAGGAAAAAACCTGAATTAAAATTTTAACTCACTATATACCAATAACAAAAGATGAATACAAGTCACGTTTGACTTCTGCTATTACAAGAGGTGCTCAAAGTGGTTCCCATCAGCATAATTTTAATAGGTTTTTCCTTTCTTAAAATATGTATACGTTTTTGACACCTTCCGTATATATGAATATTCACATATATATGAATAGCTAAAACAATTTTGATGAAGAACAATAAATTTGGAGTAATCATACTGTTCAATTTTAAGACTTGTTATAAGTCTATAGTAATCAATACATTGTGACATTGGTAAAGAAATAAATACATAGGTCAGTGAAATAGAATAGTGTCAAAAAATAGACCCATGTAAATATGGCCAACTGACATTTGCAAAGCTGCAAGAGCAATTCAATGGTGTTAGAACAATTTGACATACATAGACAAAAATATCCTTAATCTACAGCTTACATCTTACACAAAAATTAATTCAGAATTGATCATATATCTAAATGTACAATGCAAAGCTATAAATATTTTAGGAGGAAATCTTCATTGCCTACGGCAATGCAAAGAATTAAAAGTTTTAGACATGGTATCCAAAGCCTGAGACATAAAACAAAAATTTATTTGATAAGGTGGACCATCCAATTTAACAAAGTCTAGTCTGCACAAGGCACTATCAGAAAAATGAGAAGACAAACTATAGATTGGGAGAATATATTTATAAATCACATAGCTGACAAAAGACTTCTACCCATAATAATGAAGAATGATCAAAACTCACAGTGAAAAAACAAACAACACAATGTTTTTAATGGACAAAAGAAGTTGACAGACACTTCACCAAGGAAGATAGATGGATGGCAAATTATCAAATAAAAAGAATGTTCCACATGATGAGCCACTGAATGTAAATTCAATCATGATGAAACACAACTTCCATCCACTTGTATTGAATGCTGACAATACCAAGTGCTGACAAAGACACAGAACAACTGGATCCCTCATACACTACTGGTGGGAATCTAAGATGACGCAGCCACTATAGAGAATTGTCTGGCAGTTTCTCCTAACATTAATGATGCACTTACCACATGACCCAGAAATCTCCGATCTAGGTATTGACCCTGGAGAAATGAAAACGTATGTTCACACAAAAACCTGTATGTGCATATTTAAAGCACCTTTTCTCTTAATCACCAAACGCTGGAAATAACACAAATGTCTTTAGATTAGAGAATAGATAAACGGTGCTACATCCATACCATGGCCTAGCCCTCAACCGTAATAATGAACATCTACTAACACACACGAAAACATGGGTGAATCGCAAAAGCATTATGCTGAGTGATAGAAGCCAATCTCAAAAGGTCACATATCGTATGACTTCATTCATATGGCATTTCCAAAAAGACAAAATTATTGTGATGCAAAACAGATCAGCGATTGCCCGACCTTGTGGGTGGAAACTATGAATACCAACAGATAGTATGGAAGAGTTATTTTGGAGCAATGTAATGATTCTGTGTGCTGATGTACGGTAATGGTTACACAAATCTAGACATGCATTAAAATTCATAGAAATAACAGTAATAAAAACAGCATGGTATTAGCAAAATAGTAGACAATTAAGTCAATGACACAGAACAGAGAACCCCCAAATTGAGGGGGAATATGGGAGGGATGAATAGTGGAAGCACGTGAGGATTTTCAGTACAGCGAAGCTATACGGTATGATATTGAAATGGGGGATACATGACATTTGCATTAGTTAAAACCCAGAGAACTATACAACACAAAGAGTGTATCCGAGTGTAAACTATGGAATTTAGTTATTAATAATGTATCAATACTGCTTCAGAAATTATAACAAATGCATCACATTCATGCAAGATGCTAAGAGGACGTGATGGAGAGAATGGGGGAACTGTGGACTTTGCTTAATTTTTCTGTAAAATTAAAATTGTCCCAAAATATAAATTCTATTAATTAAAAAAGCATAAAGCTGTATAATGAAAGAAAAATCTAGTTTACTGTATTGATCACTTAAAAAACAAATTGAAAATAAAAGCAAGGTAGGTGTACAACAAGGGGATGTTTATATGTGCCTATAGGGAAATTAAATTCACTCATTCATCGTTCAACAGTTATTTGTTGAAATGTAACAAATGGACCACTTATGAAATGTAAAATAGAACATCTACTCAGGATACTATCATTTATTCTTTCACTCAGTTAATTAGTGTCACTTAATCTCCATCTCGTGAGACTCTCCAGTCCCATGGAGATTTTTTTCCTTCTACAGTCAGCTTAGATTTTCTAGCTGATCATTTTTTGCCATTACTCTTCCCTCTCTTGTCCTTTTGCCAAATCCATCTAGCAAGTGTGCAGCCACTCAACTATCTTCCTTCTTCACCTCCACACAGGACACTGAACACTGCTGGAGAAAACCCCAAAGCCCATAAATATCTGACCGTACCATCCTGCTTTCCCTCAGCAGTCGACATTTCATCACCAATAAAATAGTAATAATCACGTGCTACCAGAAATTCCCACTACTAATCCAGCAAACAGCCTCATGCAGAATCACTGTTCCTTGTTAAAATAGGCCCATTAAAATGGAAGGCCTATTCCTCCAGGTCTGTTCTTAGCTCCTTGGGATCTCATCCTACTAATTGCTTTTCTCTTTGTTTTTGTTGTTATTTTCAAAGCATCCTTCTCTACAAAATTTTTCCCCAAAGCATGTAAACTTTATCAAATCTTTTCCAGTGTTGAAAAAAAAAAAATTCCCCTTCAAATTAGCATTAGAGTTCTATTCTATTTTCTCTTCACTTTATGGATAGCCATCTATTGTCATTATTTCTGATTCCTCTCTTTTCACTCACTTCTCAGTTCATCTGATTGTTTTCCATAAAAATTATATCCAAAGAGGTACTAATGTGCTGTTTGATGCCAGATCTAATGGGTACTTTTCCTTCTTTATTTTCCTTGATGTCTTCTCAGCACTCAAAATTTTCTTAATACTTATTCTATCGCTCATTTCATTTGTTTGCTCCTGCACAGCCTCCATTGTCATCTTTTATTATTTTATCCTTCCCTTAAATGTTGGCCTTCATGTTCTACTCACGGTCTCAGGACAACCTCTGTCACGCCTATACATTCACCAGTGAATCTTAACTCTACTGTAGGTCTTCCTTCTGATTTTCAGTTTTATACCCAGCCTCCTACCAGTCTCCTTTATTTATATTTTCAAAACCATCACAAAATTAAAATGAAAATCTAAGTTTATTATCCTCTTTTCTTCTCTAATAGGTTCTGTATTAATTGTTTTTCAATTATCTAAGAATCCTGAGAGTTTCTCCAAACATATCCCTCTCTCTAATTCCTTATATCCAGTCAATGTCTAAGTCCTGCTGTTTTACCACCTAAATATCTCTTGAATGCTATATATTTCTCTCCAATGTCAATCACAACCTAAGTCAACCCACAATCATATCTCATATGATTATGAGTCTAGTTCTTTAACTGATCTCTTGCCTTCAACTTTGTTCACCTCTAGTGTATTTTTTTCACACAAGAACTATGATTATGTTTCTCAAGCAAGGTTCTGATATCACTCTTCTGTTTCAAATATTCCATGGCCCCTCTTACTTTTAAACTAAAATTTATCTCAATGGAGCTGACAATCTTTCACAATTCGACCCAATTAGAGCCCTCCTGACTCAGCCCTCACCACTTCCCATTTACAATCACTCTATTTTGCAATGGATTTAAATTATATACAGTTTCCAGAACTCACTGTCCTGTCTCGTGCCTCCAGAACTTTGAGAATGGTGTCCAAGCTCCATGGAATCCCCTGAACTCTTTTTACCAAACTAGTTTCTATCAATCTATCCTTTATTACTCAGTTCAGATACTATCTTCTCTAAAAATCTTTCTCAGGGAGAAGTCCTGCCACAATACTCTGTATTTATTTCTGTCACAACCCTGATCACACTATGTTGTAATAGTTGGTGACTTGCCTGCTCTCACACTAGGGAACTTCTTGAGAGCAAACTTAAAATGCAGTGTCTTATTCATCTCTGTTCTCTTGGTGTCTAACCCAGTAGACAATCAAGAAATGTTTGCAGGAGGAAGTTAGAAAATCTGAAAGGAAGGAAAAATGGAGGAAAGAAGGGAGGGAGGGAGGCAGGGAGGGTTACTCAAGTACACACCCTTCAATATTACAGCTACGTAAAGTTGCATAAATACGATGTAACAGATACTTTGTTCCTGGTATGGAATTATGCATGAGTCTTCCCTAGTGTTGAAACAACGTTTTTTTAATGTTTTTACTTTGCTTCCATAATTAAAACAAAATAAAATTGTGTTCTACATGGCTGAGAGGTAGTACTCCTGGTACGGCAGAGAATGTTCTGTGTTCTCCAAAAGGTGTTATCTCTTCATGGCACACCCCTGGACTGAATTTCTTAGCCTCTCTCTCTGTTTGTGTGGCCATGGGACCAAGTCCCAGCAAAGAGTCTATGAACAGTAGTAAGGTATGCCACATCAAGGTTTAATCAAAAAATAAAAATAAAAAACTCTCCCACAGTGAATTCTGTTCACTATGTGCTCTGTTCTTGTCAGGAAAGCGACCAGAACGGAACCTCAAGAACATCCAGAACGGAAGAACCACAGGTTGGAAGAATCCTGGATCCTTGAATGATGGCTTGGAAAGCCACCCGAACAGTAAACACTCAACTGGACTTCACATAGGTAAGAAACTGGTTTCCATTGTAGTAAATCATTGAGGTTTGATAGCTTATCTATATGGCAATTAAGCTAAAGTAATACATACACTTGGTAAACAGTTTATTCTGGCCTCATCTGGAACCTGAGCTCAGCTTGAGTTATAAATGGGTCATTCTAAAGCACATGAGAACTATTGCCAAACTTGATTCCTACAGCTCTGCAATGATGGAATGTATAAATTGGTAAAAAATTATATATATATGAATGAGTAATAGAGATCTCATTATCCATCCTTTCTATATTGCACATGGGAACCTTGAAGTACAGAAAGGAAAATACTGAGTCCATTGTGGCCGAGTTAAATCTTGTTTCCATAACTCCTAACTCACATGTGAGAATACCCCATCGGGGACAACTCACACTCCACTGACTGTCAGGACAACACATGTTCTCTGGCTGTGTAGACGCCACCAGCTCCCCCAAACCCCTACGGGCATTCCTTCTGAAATTTCTCCTGTAGTTGAGGAGGGATTACCTCAGATAGACGAGATGCTCTTTGACCAAGAACATCTCATGAGCTACTCTTCCCTGATAGAACCTTTAGAACAACAAATCCTCAGCCCAGAATGCTTTGTAACCGTGGGGGTAGCAATGGACTTCCTAAATCATATGCAAAAAGGGACACAGTATGAGGTAAAAGTGAATTGATTTTGCTACATCACATTTAAGAATTCCTGTTCGACAAAGGATGCTGTAGATTTTGTTAACTGATGACAGACTAGAAGAACATTGTGGAAAAATAGAATTCCTCATTCACTTCAGGTAGAATGTAAAATGAGATGTCATTTGGAGCTATCTGGTTTGGAGCTATCTGGGAATGCCTAGCGAAACTACATATGTGTACGTTCTAAGATCCAGCAATAACAAAGAAAGTTCCTGCATAGGTCTACACGTGACAGATAAAAGGATGGAAATGCAAGGGATGAATGTTGGAATGCATTGCAGCATTCAGAAACATTAAAGAAGATCTGCATAGAGTAATAAAGGTATATTTAAAAAAAACCAATAAATCCTGATGGAATAAAGTATAACACAAAGCAATATATGTGAGCATGAGTACCTAGGATATATATACATATACATGCACATATATTCATATACACACATATACATACATATATAGCACAAATTTAAATACATAGGAAAGAGCATAAAAATGTTTTTCTTTTTTATCAAGACTGCTTTGGGGCATGCAAATATATACATAATGTAACAAAAAACAAAACAAAAAAACTTTACCTGCCACTCAGATTAAGAAATAAAACATTGCAAATAAAATTCAATCCTGTCTATAATTAATTGAAAATTAAACCTCCAAGAACATTCCCCTCTCCCCCGACTAGTTAGTCTGACCTTGCTGATAATTTCCATTCATGTTTTTAAACGTTTACTTGGTGTGCCTTTGTACAGAAACACTATATAGTATTATTTTACATGTTTAAAAGCTTTATTAAAAAAAGACATCATACTCTGCATATCCTTTAGGAACTAGCTTGATTTATTCAACACTATTATTTAAGACAATTTTTGTCATTACTTGTACAGCTAGTATATTCATTTTGACTGTAGAGTATATCATTGTATGAATGGGCCAAGACTGGAACTGGAATCCCAGTGGCCTTGGTGTTTGCATTTCCCAAGTAATGATTCTCCACAGTGGCTGTACCAGCCTGCATTCCCATCAGCTCTGCGTGAGCGGATCTGTTCCTCCACAGACTGCCCAGCAAGTGTTAGCTACTGTTTATTATTGCTTTTTAAATTTATTTATTGATGAATATCAAAAGTTTTCTGAGGTTGAACTCTTACATTTTTATTTACTCTTGTGGATTTGCCTGTTCATATATTTTGTCTATTTTCCCATTTTCATCTGCTTTCTTATTGAGTTATAGTAACTTTTGTTACTATTAGTATTTTTCTTTAAAAAAAAACAACAACTCTGTTCTCCTATACCAAGGTCACAAAGATATTTTTCTGTATTTTCTGATAAACATTTTTGAGTTTGCTTTTCACATTTAGATCTTTAATTGGCTGGAATTGATTTGGTTTTACAGTGTGAAGATGGGATCCAATATTTTTTCATATAGATAAGCTATTGTGCCACAAACGTGTATTGAATAATTCCTTTTTCCAACTGATTTGTAATGCCAATTCTGCCACATACCAATTTTCCATTCATTTCACATGTTTTTGTTATCTAACATGTGTTCAAATATGTTATATCACTAGTTATATATTAGTGATAAAATAATTATCCCTGAGTCTCATTCTGGTTTCTATTCTGTTCCCTTATTTAAGTTGATAGCTCTGTGCCTAAAACAAGCTCACTTTTTTAATGATTATAATGTCAACTTAGTCATGATATTTACCAAAGAAGTTCCCTTCATCTTGTTACCCTTTTTCAAATTATTCTGACTATTCTTGGTCCTTTACTATATATATATATATATATATATATATATATATATATATATATATATATACACATATAATATATGAAAAATATATGTAATATATAAAATATACATATTTTATATAATATGATATAATACATTAATATTATGATATATTTAAATTATATATACACTTTGCAATATATAAAATATATAAATGATATATACATCTATGTAAATCAAATTGTTAATTTCTATAACAAACCTGTGTCTTATGTTGCATTCTTTAAAAGCAAAGCTTAGGACAGGAACTCTTATGGGAAAGCTTGTCTTGGGCAGAGAATGAGAGAAGCAAGGTAGGGGCAGGAGAGGGCTGTCCTCTGCTGCTAAGGACAGTTCTACAGAGAAGGTGTCCCTGGAAATGTTATCAATCAACACTCATGGCAGTTAGGGGATGCAGCAGGCTACCAACATTATCAGCTATAATCTGCTTATATTTAAGAATGAATATGCAGATTTTACACATTATGGTAAGTGTTGTGGAAAAAAGAAATGGAGTTAGGGATGAGTGATTTAACAACTGAAAGTGCATATTACTAAGTGGACAAAGCCAACGTGGGAAGGACACATACTGTATGATTCCAACTATAGGGCATTTTGGAAAAGGCAACACTATGAATGTAGAAACCTGAGGATTTTTAAGGTAGTGAAAATTCTCCGTGTAATACTGCAATGGTGGGTACATGTCATTATATGTTTGTCCAAAGCCCAAGAATGAACCTTAATGTCAACTATAGACTTTCAGCGATGTGTCAATGTATGTTTACTAACTTTAAGAAATGAACCACTCTGGTGGGGGATGCTGATAATGGGGGAGGCTGTGCATGTGTGGGGGCAGGGATTGTATGGAATATCTCTGTACCTTGATCTTAATAAGGTGTTTCCCCAAAAATAGACCTTGCAGGACCGTCAGCTCTGATGCGTCTTTTGGAGCAAAAATTAATATAAGACCCGATCTTATTTTACTATAATATAAGATCTTATTTTACTATAAGACCGGGTTTTATATTAATTTTTGCTCCAAAAGACGCATCAGAGCTGATGGTCCTGCAAGGTCTTATTTTTGGGGAAACACAGTATTATTGTGAACCTAAAACTACTCTAAAAAAAATAAAGTTAAAAAAAAGGATTTTGTACTAGATGATTTAATGGTGGAGTTCTAGTAATGCACATCGCTGAAACTGAAATACAGTAAAAGGTTCATATAAATAAATACATAGCAAGCAATAAATATAGAATTCCTTCCCTAAATACACACTTACCCTTTAAAAATACTGATTTGCCAAAACTGAGAATGCCTTGTTAACAGCCAATGCTATAATTTAGGTGATTTTTATTGAGCTTTTGTAACAGTCTGCTAATAAAAATAAATAAATTTTACAATATTTATGCAATGGAATATTATGCTGCCATAAAAAGTGAATGAACTAAGGCTTTACATAAAAACATTGTTGACTCTTACAAAGATATTGTTGAGTAAATAAGCCAGACACAAAAAAAGTCTGTATGCGTTCACCTATAAAATTTCAAAAGCTAGCAGGACTAATTGGTATAAAAACCAGGATAGTGATTATACTTGAGGGGAAATAAAAGACTTCAATAATTGAAAGAAGACATGAAGGACACTTATAAATTTCTCTTAACATTTTATTTCTTGAAAAATGTAATAATCACAAAAATTTGTTCATTTATAATTTACTAAGCTATATTCTTATTATTTTTATACTTTTCTGTATTACAGTCAACTACATTTTAAATTTTACAACCCAACAAAGTACAGAACAATATTTAGAATGCTACTTTTTCTATAAGAAAGAATGGGAAATTAATAATTCTTATGTACTTATATTATTTATCTACACACACACACACACTTATATTTGAAAAAGAAAACACTGGAAAAATAAATAAGCAGAGTACAGCCTGTTATTTTTAAAAGAAAAGAAGAATTAAAATAAACATCCTCACATTATACTTTTTACACACTTTTGATTTTGAACCAAATAAATGTTTCACATATTCAAAAATAGACTTTAAAAGATAAACCTTAAAATGAAAAATCAACTGAAGCAGATTTTCTCATCCTTTCATATTTAGAAAGTTACAAGAAGCCATTATTCTTATACTATCAACCAAAACAAGCTGGTTATGCAACAAAATCATATATTTTTAAAAACCCATCCAGAAACTTGAATACGCAAATGCACTAAATTCCAGAAAAAAATAAACATGTTATTACAGGACAAAAGAAGTTGGTGGCTCATGGAGAATTATGAAGACAAAAAAAATCTTTCATGAACGAGGTTTAGGAAAATGCACAAAAAACTTTTAACACACTCACCATGGCCATGAGGGGGCTTTTATGATAGTTTGAAATTCTGAGCCATCTCAGCCAGAGTAAGTCTTCCACATCCACCACCACTTTCCCATTGAGCTTCACTGAATGCCCAGGGTTGGCATATGAAAGGCTGGAGGCAGGGCAAGAGCTGAGAGAGAGCCCAAAGAAGTTCATGGACCCTCACTCAAGCACAAGGCAAATACCCTCCAAATGCAGAGGCAGGAAGAGAATTGAAAGAACTTGACTGAGACCCAGGCAAGCCAAGTTTTCAGTAACTAGAAGGCTAGTGACAGAGCAGGAGAGTTGAGAGAGAAAAACTATAGTTGGGTAGGTTTATACTTCTCTCTGAATAATTGGTAAAGTACACAAAAACCAGTAAAGGGAAAAATTTGAAAAACGCTATCATGCAACTAGGCCTAATTGGCATTTATAGGAAACTTCACCTCAAAACTGCAGTATACCCATTATTTTCAGTTGCACAAGAGAAAGCAATTATTCTAGGTCTTAAAACAAGTTCCAATCGATATAAAAGAGTGGAATCATGCAGAATATATTCTGTAGCCAAAAGGATTTTAAATTAGAAATAAACAGCATTAAGATATTCAGAAAATCCCCAAATATTCGGCAATTTAGTAATACCACTTTAAAGAACTCATGAGTCAAACAAGGAATCAGATAGAAAATTGAAATGTATTTCAAAATGAGTGATAATACAACATATGAAAATGCAACATATCTAAATGTGTTGCTTATAGGCTAAAGAGGTATTTAAAGGGAAATAAATAGGTTTAAATGATTATATTAGAAAAGAAGGAGGGATTGAAATCAATTACTTTAGCTTCCACCTTAAGAAGTTGGAAAAAGAGCAAAGTACACCAAAAATAATAGAAGGAAAAACAATAAATATTAGTAGTCAATAAAATAGAAAGTGACAAATTAAAAAAGATGATTCAGTACTTTGAAAATAATAAAATTAGTCAAAATCTAGCAAGATTAGTTAAGATAGAGAGAAAACAGAAATTGTCTGTATCAGGAATAAAAGAGAGGATATCATGATAGGTCTAGAAACATTAAAAGGAAAGTAAGTGAATAGCATAAAGAACTTTATGACAATAAATTCTTTAGCATAGCTTAAAGGAACAAACTGCTGAAAAGTAAAACTTACCAAGATTAACACAAGTAGAAATACAAATCTAAAATTCCCACTACATATTACAAAATTATATTCACAATAAAAATATTTTTCCATAAAGAAATTTCCAGGCCAAGATGAAACATTAAGAGAGATAATGCAAATTCTGCACAAACTTTTTTGAATACAAAGGAGAAAGGGGCAATTACTTATATATTATATTGATACCAATATAATATTGATACCTGACCAAGACATTAAAAATAATTATAGATCAATATCGCTTATGAATATGGACACAAAATGCTTAACAAAATATTAGCAAATCTTTCCTAGCAGTTGATAAAAAGAATAGTAAATCATCAACTGCAGTTTATCTCAGGAGTGCCAGTGCAAGGTTGTTTTAACATTTGAAAATCAAGCAATGCAATTCACCATATTAACAGAATGAACAGAGGAAGGAATGATCACCTTAGTCAATGCAGAAAAGCATTTGATTGAATTTACCACCTCTTCATGATAATAACTCTCAGGAAATCAATAACAGAAGAGAAATTCCTCATTCTGATAAAGTACATTTACAGAACAAAAACAGAAACAAACAACTCACAATAGCTAACACCATGCTTAATTGTGAAATATTGAATGCTTTTCCACTAAGATCAGGAAGAAGGCAAAAATATCTGCTCTCTTAATTAACATTGGAAGTCCAGACTAGTGAACATGAGAGAAGGCAAGAAGGAAGGAAATCAGGCATGGAAGGAGGGAGAGGGGAAGGAAAATAAAGACTAGAAAACAAGAGGTAAAACGTTGCCTGTTACTGTTTGCAGATAATGATTGTCTATGTAGAAAGCCCTATGGAATCTACTAAAAAACTACTAGCAGTAAAAATTAAATTTAGCATAATCACAGTGTAAAAAACAAATATAATTGTAATACTAGCAAATAAGAACTGAAAAATAAAATTTATAAACTAATAATAATACCACCGATATCATAAACTTATTTAGAAAAAAATTAAATAATATGCAAGTCTTCTATATTAAAGACACAAAATATTGTAGTAAGAAATTAAAGACAAAGATTAAGAGATACACAGATGACAGACAGATAGATGATGATGATGATGATGATAGATGATAGATAGATAGATAGATAGATAGATAGATAGATAGATAGATAGATAGATGATAAAGATACCTACAATATTCCCGTATTTGAAAACTCAACTTGGTTAACATGTTAATTCTTTCCAAATGATCTAGATTCAGTGCAATCCCAATCAAAATCACATCAGACTTTTTAGTATTTATTTATAAAATTATTTACATTAGAAATTGGTAATATGATTCCAAAAGCAATGTGGGAAATAAAGAGCCTAGAATACGTAAAAAAATCTTGAGAAAGAGTAACAAAATTGGAGGACTAGCAATCCCTAATCTGAAAACTTCAGAAATCATAGGAGTGAATTCTAGGGCTAAGGACAGGCAATCAGGTCAACAGATTAGAGTCCAGAAATAGCACCAATGAATCAACTAATTTTTTACAAAGTCACTATATTAGGTGTCTATTGCCATGTAACAAATTACCACAAAACTTAGCAGCTCACAGCAACAAGTATTTATTAACTTATAGTTCTTGATGGTTAGGAATCTGGGCACAGGTTAGCTGGGTCCTCCAGCTCCGGGTCTTTGCAATCAAGGTGTGGCTGGGGCCTCAGTCATCTCAAAGGGCTACTGGGAAAGGATATGACTCCAGCTCACTCATGGGGCTGTGGGTAAGATTAATTTCCTAGCAGGCTGTTGGACTGAGGAGCTCGGTTCGTTATTAGCTACTGGACTTCAGTTTCTAGCTACTGGACTTCAGTTTCTTAACACGTGAGTCTCTCCAAAGGGGAGCTCAGAACACTGCAGCTTGTTTCAACGGAGCAAGCCAGTAGAGTCTGAGAGAGAAGCAGGGAGACAGAGAGAGGGAGGGAGGGACTAATGATGTTCAATACTTTTGCAAAGGTTACTAATCATTCTGATACTATTTTTCTGAAGTTTCTGCTCAAATTTTAACCATTTGTTTTCATTAAGTTGTAGTGCTCTTTACGTACACTGGATGGAAGTCTTTTGTCAGCTAGAGATGTTAGAAATATAAACATGCTCTCCCTATCTTTGGCTTCCCTACACGTTTTATTAAGAATGACTTTGATCAGCAGAATTTTGATGAAGTATAATTTATCCATTTTTTTTTCTTTTATGGATTTTGCTATCTCTGTCCTCTCTAAGAAATGTTTGTCTACATACAGGTCACAAACATATTCTCTTATGTTTTTTACTAAGTGCTTTTCTTTTTTTGCTTTTACATGTTGGTCTTTGATCCTTTTTGCATTAAGTTTTATGAAGCAGGAGTTGACGTTCATTTGCTTTTCCTTTATGGATAAAACATTGTTCTAGAACCATTTGTTAAAAGTTATTTTTCTCCATTGAATTGATTCTGTGCCAATAATGCATGGTATTACTGATATGTGGAATGGAAAAAAAAGTCAAACACATAGAAACATAGAGTAGAAAACTGGTTGCCAGGTCCTGGGGTGGGGGAAATAGGAAGAGGCTGATAAGAGAGTACAAACTTTCAAGTATAAGACAAACATGGTCTGAGGAACTAATGTATAACGTGGTGACTATATTGATAACACTGTATTGTACAACTGAAATTTGTTAAGAGAGTAGAACTTAAATGTTTTCAAAAATAAAAGGTAATCATGTGAGGTGATGGAAGTGTTAACTCAATGAAGGGAATCCTTTCACAATGTGTATCAAATGATCATGTTGTACACTTCAAATATGGTACAATTTTAAAGTTAATTGCACCTCAATAAAAAATAATTTAAAAAATTAAAATAATAACTCTAAAGACTTAGCAGTGTGGGTCTATTTCTGGACCCTCTATTCTCTTCCCTTGATTTGTTTACTCTTATGCCAAAAAATCACAATCTTGATTAATGTAAATTTACATTAAGTCTTAAAGTCATGTTTATTTTCTCTATATTTGTTCTTATTATTCAAGGTTATTATGACTGTAGACTTAGCTTGTAAATTTCTACAAAACACCAACTGAGATTATGATTAGAATTAATTTAAACCTATAAATCATTTGGAAAAATTGACATCATAAAATATGGAGACTTCTGATTCATAAACATGGTATACCTTGCCATTTATTGAGGTCTTCTTTGAGTTTTTTCAGTTATGTATTAAATTTTTAGTTCATGCCTTTCATGTGCTTTTATTCTACTTTTAAATGAATTATCTTTTATTGTTATTCCATTTTCCAATTATTTGTTGCTATTACATAGAAGTAAATTTGGTACGTATATTGCCCGGGCATCCTACAATCTTACTAAAATTTATTTACTATCCCAGTTGAGTTATTTTACAGATTTCACAGGATTTTATGTGTAAAAATCATGTTTTATGTGAACATAGACAATTTTACTTCTATATTTTACCAATTATTTATGCCTTTTAATTTTCACTTCTTGCCGTGTTTCAGCAGCTGTGACCTCCCAGTACAATGATAAATAAAAGTGGTAAGCTCAAACTCCTTTCCTAGATCTGAGTATAGGGTGACTGGATGATCTGAGTATCATCCAGTATACTATACTATTAGGTGCAATTTTCCATATGATCTTTTTCATATTGAGGAGTTTTCCTATTATTTCTAGTTTTCTGAGAGTCTCAACATGAATGGGTTTTGAATTTTATCAAATTATTTTTAGGCATCAATAAAGACAATCATGATTTTTCATGTTTGTTCTAAAAAATCTAATAAGTTAATTTTCAAATTTAAAATAACCTTACATTCCAAGAATAAACTCTATTTCATTATGATCTATTATCATTGTTCATATACTCTGGAATCAATTTGCATCTATTATGTTCAGGACGCATTTTTATATTCATGAGGATATTAGTTGATAATTCTTTTTTTGTAATAACTGTCAACTTGATATCAGTGTTATGTTGGCATCAGAAAGTAAGTTGGAAAAATTTCCCACCACTCTACTTTCTAAAAGTTTGTGTAAGATTGATTTTACTTCCTCCTCAAGTATTTGATAAAATTCACTAGTGAATATAAACCACATTTGAATATGACCTAAATTATTTTATTAAATAGACAACTATTCAGAATTTCTCCTTCCTCTTGTGTCAGTTTTGTTAAGCTGTGTTTTCAAGGAATTAGTCCATTTAAGGTGTGAAATTTATCGATATAAAATTAATAAGAATAATTTCTTATTATCCTTTTAATAACTGTAAAATCTATAGCAACACCCCTTTTACAGTCCTGATATAGATAATTTGTTTTTCTTCTGTTATTGATCAGTCTTGCTAGGGGTGTTTACTTTTCTCAAAGAGACAATTTTTGAATTTGTTTATTTTCTGTATGGTTTATCTGCTTTCTCTCATTGGTTTCTGTTCTTTAACATGTTCTTTGTACATGCTTTGTGTTCAATTTGCTAATATTTTTCTAGATTTTTAGCATAAAACATTGGGTCATTCTAAACCGTTCTTTTTTTCTAATATGGCCACTGATGTCTGTCAATTCCCTCTCAACACTATTAAATTTACCCCACAAATTTTGATACATTGCATTTTATTAACATGCACTTTAAAATGTTTTCTAATCTCTCTTGATTTCTTCTTTGAATGATAGTTGTTGAATATTTTATACTTATTTTAGTTTTCGTAATTTAACTTTGCTTTGGCCGTGTATCTTTTATATTTTAGATTTCAATATTTTAAAGTTCATTGAGATTTGTAGCTTCACTCAGCCTTTATTCTATCTTTATGAACTTTATATATACACTTGAAAGGAATGTTTAATTTAACTAGATGTCGTAGCCTCTAAATATCATTTAGCTCTTCTATACCCTTACTGCTTTTGTGTCCAGTTTTTCTGTCAGTTACTGAGAAATAAAATTTCCAACTGCGATTGGAGATATGTCTAGTTTGCTCATTATTCTGATCCACTTATTATGTAACTCTTATTTGCATACTATTTTATTAGTCCTATGTATCTATTATTCCTATATTCGTATTCCTAATGAATTGACACTTTTATCATTATGATATATTCCTCTCTTTCACTGGGAAATCTCCATGACTTGAAGTCTATTTGGTCAACTATTAATATTGCCACTGCAGTTTTCGCCTAGCTATTAGTTCCATGGTATTTTTATCGATTTTTACTTATTGAATCTAAGTATATTTAAAGTTCACCTCTTATAGACAGTATATAGTTAAATCCTGTTGTCATTTTTAAATAACCTAACCTGACAGACTGTTTCTTTTAATTGGAGTGTTTCATTCTTTTCATTTAATGTACTTATTGACAGGCTGGATTTAGTTGCATTATTTTATTTGTCTCAATTCATCCTGTTTTTTTATCTTCTGTTACTCTTATCTTTTTTGTTTGTTTGTTTAAATGTTCTTTTTAGTAATGTGTTTTAATTTCTCGGTTAGCTTTCCAGCTATACCTCTTTGTATTACACTTAGTGGTTGTCCTAGTAATTACAGTAAGAATCCTTAATTTTAAAGTTACTATTATACCACTTTACCATTAAAAGGCTCTGAGCACCACTTCCAACATGTGTGGGAGTTTCCCTACACCACTATCTATAATTCAACTCAATTCTGACGCTGCCTACATGGAGATAGTATCAGATTTCACAGGGTAAGTGTGCCTACCACTTGAGACATCAAGAGAAAGCTCAGGTTGTCACCTATGCTTCTGACCAACTGGCTATAGGTCAAAGGTTCCAATGACCCCATCCTTAGGTTTGAGTAATTTGCTAGAGTGGCTCACAGAACTCAGAAAAATATTTCACTTACCAGATCATCAGTTTATAATACAAGGATATAACTTAGGAACAGCCAGATGAAAGAAACGTATATGGCAAGGCATATGGGAAGGACTAGGAGTTTCTGTCAATGTAAGATACCTCCAGTCCTGTAGAGAACTTTAATGAGTATGAGCCAAACCGACAACAACTGCTGGGAAGCAAAATCTCAACAGATTAAGAAAGGCTCTGAAGAATGGCAGTTTTGTAGCTTATTTTATACATTAGAATCAAAGGAGGAGACCTAAGGAGTGTTACTTGAAATCCACTGGTGGTAGATTAAAGGGGCAGGAGAAAGCAAAGAGGGGAAATCTCTGGGATTGGATAAAAAGCATAACAAAGAGGCACATAATTATTTTTCATTGGTGGGCACATGACAGTTAATAATTAACACAGCACTTATATAATAGTATTAGGGGAACAAGATAACAAGAAGGGTTATCTTGTCCTCTGGTGCTCTAGTGCAATGGCTTGTGCCCCGGGGGTCCGGAAAATGGGATTACTCCTACATTCCAGGGATATGTTATATTCAATGCAAGACAATAGACAGGTTCATTTAAGGTAAAGACCCACAGTTGTCAAGGAAGCTACAGGCCCAGGGTGTCACTACCAGCCATAATCCACTTTTAGTTAGGAATTTTTATGTTCAGACCATACTATGTGATTAATTTCAATCTCTGAGTTTATAGGGCCTGCCATGCTCGCCTCCTCCCCTGAGTTTGTCAGGTTTAGTATGTGACCCCTTTTTTGTCCACACTTCCATGCCCTTTAGGTTTGAGCCATTTTCCTAGCACTTCCACATGTTCACCAACCCAGAAGCTTTCTGATTTCCTCCGTTTTGGGATTTTGTGGACGATTCTTTACTTAAGCATGATTGATTACATCATTGGCCTTGGGGGACTGATTCAATCAATTTCTAGCTGCTCTACACACTTTGGAGGTCAGAGGGGTGGGACTGAAAGTTCCAACCCTCTAATCACGTGGTTGGTTCTCCTGGCAACCAGCTCCCATCCTTAGGTGCATTCAAAAAGCGGTCTCATTAACATAACAAGGACACCTTTATGCTCTCATAAGAAATTCCAAGCATTTTAGAAGTTCTGTGCCAGAATGGGGATGGAAACCAAATATATAATTCCTACTATAAACCACAGTATTACTACCATGAATATAAGAACCTTGCTGTAGTATAATTTCATTTTCTTTGTCCTTTGCAAGCTCATTGTCATAAAAGTGTGATATAATATTATATTATATACCTACAGTCTTTATAATCGGTAAGTAGTGACTGAGCCGTGATATTTGTCAAGGCATCAATTTCTTTTTTCCCAAACACCTTTCACCCAAAAATTTTTGCATCCATTGCTAATATTTTCTTAAATAAATTTTTATTTTAGAAGTAGCAAATTGGTGGTTTTCTAATTCTACATTGATTAGCTGCCATTTTTGCCCCCTTAGAAAAATCTTCTCTACAGAAATTGAAAGCTCATGAATAAGAATTTTAAAAATTATCATTTCAAAGATCAGAATCTGTAAGTCATTTATTTCTTTTGAGATGTATAATGTTTAGGTGCTGGGTGTGAAGGACAGTCTGACTGGAGTTTCCTATATCAGAGCAGGGTGGCAGCTCCAGGCTTCCATAAAGTTTCAAGAGCCATGACCCAGGGATCTCCCCAGTAGCTCTGCAGTTCCAATGGAGCTAGTTCTGGAAAAGTTAATTCAGTTACAAAATGATTAATTACCCTATGGAGACTGTGGACTTCTGGGTTTCAGTGGATTAATTCAGGTGTGTATCTCCACTTGATAAAATGCTTGTCAAGAAGCTTCTGTAAAAAACCGATTTGATACCCAAAGCCATCTTCTCTTTTCTTAGCTGATTATCCTCTTTTAAGCCAAGAAGAAATAATCCCTGACAAGCACTCTTAGGCATTACTGCAGAAGATCCTATTCCATTTTATCTCTGCCTTATTTGCTTGGCCAACTCTCTACTTAACAGGAATTCAGAGGAGTGGTTATTTTTCTTCTTAAAAATATACAAAATATTAGGTCAGCTCTTTTGAGAACCATCCAGCACCCTGTAGCTCACACTTCAAAACAGAGTAACATCATCCCCAACCATTCTTCTCAGAAGGGACTTGCTGAGGCAGTGGGGCGCCCAACCCTGGATTTTCCACAACCCCACTGGCAAGGTAGTTTTTTAGCTCTGTGTAACTCCTTATCCCTACTATCTGGTTCTCAAACGTAGCTCCACTGCTTTCCAGTCATATAACTTGGAATAAGTGACTGAGAGTTCCTCATTAACTCATTTTTTTTTCTTATCTATGAAACAAGGAAAATAACATTACAAGTGATTATTAAGAAGACATTGTAGTGCCAGCTTGGTTCAGAGAGAATGCTCCAGGATGACTTTAGTTCTACATCCCTTTTCTACCAAGGCTCTTGGCCTCACAGTAACCACACAAGAAAGGAATCCCTCTTTCTACTTTATAATTAAGGACACTGAGGCTGGGAGAGATAACGGATTACAGTGACAAGAATTAGCTGCCCTCCCATATCTCTCCTTACCCTTTTCCTGAGCCTCTCATGGAATCTCCATTAATGACTCATTCTGGACGCATTTCAGACTGAGGTATTTCCCAGAAGCAGGGTTTGCAGTGCAAAATGAAGACAGTCCTAGGCAAACTGAATGGCTGAGCATCCTGAATCCCCACTCCTGGATTTCTGTTTTATTTTATTTTTATTTTTTTCCTGCTGAGGGGACAGCTCACTGCCTTTATCTATTATCCCAATGAAATCCTTGTGTTGCCAGATGTCCTTTCACTAGAATCTCTGGAACCCTCCTACCCTACATCCTGATATTATCCCTGGATCTCCCTGGTCCTCATCTGTCTTCTCACTTCTTTTCAGGTTGTTTAAGCAAAAGACAAAGATGGTCGTCATCCCTGCAGTATGGCAATCTCTTATTAGATTCAGGACCCACAGACCTGGGTCTCTAATTTTTCTGCAACTTTGCCCAGAGGTTTCTTATGGCCTTTCTAGACAACTGTCAGCCCCATTGATTCTTATTATCACCTCCCCAATAGGCTTTGGGACCCTGGCCACCTAATGCCCTGTTTTAACTTGCCAGAATCTTACTTTGGTCCTGAATGCTTCCCACATAGGCAGTCTCTCAAGCTATAAATACGTAACTCATTATGTAATTTGTTCAAATTCCCCAATAAGCCCTGAAAAACAAACAAACAAACAAACAAACAAAAAACATGTACACAAAGGAGCAAACACTCTAGCAGTCCACTAAGCATGTGGGCCTTAGCTTCCATAACACTGGGGTTCATATGCCAGTCTCACCACTTTGTGTGATCTTAGGCAAGGTGTTTACTTCTTTGAGTCTAGTTCTCTTTGCTGTAAGAGAAAGTTAAATAATTTTCTATCAGTAACACACTTAGAATAGTACCTGGCACACAGCAGGCACTCACTAACTGCTAACTTCTTTTCTTAATCTAGGAAACATTACTTATCTTTCTTGGGGCCTTCAGGCTGCACTGGGAACCCGGACCTGTGGGCTTTAATGAGTCGCCAGCTGGACTGTAGGAGTCCTGCCCTGCTGATGGGATTGCTGTCTGCAAGGCAAGACAAGTGCCATCTTGCAGGTACCAGAGTCTCTCCACCTTCTATGCAGGACACGTGGTGACCAAACACTCCTGGGAAGTGCCCAGGGTCACTCCCAAGCCCACCTGAGTCCTCACTGATGACCCAGTGCAGAATACACACATGGGCACTAATTGAATAAAGCTTTCTCAGAATCAATATGGCTTGACTCCAAGTAAGCTAACTATTTAAATAAGCAAAAGGAAATGTTACCGACTGGCCTCTATTGTTTGTCTCCTAATTAATACTATATCTGGCTGACTACTCAGAACTAATTTATGTGCAGAAACCAGTTACAAAGGTCTCATTACTAAAACCTGGGCATCCTTTTATGCAAATGAAGCACTGTAATATGAAGGAAATGACTATAAGCAAACAAACCTGAATTTAGCTGCATGTGTACATGCAGTTGCAAAATGGTCCAAACTGGATTGGGCTTTGGGATGCCTTTATTAAGTGCCTTCTGTGCACCTGGGAAGCCAAGAGCACCATCTTTAGCTTATAGCCATGGCACCCATTATCAGTAATGACACAAAGCAAGGATATTGTTATCCATCCAAAAAGCCATGCGAATCCCCCTTCCTATACTCTGGTCTCAAATCTGCACTCCAAAATCCTGCACTTCTGCAAATCTTCAGCCACTCAGTCACAGACATACCCTGAGGCCATAATGTGATCATCAGGAAGGTAAAAGTATAAATATCCACCTACTCCTAGAAAGAGTACTGTCTTCTGCACTGTGCTAAGCGCCTCACAGTGTTATCACATTTAATTCTCGCTACTTTAAAGATTAAGCAATTCAGGTTCAAGTTCACACACCTAATAACTAAAAGAGACAAGGCTCATACACAGGCGTGTCCAATATCAACCAATGCATTTTGATCAGTTCCGCATTACTGCTTCTTTTCTACAGTCTCTAATTTAACCTTACAATGTCTGACTGACGTTTCCCTCTTCACCTGTCTCAATAGAACTGACCTAATTTAAGCCTCACGAAGAATTCTGGTCTCATAGTCCTACTTTATCTTCTCAGCCCATCAACCTCAATCCAGCTTCACTTTCTTCCCTGTCAGTGGTGGCTGTTGTCAATCATTTCAATACATGTTTACCAACTCCCTCTACTCCCCAGATCCCCTAGTCTTTCTCTGCAGAGACTCTGATGATGTCCAGGCTTGGACTGACACAAGCACCTGTTTTTTCCTTGGCTGCCCTGGGGACGCAGAGTGCTGTTGAATATAATCCACCACACAAGTATGAAGTCAGCTGTCGTTGAGCTTTCAGTCTCACTCAAAACTCCTTTATTCTGCTCTAGTTGGCTCCCTTGCCTGTTCCCCACAGGGATGATTCTCGGTCTTGTCTTTATCTTCAGGCCCCCATAAGGCTCCTACCCTCATTCTCTCAGCTGATGAATAAGTGGTCTGTGTCACTGAGGAAATTGAGATCATTAAGCATGAACTCCTCCAATCTGCCTCTGAAATCCCTTTACCTTTTCTATTTTCTGTCCCCAACTGCCACCCAGATTTTAAAACATCCTGGTCTTCAGGAGGACCTCACTTTGTCAAAAGGCTCCCTGGAGCCCATCTTTCCATTAAGTGTCCCCTGCGCCCTTATATTTATCATCAATCATTTCATTCACTCCTGAGTCTCCTGCCATCTCCACATGGCCACTATGGAAAGACTAGGTGCACAATTCCCAATTCATTCTTCATATTAATGAAAATTGTAGCTTCTAATAGCACTTATCATACACTCGTTTGAAACTTCCTCCTGCAATGACTTCTGTGATGACATTTTTAATCTTAGGGTGAGATACTCAGGATGTTATCTTTAACCCTCTTTTCTTCTCACTCTATCTGTTCCCCTTCCTCCACTGTATAGATCTACATATAAGAATGCAAATACCATCTATAAGCTGATGATTCCAAAATCAATCCCAAGCCCAGACTTCAACTGAATAGAGATCTGTAGCTATTTAGCAAAATTTATATGTCAAAAAATAAGCCCAATCTCCTCCTCCTAAGACAGTTTTTTTAAAAAAAATTAAATTTATTGAGCTGACACTGGTTAATAAAATCATATACGTTTTAAGTGTATGATTCTATGATATATCATCTATATATAGCATTGGGTGTTCACCACCCAAAGTCAAATCTCCTTCTGTCACCATATATTTGATCCCTTTTATCCTCTTTTTCCTCCCCTCTCCTCTCTTATTCCCTGGTAACCACTAAACTGTTATCTGCATCTACCATGAGTTTTTGCTTGTTTTTCTGTCTTGTTCATTTGTTGTTTTCAGTATTATATCCCACATGTGAGTGGAGTCATAATGAATGGTTCTTGACTTTTTCTGTCTGACTTATTTTGCTTACCATGATAATCTCAAGGTCTATCCATGTCGCAAATGCAGTATTTCATCTTTTCTTATGGCTGAGCAATAATTCCAATGTATTAGGTTGGTGCAAAAGTAATTGTGGTTTGAAAGGTTAAAACCTGATTGCAGTGGTAGATGAGGGTAAAGGGGATCAAATATATGGTGATGGAAGGAGAACTGACTCTGGGTGGTGAACACACAATGGGATTTATAGACGATGTAATACAGAATTGTACACCTGAAATCTATGTAACTTTACTAACAATGTCACCCCGATAAACTTTCATTAAAAAAAAAAATGATTGCAAAGACCACAATTACTTTTGTACTAATCTAATATGTATGTACAAAGACAGATCTTTTTAATCCAATCATCTACCAAAGGACATTTTGATTATTTCAATGTCTTGGCCACCATGAATAATGCTGCGATGAACATACGGGTACTAAAATAATTTATTATAATCTCGGTTTTAGTTAATGGCTCTAGTATTGATAAAATTGCCCAAAGTTAAATCTTAAGAATGACATTTTACTTTTTCATATCAACTCCTCCCATACATAAGCCCAATTCATAGTAAGTCCATTTATTTGATCTCATTCAATCATTCTAAAATATGTATTTGAAATCCTGTGCCTGTGAAGGGAATCATTTCAGCTGCCGCGATGCACAGTTCCATGGACATCATGCATTTTGTGCAACACACTGACTCTGGGAGGTCTTGCTACACATGGAGGATGTGAGAATAAGCACTAAACAATATTCTCTGCCTCGTGATTCCTAAAATCTAATGGAGGGGGATGCGCATAAAGAAGAGAAGCATCAAATAAATGAAACACTGCAAAGATACATCAGGAAATGATGACTGAGCCAGGAACTGAAGTATGAGGGAAATATAAAGAGTTGAAAAGAGGAGGATAAATGGGTTCATGCAGGAAAATGACTTGTCACTTAAAGGCCAGTGTGACTGAAGCAGAAATTGAGGGGGAAATTGTACAAAATGAGATTGAAGATTAGGGAGGGGAGAAGCTGACCATAGAGAGCTTTTGACTACTTAAATGAGTTATATCTATGTTATAAGAGCATTGGAAAGACAACTGGAGACATCTATAGGTGTGTGTGTGTGTGTGTGTGTGTATGTGTGTATACATGTGTACACACATATACATATACATATATATATATATATATATATATATATATATATTTGGTTAATTTCACTTTCTTATAGAATGGAATCTTTTTTTAAATTGAATTTATTGGGGTGACAATGGTTAGTAAAATTACATAGGTTTCAAGTGTAAATTCTATAATACATCATCTATGTACCACATTGTGCACTCATCACCCAGAGTCAGTTCTCCTCCCATCACCGTATATTTGACTCCCTTTACCCTCTTCTATTATCCTCCCATAGACAGAGAAGGAAAGAGTGAGAAAGAAAGTCAGAATCAAACATGAAGTTTGAAAAAGTTACTCTGGCTATAGTGTGGCAACCAGCATGGTAAGGAGCAAGGATATTGTAGGGAAATCTTTAGGCAGCTGTGGCAATAGCTATGGCAGGAGAGAAATGAAGGTCTTGTTAACAACAACAAGAAAAAAATTTAGGATGTAACAGAAAATAAAAAGAATTTATCTGAGCAAGGAAAGGGGGTAGGCGATTGAAATGTGGGGGACACAGATTGAGGTAGCTACTTAAATTATTTTCCTAAGAAGACAAAGAAAAGCAGGATTTATAAAGGCAAAAATCACTAGTGCAGTTCCCATTTAGATTGTCTGTGCAAATGAAGGCTATAGGCTAGGTTAGGTCCAGTATGTAAATGAATGATGCTAACTGGTGAGACAGATTGGTTCTTTCCAAAGTGAAGAATGTAAATGGTCTGATTGCCAGGGGAAGGAGGAAGTAAAGGCCGGGTTGTGGTTTCATGGTTGGCTTAAAAGTTTGAAAGTTCTTGGGTAAAGCATGCATAAGACAAACCTCTCCATGGCCTTCTGGCTCCACTCTAGTTTCCTTGACTCCCTTGGATGAGTGTAAGGACAGTGGGACTAGAGACAAGTAGATAGGCTAGGGAGTTATTTGAAAGGTAAAATTAATAGGACATAGTGATGTGCTGAATATGGAAGATAAAGGAGAAGAGGGCAACCTATCTGATTACTATATAGGTGCCTGGCTTTTATAATTGGATGGATAATCATGCCATACACTAACTCAGAGAACAGGGGAAGAGCATTATGTGATGGGGGAGGGTACTAAGGGATGGTTAGGGAGATCTTGCTTTTAATCAGGACATACTGGTTTGTAGGGACTTTCAGTCTTCCAAAAAGAATTATAGATTACAAGTATGAAACTTAGAGGAAAGATAAGTCTGGATAGAAATATGTGAATATCTGTATATAGATGATTAATGAAGTCATGGTATAGATGAAAATGTGCAGAGAGGAAACACTTCAGTGATCTGAGATGAGAGCCTCTGATCAAAGTGTGAGTACTTCAACATTTGCTGGTAGGGTAGAAGAGAATGGGTTCAGAAAACAGATAAATGGCAAGAGAAGTAAGAGGAAAACCAGGGGAATGCTGTCTCATTCCCTCATGGAATCTAAGGGAAGAGAATATTTCAAGAAGCAGGACATGATCATCAGAGCCAAAAGGTCCTAAGAGTTCAAGAAAGATGGCATACAAAAAAAAAAAAAAAAAACCTCTATTTACAACATTATTGATTATATTCCCCAAAAGGTCTTTCATATCCCCGTGGCAATATTGTGGGGTATAAATGTCTAATGACTACATTGTTTTGCATACCTGAAACTAATAAAAAACAAACAAACCTCTATTTAGTAGAACTACTTGGAGGTGGAATTATGGGAACCAAAGCCACATTGGAATGGTTGAGGAGTAGACAGCAGATAAAGAAATAAGGACATTTTCTCTTGAGAAAGTCAATGAAAGAAGAAGGGAACCAGAGCAATAACTGGAGGCAATGAGAGACCAAGATTTGACATGGATTTAATGGAAAGGGCTTGAGCACAATTAAAAGCTAATAGAAAAATCTAGTTAACAGGAAGAAGCTATGTATAAGAAAACGAAAGATAATTAATCTATTTTTTAATGCTCCTGAGGGCGTAGGAATAAATGGGATCTAGTATTCAATAGGAGGTTTGGTCTTAGCTCCCAGGTGGGAAGACTCCTTTATTATAAAAAGAAAAAAAAGGGGGAGTAACTGGAGGCATAAACACGTCAATTCATAGGACTGTAATTGGGAAGACAAGTGAATTTTTGTCCGGTAACTTCCTTTTTTTTTTTTTTCCCTATAAAGTAGATATGGAGAAGAATAAGTTGGACAAGGGTTTTGCTTCAAGGAAGATGAGGAGATATATGTTTCCCTATTTCTCCTCTCACTATATTATATGTAAAACATATTTTAATATTATATATAAAACAAGTCGAAGCAGACTCTGAAAAGTGATGAGGAGGTGTCAGACTGGCTGGGCTTTGGGATGAGAAGGAAGAACACAATAGTGAGTTCCCTGGGTTTTCTTTTTGTCTCATATATCCCAGACAGAGAGCTGAAGAAGCAGGCAACTCTAATAGTCATAAACAAACTGAAGCCTCAATAAATGCCTACTCTCTCTAGCCAAAAGATCAGACAAGGGATAGTCTAACAGGACAGAAAACTATACAATAACTGCTCTACTGTAATGAAATGTAACGGAAAAATAAAAAGTGTGGCCCCCACGTCTACCCACGCCAATAAAAGCCAAGTGGAGAGTCTAGACTTCTACTCTTGCTAGGTTGTAACAAAGCACCTCTCCCACAACTAAGGTGCTAACAGAGAAGGCCAAATAGGGAACTGGAAGAAAAATGTTACCCGTTCTCCATAACAGCTGGGTAGTGTCTGAGGTATCCTGGGAGAGAGTCAGGACTTTCATGACTGCTGACAGTAGTAAGGCAACCCCTACCATGGAGTCAGTGGAGAACTAGGTGGGAGCTGAAAGGTCCACCTCCACCCAGAAGTAACAGAGTCCTCCAACCCTGAATGTCAATGGAGTCCAAGTGATGAACTTCTGCTCTGGCATGAAAGAAACCAGGTAGTGATTACACCTTTTCCTACCATTGCAGTATCAGTAAGAGGAAGCCAGCTAAAGCAGAAGATATAAATCCAACTCAGAGCTTCCTAACATATTATCCCCAATGTCCAGATTTCCACTGGAAATCATTCATTATACCGAGAACCAGGAAGATCTCAAACTGTATGAAATAAATGACAACGCTGACATAACAGAGAAGTTAGAATTATCTGATAAAGATTTTAAGGCAGCTTTTGTTTAAAAATACTTCAATGAACAATTAGGAATGTACTTGAAATAAGTAAAAAATAAAAAGAAAGTCTCAGGAAAGAAATAGGAAGTTTCAACAAAGAAATAGAAGATTTAAGTAAGAACCAAATGGAAGTAAACATTGCATTACCTATAAAGGAAAACCAATTTGAATAACAGTGAAGGAAGTGACATGATATTTTTCAAGTGCTGAAAAGGAAAGAAGTGGCAACCCAGAGTCCTATATCCAACAAAAGTTTCCTTCAGGAAAGGAGAGGAAATTGAGACAGATTCAGATAAAACAAAACTAAGAGACTTGGCATATACAGATCTACCCTAAAAGAATGATAAAAGGAAGTTATCTAAACAGAAAGAAAGTGATAAAAGAATGAATCTTAGAACATCAGGAATGAAGAAAGAACATGTAAGCATAAATTTTAGTAAATACAATGGGTTTTTATTCTTCTCCTAAGTTTACTAAATTATAATTGATGGTTGAAGCAAAAATTATAACATAATTTTGGTTCTAAATGTATGTAAAGAAAATATTTAAGGTAATCATATTATGAATATGAAAAGACATGGAAAGATACATAAGGTTACATTGCAATCCAATTGGTAAAAAGACAATACCAGTTGACCGTGATGTTATGTGTGTGTACACACGCACACACACACACGCATACACACAGGGTGCCAAAAAATGTATACACATTTTAATAAAGGAAAAAACTGTATTAATTGTAATAGTCAATATACACTGATAACAAAAGATAAATACAAATCATATTTGACTTCTGCAATTACAAGAAGTGCTCAGAGTGGTTACCATCAACATCCGGACACTTCTGATTATAGCAAACTACTGTTTGAGCATAGATAACGTCTCTTAAAATGTGTATACATTTTTTGACATCCCCGGGATGTGTGGGTGCATGTGTGTACAATGTAATACCTACAGCAACCATTAAGAAAACTGCTGTGCCATCGACAAAATAAAGAGGCAACCAACTGAATGGGAGAAGATTTTTGCAAACAGTGCCTCCGACAAGGGGCTAGTATCCAAAATATACAAGGAACTCATGAAGCTCAACAATAAAAAATAAAAAAAAAAAACCCAGTTGAAAAATGGGCAGAGGACCTGAAGAGACATTTCTCCAAAGAGGACATACAAATGCCAAATAGACATGAAAAAATGCTCAACATCACTAATCATCAGAGAAATGCAAATAAAAACCACAATGAGATATCACCTCACCCCAGTCAGAACGGCTATCACCAACAAGACAAATAGTAACAAGTGTTGGAGAGGCTGTGGAGAAAAAGGAACCCTCATACACTGTTGGTGGGAATGCAGACTGGTGCAGCTGTTATGGAAGGCAGTGTGGAGGTTCCTCAAAAAATTACGAATAGAATTACCAGATGACCTAGCAATCCCTCTCCTGGGTATCTACCCCCAAAATTTGAAAACATTTATACATAAAGACACATGTGCTCCAATGTTCATTGCAGCTTTGTTTACGGTGGCCAAGACATGGAAACAACCAAAATGTCCTTCGATAGATGAATGGATAAAGAAGTTGTGGTATATATACACCATGGAATACTATTCGGCGGTAAGAAAAGATGATATAGGAACATTTGTGACAACATGGATGGATCTTGAGAGTATAATTCTAAGCGAAATAAGTCAGACAGAAAAAGCAGAGAACCATATGATTTCACTGATGTGTGGTATATGAACCAAAAACAATAAAAGAACAAGACAAACAAATGAGAAAGAAAATTCATAGACACAAACAGTAGTTTAGTGATTACCAGAGGGTAAGGGGGAGAGGGGTGGGAGATGAGGGTAACGGGGATCAAATACATGGTGATGGAAGGAGAATTGACTCTAGATGGTGAACACATAATGGGATTTATAGATGATGCAATACAGAATTGTACACCTGAAATCTATGTAACTTTACTATCAATTGTCATCCCAACAAACTTTAATTAAAAAGAAAAGAAAAAAGAAAAGAAAAATAAAACTATGGAAAGAGACTCATTCAAAAAAATTATATAAAAATGGAAATTGAAATGGAAAGAAATGTTCACATAATCTACAGGAAAATAGGAAAATGGAAATAAATGGAAAAAAAGAGAGAAGACAAAGACAAAAACAATGAAGGACTTGAGCCCTAGCAAACAATTAAAATATAAGCATAGATATTTGCAGAATGGATTTTAAAATGTGACCTAACCATATGCTGTTTATTAAAAAAATAAAAACTACAAAAATAATAATATAGGCAAGTTGAGGGTAAAAAAATGGATAAGACGTATCAGGCATACATTAATGAAAGGAAAGCAAAAGTGGTGCAGCTGTTATGGAAGGCAGTGCGAATTACTATCAGATAAAGTAGATGTCAAAGCGAAGAAAATTATTACCAAAGACAGAGAGGGACATAATATCATTTAGAAAGAATCCATCAAGACAACATAGAGATCCTAAATGTACATGTTCACAATACACTAGAGAGGCAACATATATGAAGCAAAGACTGATAGAATTGAAAGGGAAAATAGACAAATACACAATTGTACTTGTAGACTCCAACATACCCCTCTCAACAATCAACACAACATTTAGACAAAAAAATCAGCAAGACTACAGAAGAACCTAACAGCATCATCAACCAACAAGATCTAATCAGCAACATTTATAGAACACATCCCCCAACAACAACAAAATATATATTATTCTCAAGTTCTTGCAGAACATATACCAAGATGGACTATATGTTGGACTATAAAATAATCCTCAACACATTTAAAAGAATTTATATCATACAGTGTGTTCTTTCACCATAATGAAGTCAAACTAGAAATCAATAACATAGATATAACAGGAAAATCTCTAAACAATATACTTCTAAATAAACCAAAAATCAAAGAGACAGTCTCTAGCGAAATTTTTTTTTAAATTATTATATTGGATTATCAAAAGTTGTGGGATATAGTGAAAGCAGTGCTAAGAGGAAAATTTTTAGCACTAAATACGTACGTTCTAAAGAGGAAAAGTATCAAAACACGCAATGGGATTTATAGACGATGTAATACAGAATTGTACACCTGAAATCTATGTAAATTTACTAACAATTGTCACCCCAATAAAATTAATTAAAAAAAAAAAAAAGAAAAAAGAAAAAAAACAATCATGTAAGCCTCCACCCCAAGATCCAAGGAAGGAAAATAAAATAAATCCAAAGCAATCAACAGGAAGAAAATTAAAAAGAGCAGAAATCAGTAAATTGCACACAGAAAAGCAATAATCAATGAAACAAAGAACTGGTTCTTTGAGAGGATCAATAAAATTGACAAACCTCTGGCTATAGGAACAATGAAAAAGAGAAAAGACATGAATTACCACTATCAGGAATTAAACAGAAAAGATCACTACAGACCCTGAAGATATTAAAAGGATAATAAAGGATACGATGAACTCTGCAAACACATATTTAACAATTTTGGTGAAATGGGCCAGTTCCTCAAAAAACAAAAATTACTACAATTCATCCAACATGAAACATAATCTTAATGGACTATTTTTTATTTATTTATGAATTTATTATTTAAGCACCCAAAAAAATGCAGACCCAGATTTCACTGATTAATTCTACCAAATATTTAGATGAATTCACACCTATTGTACATAATCACTCCCAGAAAGTAGCACTGGAGGGAACACTGCCCAATTCACTTTATCAAAATTACCTGATACCAAAACAAGACAAAGACAATACAAAAAAAAGAAAACTATGGGTATATTCATTCTTGATAAACAGAGGCAAAATCTTAAAAATATATATATATATATATATATATATATATATATATATATATATATATATTAGTAAACAATTAAACGATGTGAATTCTTATACACTCCTTAGTGTATAAGAAGAATTATACACTATGAATGAAAGAGGTTTATTGCAGGGATATAAGAATGGCTCAATATTTGAAAAATCAGTCAATGCAATCCACCACATTGAGAAGTTAAAGTGAAAAAAATCATACAATCACATCAGTCAATGCAGAAGACTCATTTAATTACATTCAATATTTAACGGGAATAATCTCAGGAAACAGAGATAAACTTCTTAAACTTAATAAACAATATCTACAAAAATATCCACATCTCACACACATTAAACTCAATAATGAAAGAATGAACCAGAAACAAAGAAAGAATGTCTCCTCTCAGTAATCTTATTTAACATAATCCTGGATGTTATAATCATTACAACAAGGAAACAAGGAAAGGAAAAGAAAGGAAAGAAAAAAGAAAAGACATACAGATTGGAAAGAAAGAAATAAAACTGACTATTTCTATTTGAAGATAACATGATTGACTACATAGAAAATTCTAAGAAATCTACAACAACAAAAAAAAAACCTTCTCAGAATTAATACATAACTGTAGTAAGGTTGCAGGATACAAAATAAATATTAAAAAATCAATTTTACATACTAGCAATGAACACATGGATACAAAATTTAAAACATATCACCTTTTTTATTATTTATTTATTTATCTATTTTTAATGACCAACAAAGACATGTTTTTGCTGGCCACCTGCTCCCACCAGGCTGTCCCACTCCCCACATGCAGTCTCTTTGGCCTGCACCTAACACGGTTCTGGCCCAGAAGAGAAGGGAGCAGACTCCCGCCTCTTGGGTCTCTGCTCCCTCTGTGGCTGCTTTCTGGGCTGTGGGTGGAGGGCACCGGGATTTAATCCTCGACCTCCCACCCCCGCCCACCCCCTGACCCCCACCCCCGGCGCTGGTGCTCCTCCCCAAGCCAAGGCCCTGGCCTGGGCCACCCCAGTCCTCCCTCTCCTTGGGCAGGTTAACAATTGCTGCTGTTTCTGAACTCGTTTCTCAGTAATCTGCAATATGGTGGGGTTGGTGGGGGAGATGCTGTTATGGGTCCATGAGCTGTACCTCTCTTTCAGCTGTGTCAGGGCACTCATGAAGGAGCATTGGCGGCGTCCAGGAAGGTAGGGCACTTCTCGTGGGCATTCCTGATCTTCTGTTTGGAGTTTACAGCTGCTTGCATCTCCATGTCGTCCTTCTCAGCTCCTCCCCCACTGACACAAACTGTTGATAATGCCCTGCATCTGGATGTCCCTGTCCTCTGCTGCCGTCACAGCCGAGTCTGGTTCCCCAGCACCGGCCTCTGCATCATCTCCTCCTGGCATTTGAATAGGGTCTCATACCCCTCCAGCTTTCTGTTGGAAATTTGTAACTTGTCCTGTAGCTAGGGTTTCCAGGGGGGAACTGTTTTGGCTTTCCTGCTCCCAAATCCCAAGATATAAACTGTTTTCTGTTCTCCATGATGAATCGTTTCCACAAAGTGACGGCCAATACTACCAACCACCTGGGTTTAAGGAGCCGATTTTCTCGATTTCCCGATCTACTTTTCTTGGGATTCGGAAACGGAAAAGCGAAGAAAATTCCTGAGAACAGGCGGGAATTCCACCTGTAGCATTGCCAGGTCCTTTTCTGATTGACTGAGCTCCTCCTTACTCCTTAGCCTATCCCCGTGGTGTGAGTCTGCGCGCAGGCCCTTGTCTTCTAACAACTGCTCATTCGTGGGTAAGAGCTAAGCAGTCTAGTGCAGTTGGGACTCCTGGGTAACGCACCCTGTTTGTGCACTGCACACGGCCTCAGCTCCCAGCTGTCCTCCTTGGAGGAGGACTGCTGCTGCAGCCGGGCTCCAGGTTCTGCGCTCGGGTTCCATGCTCCACACTGGACAATTGAGGGTACTGCAGGGTGCTCAGCAGGTTGGGTGGCATCCGGCCACAGTTGGAGGGGGAACGCAATGGTGGTGAGGGTGGGGGTGGCAGCTGGTCAATCCTCTGCTGGGGGCCAGCACTGTGGTGGTGGCACCATGTGCTGCCCGCATTTTTCAGTCAGCAACACCTGCCACTGTGCCAGCTGCCTCCAGTTGTCACCCGAGCTCCTCCAGGGCACTGTTGAAACTTCCCAGCTTGGCAATGGCTGCCACCTCCACACTGTTGCTGTGGGAGCTCAGGAAACTGTGACCCTAAGAGCCCAAGTCACCAAGGCAGCAGAGTGACAGTGGCAGGCCAGCTGCCATCTGGTACACAGGGTTCTAGAAGGAAAGTGGTGCCAACAACTGGGGCCAGCCTGGTGGGTAATACCATTTATTTTAAACATGAGATACTTTAGTGTAAATAAACACGTATCGAACTAAATGCTAAAATCTACGAACTGATTATGAAAGAAATCACATAAGATCTAAATAAATGGAGATACTACTATGTTCATAGATTGGAAAACTCAGTATAGTAAAGATGTCAACTCTTCCCAAATTGATATGCAAGTTTAATGCAATTACTATCAAATTTGCAGTGAGAATTTTGTAATATGGAGAAAATTATTCTAAATGTAATGGAAAGGCAAAGAACTAGAATAGCTCAAACAACTTTAAAGATAGATAAATGACAGTAAATCAGTGTGTCTGATTTCAAGACTTCTCCAGAGAGATCTGGTCAAGATGGTAGAGTAGGTAAATGCTGTGATTACCTCATCTCATGAACGCATCAAACTTACAACTAAACTACAGAATAACAATCATTGAGAATCACCTGAAGTCTAGCAGAACTGAAGCTCTACAATTAAGGACATATAGAAGATGCCACCTGGAGACAGGTAGGAGGGACAGAGATACGGAACAGGCTGGTCCCATACCCATGTGTGATGATTAAAAATCAGGAGGGATGTCTCAGCTGTGGAGGGTATCCTGCCCCCACACCAAACTCCCCAGCCCAGGGTTCTAAAGCCAGGGAGAGATGTCCCCATAACCCTGGCTGTGAAAACCAGTGGAAATTGTGGCTGAGTGAGACAGGGGGAAGCTGCAGTCCCGGGCACTTCTCTTAAAAGGACAGACCACCCATAGATTTACCTGTTGACGAACTCGCTCTCTCTGAGCTCCAGCTCTGGGGCAGCAAGTCAAAAGATACTAGGTTGTTAGATGGGCGGGGGAGGGGGGTTGGGGATAAGGGGAAAGGTGAAGGGATTAGGAAGCAGCTGGTAACCACAAGATGGCCTCAGGGTTTTCTGAAAATTAATTTGGGGAACTTATTCAATAATGTCGTAAAGATTTTGTTGGGTATCCGATGGACATGCGTCCTATTTGGGAGACCACCTCAGAGATAATGTGGATGCCTGATCATGGCATTGTACACCAGAAGCTAAACATTAATGAATGCCAACTGTAATTTTATATATATAATGTGATGGCTGGGTGTGAGGTCGGAGGGATAATGGATGGGGGGAGGGGAGTTCACAGTGTGAGGGATATAAATGATAAACGTCTAAGTATTACCTTGTCTTGTACACCTGAAACTAATAAAAAAAAAAGAAAAAAAAAAGAAAAAAAAAGATACTAGGGGCCTATGGGGAGGAACTGATATTTCAGAGTGAGGGCTGGAGGGTGGAGCTTTCTCCCACACAGAAGAGGTGATAGAAGCCATTGTGTTTTTGTTGAGCCCTTCCTGCTCTCAATGTGCAAACGCAGGTGGCCACCATATATTAGTCTCCATCTACCGGGCTAACACCTTTCATTCACCCCAATTCTTTGAGATTCCACCCTGTCTAACTTTCAGGCACACCCAAGCAGCTTCCAGTGGCTTTTCTGCATAAACAGCTTGTCTTGGTTCAAGCTGCAGACTTTCCTAAAATCTCTCAAAGGTTCACAAAAACCAAACAAGCAGCATCTGGATTCACTGTGCCCTATACCTCTGGCTGAGCAGCCCCAAGCCTGGCACTAGCAACAACCAGCATTGGTTCATGGCTTGGCCTATGGAGGCACCTCCAAGATCAGCGCAGGTGGTGACCATCTGTAGATTGCTTTATGGCTCATGCCAGGTGGCCCTGGGCAGGGCACAGGCTGCAGCTGAACTTAGTTTATGGTATGGCCCCTCCTAAGAGGCCCCAGGACTGGCATGCCTGGTGGCCAGCATTGGACCCAGTCAGAGCAACACCCAGCTGTCTATGGGGAAGACACACGCAAGGGGCACACTGGGCAGGTACTAGAGCCCTGCTAAAGTGAATCCTGCTCCATGCGGTCAGCCCCTACACAACAGCTCCGCCACTGTAGTCACAGACAGTCTTCACAACCTATCTGCTCAAAGACCAATCCCTCTCACTGACGTGCAAACAACAACCAAGGCTCAGCTGCAACAGGAGACACACAGAAACCACACAAGGGACACACCTGGAGCACGCACATCAAGGGACAAGGAGACTGTGCCACTGAGCCCCACAGCACACCTGCTGCATAAGGCCACTCTACTAAGACCAGGAGGCATTGCTGCCCTACCTGATACAGAGAAACAAGCACAGGGAGACAGCCAAAATGGGGAGACAAAGAAACGTGTCCCAAATAAAAGAACAGAGCACAGCTCCAGAAAAAGGACTAAACAAAATGGAGACAAGCAATTTACCAGATACAGAGTTCCAAACACTGGTTACAAGGATGCTCAATGATCTCAGGGACAATTTCAAAAGACAGAAAACATAAAAATGGAGATAGGAAACATAAAAAAGAAGTAGTCAGAAATAAAGACTACAATAACTGAAATGAAGAACATATTAGAAGACATCAACAGGTTAGATGAAGCAAATGATTGAATCAGTGATTTGTAAGAGAAGGTAGCAGGAAACACCCAAACAGAACAGCAAACAGAGAAAACCATCCAAAAAAATTAGAATAGTTTAAATGGCCTGTGGGACAATATCAAGCATACCAACATTTGCATCATAGGGGTACCAGAAGGAGGAGAAAGAGAGAGCAAGAAATTGATAACCTATTTGAAGAAACAATGATGGTAAACCTTTGTAACCTGGTGAAGAAAATAGACATACAAGCTCAGTAAGTGCAGAGTCCCAAATAAGATGAACCCAAAGAGGCCAGCACCAAGACACATCATAATTAAAATGCTAAAAGATAAAGATGAAAAACGAGTTTTGAAAAGCAGTTAGTTACCAAAGAAGAAACTTGACCTATATCTCACAACTTATAGAAAAAGTAACTCCAAATGCATCACAAATTTAAATGTAAAATGTAAAACTATAAAACAACTTATTAAGAAAAATAACAGAAAATCTTTGAGATCTAAAGAGTTTTAAAAAGCAAGAGAAAAGCAGTTAGTTGGCTCCCCTCAGTCTATCAGCTGATATCTTCAACAGAAAGTTGACAGGCCAGAGGGATTGGCAGGAAGTATTCAATGTGATGAAAAGCAAGGACCTACAACTAAGATTACTCTATCCAGCAAAACTATCATTTAGAATTGAAGGACAGATAAAGAACTTCCCAGACAAGAAAAAGCTAACGGATGTCATCACCACCAAAACAGTATTGCAAGGAATCTTAGAGGGACTTCTTTAAAATGATAAATGATAGTAATATAATATAACATAATAGGAATAACTATGTATCTATCAACAATTACTGTAAATATAAATGGATTAAATGCTCCAATCAAAAGATAGGGTGGCCCAATGTATAAGAAAACAAACCCTTGCATATGCTTCCTACATGAGACTCACTTCAGATCAAAGACACACACAGACTGAAAGTAAAGTGATGGGAAAAAGATATTTCATGAAAAAAAAAAAAGCTGGGGTAGCAATACTTATACTGGACAAAATAGACTTTAAAACAAAGGCTATAACAAGTGACAAAGAAAGACCCAGTAATTACACTTCTGGTTATTTATTCGAAAAAACCCAGAACGCTACTTTGAGGGGATGTGTACATTCATATGTTTGTTTCAGCATTGTTTACAGTGGCCAAGATGTGGAGGCAGCCTGGATGTCTGTTGATGGATGAATGGATAAAGAGGAGGTGGTACATAAATGCAATGGAATATTACTCAGCCATGGAGAGGAATGGATTTTCCTATCTGTGGTGGCATGGATGGACCTGGATGGTATTGTGATGAGTGAAATATGTCAGACAGAGAAAGACAGATGCAATGTGATTTTGCTTATATGTGGAATCTAATGAACAAAATAAATAAATAAATGAAAGAGAAACAAACTCATAGATACAGAGAACATTTGAAGATTGCCAGATAGGAGGAGTGTTAGGAGGGTGGGTGAAAAAGGGGGAGGAATTAAAAAGTACAAATTTGTTGTTACACAGTAATCATGGTGATTTAGGGCATAGCATAAGGAATACGGTCAATAATATTGTAATAACTAGGTATGGTGTCAGATGGACACTGGATTTGTTGGGGTGATAGATGGGAGGGAGTTCGAACAGGGTGACAAAGATGAAGGCATTTAGAAGTACAAATTAGTAGTTACAAAATAGTCATGGGAATATAAAGTATAGGGAATATAGTCAATAATATGGTAATAACTATGCATAGTGCCAGGTGGGTACTAGACTAGTCAGGGGGATCACTTATTAAATTATACAAATGTATAACCACTATGCTGTACACCTGAAATTAATGTCAAATAATATTGTCAACCAAAATTGAAAAGTTAAAAAGGGGGGGGGGAAGGTGAAGGCAAATAAAAAGTTCAAATTTCCAGGTATAAAACAAATAAGTCATGGGGATGTAATGTACAGCACGGGGAATATAGTCAATAATATTGTGATAGCTGGTGCGGTGTCAGATGGTTGCTAGATTATCATGGTGATCACTTCTTTGGGTATATAAGTAACTATTGTGTATACCTGAAACTAATGTAATATTGTACGTTAGCTACATTTTAATAAAAATCTTTTTTTTAAAAAAAGAATTTTCCAATAGTTACATAAATCGAGACTGTTGTATTGATGGAGGGCTGCTCATATAGATCCATGGAACAGAAGAGAGAATCCAGAAATAGACCTACATAAACACGCCCGACTGATTTTTGACAAAGGAGTAAAAGTAAGTCAACAAAGGAAAGGTAGGCATTTTAAAAAATGGTAATGAAGCAGATAGACATGCTGCTCAGGCAAAAAAAAAAAAAAAAAAAAAGAAGTAAGAAGAAACTTGACCTATATCTCACACCTTATACAAAAAGTAACTCAAAATGCATCACAAATTTAAATGTAAAATGTAAAACTATAAAACAACTTATTAAAAAATAAGAGAAAATATTTGAGATCTAAAGGCAAAGAGTTCTTAAACTCGACATTAAGAGCACTGTTTATAAAAGGAAAAACTGATTAGCCTTCATCAAAATTTAAAATGCTTGCTGTGTGAAAGTAAAGTCCCTGTGAAGAGGTCGAAAAGACAAGATATAGTCTGGGAGGATACATTTGCAAACCACATATCTAACAAATCACTAGTATCTAGAATATATAAAGAACTCTCAAAACCAAACAGTAAAATAATCTAATCAGAAAACAGGTAAAGACAGAAGAGACATTTCAACAAAGCAGATATTCAGATGGCAAGTAAAGGTGTTCAATAGCATTAGCCATTATGTAAATAAAAATGAAAATCACTGTAAACCTATCATAATGGATAAAATAAAAAAACAGGGACAACACCAAATGCTAAGAGAGGATACAGAGAAACTGGATCATTGCTGTATTGGTGGTGGGAATGCAAAATGGTATAGCCATTCTGGAAAACAATTTGGCAGTTTCTTATGAAACCAATATATAACTGTCATAATAAGTGCAACCTAGCAATTGAACATCTGGATTTTTATTCCATAAAAAATAACACTTATGTTCATATCAAAACCTGTACATGTATGTTTATAGCAGGTTTATTTGTAATAGGCAAAAACAGGAAACATCCTGATGTTCTTCAAGGATGAATGGTTGAAATTATAGTGCTATATCCATAGCATGAAACATTACTCAGCAATAAAAAGGACCAAACTATTAATACACACAACAACTTGGAAAATTTCCAGAGAATTATGCTGAGTGATACAAACCAATTCCCAAAAGTTACATACTGTACGATTCCACGTATGTAATATTCTTGAAGCTACAAAATTATGAAAACAAGGAACAGATTAGTGGTAGCTCGGAGTTAAAGAGGGGCAGAGGAAAGTAGGATTTGGCTATACAAAGATAATATGAAGAGTCATGTGATGATGAAAATATTGTCTATCTTGACTGTCTCAGTGCCAATATCCTGGATGTGATATTGTACTCTAGTTTCGCAAAATGTTACCGCTGGAGGAAACTGACTAAAAAGAGGCACTGTATCTCTCTGTATTGTTTCTTATAACTAGGTGTGAATCTATAATTATCTCAATTGTTTTAGAGTTTAATTTAAAAATGTTGAGCGAGAGGAGAGGAGGCATGTTCCTGCATTGAAAAGGTGTGAACAGTTTCTGGGGAAAGTGAACACTGAATTGGCCAGAAAGCCCTAGTAGAATTTTCAGATATTTGTGACGGGAAATCATGAATTTATAACGACAGCAATCTGCTCTATGGTGTCGCTTTTATCACCTGTGCTCCACTGGGTGCAGAAATAGAGAAAACAGGTGGTTGGGTTTATTCAGGATACAGGTGTAACCAAACAGGTGCAAGAAGAAATGAAGGACAATTGTTCTCAAATCTATCTGTCCTTTCCATCCTTCCTGCAGCTGCCTTGGTTTAGAATCATGTTCTGACTTTCTGAACTGTGGACAGAATGTCCTCCCTCTTATCCTACTGTCACATTTTCCCCTATCTTACCACTTCATCCACTGCTAGATAGAGAGAACCTTTGGAAAAAGTAAACTGAGACCCAGGTTTGCCCTTGTTTAAAAGCGCTGAATTGTTCCCCGCTATCTGGGGAGCATTTATCAGAAATGCAAACTGCTTTGGCCCTACAGAGTTTCCACACCACTTCCTCTTCCAGACCCTGCCCACTAGTTCCCAGCCACACAGAACTCCCCAGCATTCCCATGCTCTTCCCTCAGCTACATAACTGCTCCCTCACCCACCTTGTTATTTAGACAGCTTGCCCTTCAAATTCCCAAGCCCAGAATAAGCAAAGCCTCCTGCAACTATGCCCCCAGTCCCTTATACAGAAGTCCGTATGTTGCAATACCTCTTCTGGTTCTCCAGAGAAACAGAACCGATAGGGGTGGGTGTGTGTGTGTGTGTGTGTGTGTGTGTGTGTGTGTGTGTGTGTGTGTGTGTGTGTGTGTGTGTAGAGAGAGGACGAGCGGGGGGGCGGGGAGAGAGAGAGAGAGAGAGAGAGAGAGAGATTTATTTTAAGAAATTGGCTCACATGATTATGGAGGAGGCTGGCAAGTCTGAAATCTGCAGGACAAACTAGCAGGCTAGAAACCCGGGGAAAAATTGACATTACAGTTTGAATCTGAAGACACAACCGAGACAGAATTTCCTCTTTCCTGGGAACCTGGATATTTTTCTCTTAAGGCTTTATCTAATTGGATGTGGCCTACTCACATTACGGAGAATCATCTGCTTTATTCAGTCTATTGATTTAAATGTTAATCTCCCTCTAAAACATACCTCCATGAGACATGTAGTCGGGTGTTTAACCAAATATGGTGCTGTGGCCCTAGCAAGGATGACACATAAAATTCACTATCAGTCCTTGACAGCTAGATTGACCACATAAATTATCTTTCTAATTGAAGCTATTAATAACTCTGCTGGCACAGCTGGCATAAACTGGGATTGTCTCTAGCAGACCACAATGTAAGGTCATCCTAATTACACTCTCACCAACGGTGTGCTTTGATATCTCCATGGGAGTTTCTCTGCATCTCCGCATCCCCACAAGAAGCTTGTACCCAGCATGCTGCTGTGTTTGATAAATGTTGACCACCTCTCCTGGCCCATCCTTGTTTGCATTTATCTCTGTGGTCTGTCCTCACTCACTATGTAATCCATTCAGGTACTCCCTATCTATCTGAGATCTCCCAGACTCATCCAACAAAGGGTGGCTTCAGTTAAGCATTGTTAAGACACATGGGAAATGCCTCCAAAGAAACAATACTCAATAACAAGGAGGGAAGAAGTTACTATGCCAACCTAAGCATGCACAAGTGATAATCCTAGACTCAAGGACAGCTGCCATTGGGCTGGTGATTACTGCACTCAGGCCCTTGCTCTGCCAGTTTTGAGAATCACACTGAGTCCCTCAGACCCTTAATTTTGTTCCTTGTGTCCTGCCTTGATCTTCCTGCTCAGCCTGCACAGTCCTAAGAATGTTTCAGGTCCTTTTCCCCCCAGCTTTCAGGTCTTTGCAAGGGGACTCTCCATAGGTAAGAATATCTGAACTTTTACTCTGCATAGTCCTTATAGAATCCTAAAATCACTGGGACACAATCAGTATCTGGACTCTTAATTCTATTCTGACCAAGTTGCCTCTCCTGAAAAGAGAAGCCCTCAATCATGACCATGCACCAGAGTGAAAAGCCTAACTTGAACTTCAATTTCTTTGAGATAAGGGCTGACTCTTGAAAATCACTCACTATCAGTATAGGAAGATGCCACCAAGTCGCATAGTCAGATTTCTGCTGACTGCAGGTATGTACCCCTCTCATATTGCTAATTCTAATCTCCCATGTAAAGTGCTACGCCCATCAGTCAAAGAGGTGCCTAAAACTCGCTGTTGCCTCCCAGGTTTTTAGAGCTCGCTCTCCTGCTGACTCGGCACCTGTAATACCTGCCTCAGGGTCGGCCTGCTTTTTTATGTGGTTCCCCTGTGTGCTCAGTTTCAGCACCAGTCTTTGGATTTTGCCACACTACACTGTCTGCTCTCAATAACTGGACACCTGCCCATACTTCTAATCTAGAACCTACACTTCCATTTCTTGTTTCTGCAAGCAGGATGTTTAGTGCAGTGGTTAAGAACAACAGTTCGGAAGAGACCTAATATGGCAGATAAAATTACAACTAAATTACAGAATAATCAATCTGGAGAACCATCTGAAGTCCAGCCGAACAGAAGTTCTATAATGAAAAATATAAATAATCCACATCAAAACTGGTATGAAGGGAGGAGACAAGAAATGGGCCTCAAGCCTCCATGTGGTATTTGAGAATCTGGAGGGATATATCAGCCATAAAGTTTCCCCCAGGAGGAGCAAAAGACCCCAGCCCCACACCAGGATTCCCAGCCTGGAGTACCAGTGCCTGGAAAGCGAGCTCGCACAACATCTGTCTGTGAAAAACAGTAAGGATTTCGACCATACGGGTTGGACAGACGGCTGCAAGAAACCCAGATGTGTTTTTAAACGGCCTGCCCACAGTACTCGTACTTGCTCATAGGCACTCACCTTGGGCTCCAGAGGAGGGATGGTGACTTGGGGGGCGTTGGAGGCGTACGGGGGACAGACTGTGTGGCTTTGGAGGCAAGGCATGGAGAACAGTCACTATTTTTCCTGTGTGGAGTCACTCTCCCATGCAGCCGGCAGGCTGGGGCCATCTTTCCTGTGTTGAGCTTAGCCTCTAGGCTTCCACCCAAATCTGAATCTGATTGGTCTAGTGAGCTCAGCTGCTCCAAACTGCTGACTCACTGGAACCCTGCCCCCAATGCCAGAAGCACTTTCTCTAAGAGCCGCTAGCCCTCATTGCGCTTTCTTAGAAAACTATCAGAAAAAGTAATTTCATGAAAATGGAAATGAACAAACAAACAGAAAAAACAATACTTGCATCAGACAAAATAGACTTTAAAACAAAGGCTACAATAAGAGACAAAGAAGGACCCAGTGATCTCGCTTCTGGGTATTTATCTGAAGAAACCTAAAACAGTACTTCAAGAAGAAATGTGCATCCATATGTTCTTTACAGCAAGATGTTCATTGCTTCCAGCAAGATGTGGAAGCAGCCTGGGTGTCCATCATTGGATGAATGGATAAAGAAGAGGTGGTACACACATACAATGGGGTATTGCTCAGCCAGGGAAGGGAATGGGTTTTTGCCATATGCAGTGGCAGGGATGGACCTGGGGGGTATTGTGCTGAGCAGAGTGTCAGACAGAGAAAGAGAGATGCAATGTGGTTTCACTTATATGTGGAATCTAAAGAACAAAAGAAGTAAACAAACAAATAAACAACAACAAAACAAAAAAACACCAGAAACAAACTGATAGATACAGAGAACATTCTGATGGTTGCCAGACAGGAGGGTAGTTTAGAGTGGGGTTGAAAAAAGGGGAGGGATTAAGAGGTACAAATTGGTGGTTACAAAGTAGTTACAGCATAAGGAAGATAGTCAATAATATTGTAATAACTATGCATGGTGTCAGGTGGGTACTAGATTTATTGAAATGATAGATGAGAGGGGTTAGGGGAACAGGATGAGAAAGGTGAAGGCATTAAGAAGTACTAGACTAGTCAGGGGGATCACTTCTTAAATTATATAAATGTCTAACCATGATGCTGTACACCTGAAATTAGTATAAAATAATACTGAATGTCAACTGTCATTGAAAAATTAAAAAAGGAGTAAAAAGTGAAGCAAAATAATAGGTCCAAATTTCCAGGTGTAAAACAAATAAGTCATGGGGATGTAATCTACAGCATGGGGAATATAGTCAATAATATTGTGACAGCACAGTACGGTGTCAGATGGTGATCACTTCTTCAGGTGTGTAAATGTTGAATAAGTATGGTGTACCCCTGAAACTCATATATGAGTTTCATGTTAGCTATATTGCATGTTAGCTATATTCTTAATAAAAATCTTTTAAAAAATACAACAAAAATTGGGGGGTCAGATGCACCTGTGTTGCTGTGTGACCCTACACAAAAGCTGGCCTCCAGGATTTTATCCCACAGTGTTTTAGTGATGTTTAAATGATGAGGTGCATGCAGAAAGTTTCACAGAGTGCCTAGAACTGAGTTACCCTCAATATTGATGAGGCCCTAGTGTATTGATACCTGGCCCTAGTGTTCTGCCACACATCTTTCTCTCTGAATGGCAGTGTGATGGTACATGTTTTACAACCAGCTCTCTGAATAAAACAAAGCTCTGATTTATACTGCTTGCTGATTTCCCTGGTGTAAATACTCCCCCCTGGACAATTTCATGTTATTAATATAATGTTACTGGACGCAGAGTTTGGAAGGAGATACACACGATAGACTTTCGTGAGTTGGGAAGAGCAAGTTCTAACACACGACTGACAGTGGAGCTACCCTGGTCCTTTTGTGAGGAATTCTTTTCTAACACAAGCCTAGAAAGTTGTTGCTCTACGATTCATCAGAGAACTGCCTCCTTTTGTCCCACAGTTGCTATGAACACTTGGCTGCTACTTTTACATTTTCTAGGTAAGAGGTCCCAGGATTTCCATTCTTGCTTATTAGGATCAGTACTTCCAAGTATAATAATTAGAAAAGCTTAATAACATAAAAAAAAACGCAGCTGTCTGAAGATATTGGGTAGCAACTAAAATAGCTGAGAGCCCAGAACTACAAGCCTTTGGAGAACTGCATGAGGCTTTTCTCCTTGGCAGGTTACAGTCTGGTGTGCAGCAACGGGCTGAGAAGCCAGTATAACAACTGAGTAGAGCCCAAAGAAAGATCATCAGTTAAGCAAAGCTTCCCATATATCACAGAACTGGGCAAATGAAAGTTGGAGGTTGGGCCAATAAAGACAGTCAAGTCTTGAGGAACCAAGATCCTGGAGAGAAGCAGCACATAGTGAAATAATGAACACATTATGTGCCAGTTTTCCTGTGGAAGCATTTGCTTATTTTTAAGCTATGTAGGACAACAGACTAAGAAACTGAGGAGAAAAGGAACTAAAAAGGTGAGTAAAGTTTTTGGCCATATCATTGTGGTGTGGTAGTGGGGAAATGGAGATGAGAATAAGCCATGAGGAAGGAGATACTAAACATTCCAGGATTCAGTTGTGATTCCTGGGGAACTACAGCCTAGCAGAGGAATAAACCAGGAGGATACAGAATCTTATGAAAAAAATAAAATGCAGGCTCAAGTCAGGTTGGTTCCTGACTAATTGAGGTTATCTGTCTCATTCCAGTTGTCTGCTATTTGACAGAGTGAATTATCTCTAGGAAAAGAACATCATGAGTTTCCACAATTTTTATATGCCTTGCCCAACTTTCAATACAAAATTACCGGACATAAGAAAATAATAATAATCAGTTCTGGTTTCTGGTCAGGCATGTAAGAAGCTTGGAAGTTATCCCAAAATCCTAACAAGTAAAATACTGAACAAACTAAAAAATCAACTCTCAGATCCATAAAGGAAGTGAGGTCACAGGGCAAACCACTGTACCAAAACTTTCAGTGACAAACCAGCAAATACTGAGAATCACAACTTACCAGAGCAGACATCCACAAGCAAGAAACTCCACAGAAACCAATATAAAGGTAAGAAGACCTGAGTTGTAATTGACAAATTGCTGGAGGTTCAGTGTGGACAAGTCGGAAAGTTGGAAACTCCAGGGCCTAATGAGGTGGGCTTCTCACAGTTTTATGATTTTTATCTCCAGGAGCCCTATCAGGTTACTGCAGAGAATATTAGACAAAAATATTTCTTTTTTTTTTTTTTCAGCAGCGAAAAAAGGAAAATAAGAGCATTTTGTTCTCTCTAACAGGGTTAAAGAGAAACTATTTTGCAAGAGCTTAACCTATTGGGGTTTTATCAACTTGAAAGAAGGGAAATATACAACTCCAGCCCCCTCTAGCCATCTTGTTGTAGATCATTTCCTGGTTTTAATGATAAAAGCTGCTCCTCTGGGAGATTCCAGAATTCTGTTCATCACTTCTGCTTATCTAACCTAATGGGGGAGGGGTAGACAACACCTGTGAGGTTTACAGACCAGGGACACAGGCTTACTAAAAAACTGAGACTTAGATTTCCAGTGAAGATGGTAGAGTAGGTAAATGCTGTTATTGCATACTCTCACAACCACATCAAAATTACAAGCAAACTACAGAAAAACTATCATTGAGCATCAACTGAGGTCAACCTGAACAGAAGTCCTATAACAAAAGATATACAGAAGAAGACAGTCAAGACTGGTAGGAAGGATGGAGATGTGGAACGAGCTGGTCCCACACTCGTGCGTGTGGCAGTGCATGTGGCAGTTAAAAATCGGGAGGGATATCTCAACAGCGGAGGTCCCTGCTGAGGATCCAGTGGGCCCAGCTCCACAGGCTAGCCTGCCTAATGCCAGGAAGAAGAGTCCCCACAGTTTCTTGCTGTGAAAACCACCTAAGCTGCGGCTGAGTGAGACAGAGGGCGGCTGGAGTCCCAGCACTCTTAAAGGGCCAATGCATGGACTTACTTGCTGACATCTCACTCGCTCTGAGTTGCAGTGCTGGGGCAGCAGCTCGAAAGGTGCCAGGGACCTATGGGGAGAAACTGAATTGTCTGGCTCCAGGGTGAGAGCTGGAGGGGCAGCTTTCTCCCTGACAGAAGTGCTGGCAGAAGCCATTGTTCCTTTGTTGAGCAATCCCCTCACCCAGTAGCAGACGCAAGTGGTCACATATCTGAATCTCCATCAACCTGGTTAACACTGTTCACCCACCCTGGTTATTCCCTGAGACACCCCACCCAAGTTGGCAGCCACCAACAGTGGCTTTTCCATACAAATGGCCTGTCATGCTTCAAGTTTCGATCTTTCCTAAAATTTCTCAAAGGTTCACAAACACCAAACAAGCAGCATCTGTCCTTGGCATAAACTAAGAAGTACAAATTGGTAGTTAGAAAATAATCATGGGGGTGTAAAGTATAGCATAAGGAATAGAGTCAATAATGTAATAACTATATATTGTGTCAGATGGGTACTCAATTTATCAGAGCAACCACCTTGTAAGTTATATAAATGTCTAATCACTATGTTGTACACTTGAAACTAATATACTATTGTATGTGAACTGTAATTAAAAATAAAAAGGTTATTTAAAAAATTGAGACCTAATCATAGGACCATAGAATTCTCCCCCTTCCCCACACCTTACCACCACATAACTAAAAGCTTATTTACCAGAGTTCCTTTTATGAAATACATTATGTTTAGATTTTAGTGAAAAATTACAAGCTATGCTAAAAGACAAAACCAACCAACCAACCAACAAACAAAACAACAACACATGGATGGATAGAGCAAGCATGAGAATCAGACTCAGATGTGGCAGGGATATCAGAATATCAGACCAGGAATTTAAACAACTATTAATATGCTGTAATGGTAAAGTAGACAACATGCAAGAACAGATGGGTAATGTAAGCAGAGAGATGAAAATTTTTAGAAGGAATAAAAAAGAAAAGACAGAGATAGAACAACATTGTAACAGAATGTTGATAGCGGAGGAGGTGGTATATATATGGGGACTAGGGGTGTATGGAAACTCTGTACTTTCCACTCAATTTTGCTGTGAATCTAGAAGTACTCTAAAAAATACAGCTTATTAAACATAACAATAATTATTGCACTGACGATGAATATATATGAAATGTGGAAAAATTTTAAAAGAATGAAAAATCAAATAAAAAAAATAACCCATTAAAAAAACACAAATAATAAAATCAGACCCATAGGCGATCTAGGATTTGGACAAAGAAAAATAAAAAAATATGTGATCATTCCATAAAAAAATAGCTAGACTGAAAAAGGTAGTTAAAAATGAAAAATGATGGGAAATGCAGCAAAGAGCTTAAGAGACTTATGTATTATACTTTAAAAAAAATGTTTAAATACACATAGAGGCACAGAAGGGAAAGAAAAAAAAACAATGGTTGAAATGTTACCAAAACTGACAAATGACTACAACTCATAGATTCAAAAAATTCTTAGAAACCAAGCATGAAAAATTCAAAGCAAACCACACCTAACAACATCACAGTAAACCTGCTGAAAAACCAAAGACAAAGAGAAATCCCAAAAGCAGTCAGAAAAAGACTTAATGCCTTCAAAGAAAAGCAATAGTACTGACAAGTGATTTTAGTAGAAACTCTGGAGGCCAGAAGACAAAGGAGTAGTATCTTTAAGGTGTTGAAAGAAAATACATGCTGTCCTAGAATTCTGTACCCAGTGAAATGATCCTTTGAAAGGGAAAATAAAATAAAGATGTATTTCTAGACTTCTCCCCCCAAAAAAGGCATGATATTGGTCACCAGTAGACCGATAGCTAAAGAAATTTTTAAGAGTTCTTGAGTCAGAAGAAAAATAATCTCAGGGAAAAAAACACAGACATAGAGGAAGAAATGAAGAGACACAGATAAGATAAATATATTGGTAAACCCAAATGATTCCTGACTGTGTATAACAATGATAATGTCTTGTCATCTTGAAAATATATGTAGGAATAAAATAATGAAACATGGAAAACATAAAATGAATTTAAAGTGGTTTAAGGTCCTGACTTTGTCTTGGACCTGGTAATATATTTATATCTTTAGGGTAATTTCTTTAATAATTTAGAGTACATAAGAATGTAAAACCATCAAGCTAATAGAGATAGAATATCAAATAACAAAGCAATATTTTAACTACAAAGAAGGCAAGAAAAGAAAAAGGAGATAACATACAAGAGGGACAAAAAGAAAAAAAAATAATAAGATTATAGCTCTAACCCAAATACATCAGAAATTAGGTTGAGTGTGAATTAACTAATTACTTCAATTAAAGATTTTAAAAGACTATACTAAATTTAGCATACACATACATAATTATACAGAAATTTAATCTGCTTACAAATGTGACACCTTAAATATAAGGACACAGAAAACTTGAAAGTATGGAATGAAAAGATGTCCATTTTCCTCAAATTTATTTATGGATTCAATGCAATTTCAATCATGGTCTCAGGAGGACTTTTGTGGGAAAGAGGATGGCGATTCTAAAATTTCTGTGTGGTTGCCAAGGATTAACGTACTTTACCAGATATCAAGACTGATGACAAAGCTACAGTAACTACAGCAAAAAATTTTCATTTTTAACTACCTTTTTCAGTCTAGCTATTTTTTTATGGAATGATCACATATTTTTTATTTTTCTTTGTCCACAGTAATACTCTGTGGTATTAGTGCAGAGTGGACACATGGAGGAGCAGAGCAGAATATGAAAGCAAGCCAACCCATACAAGATCACCTGACTTATGATAAATCTGACACTGTGATGTGATGAAAAAGGGACTTTTTCCTATGAATGGTGTTGGAATAATAAAATAATCGAATCTACAAGTATTTGTATTTTAACGTCTATCTCACATCCTACTAAAAAATCAATTCCAGGAGGACTGTAGATGCAAATCGAAAGGTGAAACAACAATGACAAATCATCCAGAAGAAAACTTAGGAGAAAACCTTCTGGCCTGGGTTAGGTAAAGCTTTGAGAAACAGGACACAACATGTCAACCATTGAGGATAAGAGAAAAGTTGATCTATCAACGTACTTTTAAATTAAAAGTTTCCTTTCATCAAAAGATACCAGAGAGAGTGAGAAGGCAAGTCATGGTGTGGGAAGAGATGCTTCACAAGAGCAGAAATTCAGACAAGCATATGTAATAGGCTCAATCTCATTAGTCATCAGGAATATGCAAATTAAAACACAATTAGCTACATACTACATTCCCACTAGACTGGCTGAAATTGAGATATCTGGCAGCACTAGTGTTAGTGAGAACGTGGAACAATTGCAACTCTCAAGCAACACAGGTGAAGTGCATAAATCAGTACAACTCTTTATTTCTAAAACCATTTTAGAGGTATCTACATAAAGTCGAACAGGTGTGTGTATACCTACAACCCAGCATTCTAACACAAAGACATACATAAATTCACTCAAATTATGTACCAAAAAAAGTTCATAGGGACACTCTTTGTGTTAATGTAAAATGAAAACAAACCAAAGTCTATCAATAGGAGAATGCATAAATTGTGACATTTGTATAATTAGATCCTCGACTGCAATGAAAATGAACTTCATGAAGAAACATAAATAATTCTCTAAAGCCAATGTTGAATGAAAACAAAAAAGATAGGATAATGAAAACAAAAAAGATAGGATAGAAAAATAAAGGATAATCGAGTCTATACATATTTCAAAGATACATGAATTTAGTCAGTGGTTGTAGAACTCGTAGTCTTGGTTACCTTTGGAGTTCTGGGGGTGTTAGTTGGTAAGGTAGTAATGTCCTATTGTCATTTTGATTGGTGACTACACAAGAGCGCACACCTTATTAAAATAAACCGAGCTGTAGACTTATGATTTGCTTACCTTTCTCTGTGTATTTTATAATTTTTTTCAAAAAGTATATTTTAAAACTGTGGCCTTGTCGTTGGGCCTTTTGTGACCATATTTCTTACACTAATGATGGTCATCATTGATTGAACACTTGCTATGTGCCACCCACTGAGGCTGGTACTAGGTGTTTTATTCCAATTACCTTATTTCATCCTTTGTGATGGGATTGCTGCCCTCTTTATATCAATTTCATAGATGTGGGAACTGATGCTCAGAGAGGTTAAGTGACGTATGGTCATATAGCTAGAAAATAGCAGAACCTGACTTCAAAAGCGCAACTTTCTGAGTCCAACACACTGCCTCCTATGTAGTTCCCCGCCTTGGTATTCTTGGGATTCTTGGCATTCAAAAGACTGGCTCCCAACAACCAAATTAGAGTTTTGCAGGAAACAGTCACTCAGCCTGAACAGTGAAAAGGAGACAAGTGTTTTTCTCCACAAACACCTATCTTCACTGATGAGCTTGCAAAACGCTTGGTGGCTGAATCCCAATTTTGGAGAGGTGACCCTCTGCCTGAAGGTGTCTCACAACTGCAGCTTCTAAACATGCGAGGCAATCCAGGGTTGAAAAAAACACAGGTTTTATTTAGGCTGACAGACTAGTTGAACCACCTTGAACAAACCACTTAATTATTCTTTCAGTGAAATAATAATTTCAGTCAAAATGAGATTTCTTAATTTTCCAAGGTAAGGAATGAGTTAATTCTCCTAGAACATGATAGGCATGTAATCTATGTGAATCCCCTTTCTTTCCCCTCTGGATCCGGCTACATTAAATATCTTTTATTCCTCCCACTCCCCCATCCCCACTCCCATTTTCCATCTTTCCCCACCCTGCTCTGTACCCCTGCTCTGAAACTGGTCAGTGTGAACATTCTCAGTGAGCTCCCTGCCTTCTGCTTTTGGGATTGGCTGGGATTAAAGGGAGGGGGACCAGTGAAGTCAGGGTAAGTGTCCCCCAGCTCTCTCTCCCCTTGTGGGGTCACCATCAGATAGATGGCTCATTCTGAAGATGGATGGAGGCAGCCTGTTTCAACTGCTTCTCTCCTACTGTGGTAAGTGCGTGTTGCTGCTCTTCACAGGCTCTCCACTGTCCTTGTGGCTTTCCATGGTATCTTTCTGAGTAGCCCTCTCCTCAAATTCCTGTTTCAATGAGCCCTCTTTCTCTTACTGGGCAGGATCTTTTCTGTTCTAGAAGCCTGCTCTGTCATCTTCTCCTGAATGCCAGAAGCACCTTCCTTCCTCCCGAGATAACTTGGCTTGTCCAGAGCACAGGTTGATGACTAAAGACAATGTAGCTACTGTGAGCTTCAGACCTAAGGTAATGGCTGAAGCTAAAACACAGGCACAGAGTACCTGTAAAATTATCTCAGCACGCATACTCTTCATCGCTCAAAATGTATGCATTTATTTTTTTCTAAATGCCTGCCACAGCTGCTGAGGGCAACATCAATGGAATCATGACCTGAATTTCTCCTCCTGGTCTAGGAACTCCTGAAATTTACTGCAATCCTTTATATTCATTATGTGTTCATACATTCAACAAATTTTCCTAAACACTCCTGAATACAAGGCAGCCCGCCAAACATGGTAAGAATATAGAGGTGAAACAGACATGAATTTTCTTTCAAGCTTTGATAGGTGGGAGGCTTCACTCACAAAAATGTGAAATATGGTAAGCAGCAGTTTTAGGAGACTCTTATGGTCCAATTAAGAGATCTGAGTTCTAAGCAAGTTCTGAGCAAGAAAATTATTCAGTTGCAGAAATAAAGCAGATTGTAGAGTTTGTTTGAGATAACTTGTATTTGCTGATTGGGTATGCCAGGCATTTGGAGGGATGCCCGCTCCCATCTGACGTGGACAGATGACTGCCTTGTCAAGTGTATTGCCTCTGTATAACATTTCTGTAAGTATAAGGAAAATGATATGACCAGGGGAGTGATGAAGCTATGCGCTGTTGGATGAGATGCAAGTCAGGAATACAATGTAAGGAATCGAGGCTAGAGCATAATTTCAGTGCTTAGACATTTATTAGCTTCCGATAATATATTTTTAGATAGAACTATTTTAATTCTGTTAGATAGATAGATAGATAGATAGATAGATAGATAGATAGATAGATACCATAAATGTATAAAATGTCAAATTATATCTTACACATATAATTAAGTATTAGTTTTAGGACATCTTTCCTCCACCATTTTTCTAACTGGAAATCTTCAAATTAATCTTCGATTCTTTTTTGTCCCCCCAGAAAGCTAAAACTCACTTAAGCCTAAATTCTTGTAGATCCTTTAAAAAACAAAACATAACAACTCTAACTTGTTTCTTTGTTTCTCATTATCATCAAGTTTAGGTCCTCACATTTTGTGATGGGAGGTCCATTTTCTGTTAGTGTCTGCTATCGTGTCACGTGTTCAGATGCCTGTGGTATATGGACAGACACAAAACCAACACATGTCCCTGCTCTTGGAGCTTATGTTGTAGAGGAATGTTTAAATACAATACAAATCCCCTAACTGAATAGTTCTGCCTCAGATCACTCATTTTTCTGATGCATCTTGCATACTGTTCCTAAGACAAAAGCAACTTTCATTATTTAACTTTTCTGTTCAGAAACTTAAGATAAATTTCCAGGCCTCCACAGTTTGCCTGTGTACTCTCTTTCTAATCTCATCTGTTACTAACATCCTTCAGCGACCTAAGGAACAGTGCTTTCTTACACTTATTTTTACTCATGTCCCTCTACCCATTTGGCATGTTCTCTTTGTCTTTTGATATTGTCCTTACCTCGAGAAACTCAGCCCATATCCCTCTTTTGACCAAATTACGTATGCTCCTGGAAACATTGTAGCTAATAACACAAGTACTGACCTGTGGCACTTCTACTTTAGTAAGAGAGAGGAGCTATTTATAACTTTTATTTAACCAAGGCTGTTTATTTATAATCTCTTCAACTACACTGTCAGTCAGGTGAAAGTAAAGGATCTTGTTGTAAATATTAACACCTTACAAATATGAGCACAGCTGAGAAGCAGGAAAAATAGTGCTTTTGAAACATCCTAAAGAGAAGCAACAAAGCATTCAAGCTTAGATTTGGAACTTTTTAGGTAATCACATTTTGCTTAGAACCTGAAAACTCTAATTTTTTTTGTTTTGTTAATTGCTATACATAAATATTGTAAAAAGTGAGAAAAGTACAGAAGCATATACAGAGTAAACAAATTTCCTATCCCTCCTCAGAAGTAACTTCTGTTTATCAGATTCTTAAAAGTATTTCCAGAAATAGCTTAGTCCACATAGAAGTATTTATTAACTCCCTTCCCAGATTTTTCTAATTTTTTGGGACCCAAATGGGAATACACGATACTTACTGTTCAGTATCTTGCTCTTATTCATGATTTATTTGGAGGTGTTCCTTATCAATACAACTTTATTTTACTCTTCTTAACAATGCTTAAAATTCCTTAGGAAAAGCTCATAGGAAAACAGAACAGCAAATTCTAGAAGTGGGAAGAAGGCAGATATTAAAAATACAAGAAGTAGATATAACTACAAAAGTATAAAGTGCTGGCTATTTTAAATTTTAAAATAGATTATTCCCAGAGATTGTTTTTTCCCTCTGGGAGTAATCAGAGCCCCCCTGTCCCCACCCACCCAATACACACACACACACACACACACACACACACACACACACACACACACACTACCAAGCCCTTAGGAGTCCTAAAGGTATTACTTACTACATGTAAATTTAATGTTCAAAATTAAAAAATTTTAATTATTAAGAAAGAGATTTTCTTAATAAATCACAGTATGAATATGCAACATCTTTTAACAAATGATAGAAGCCTGGAGAGGCAATGCAGGATAGTAGGATGAGCACATATTTTGAAATCAGACCAAGTTGGTCTTGAAATCCCCACTTTGACACTTAATATTAGACTTTGTCCAAGTGACATAACTTTCTTAGCTTCAATTTCCTTATTGGTAAAATAATAATAATAATAATACCTATCTCATAGGACCTGTGAAGAACAAATGAAAAAATATTTTATGCTTTCCACCGCACCTGGCACACAACAGGTACTTAGTAAACATAAAGTAATATACCCCAGACTCTTTTCTTATCCAAAATGATTAATTTCCTAACAGCTTGGATGCTGAGATGTAATTCTATCTTTTATAAAACTTATAATGCCTCATATATACTAAGTACTCCAAACTTATGCATTGATTAATTTTGTTCTGTAACCCTTAAGAGTCTGGTTTGGTTTTCTTCAGAGTCTTCAACAAAATCTCTAGAAAGAAATACAAAGACACATACATGACCACATGTGCCATGTGATGATGAGGAACTTAGCCAAATATCAGGATCTCTGCTAGTGATGTACTTTTAACCAAGAGAAAGTTGGCTCCTACTTCAAGAAGCAGGAAACCACTGAAGATCTGGAGATTTATGGAATATATGACTATGAACTTCACTCCTCATACATCCTGTGGACTCATCAGTGCCTCTACCAGCTTCGGAGACGCTTACTCCCCAGAGCCTGCTTCTTTTCATCTGCATTTCATTATAAGCACTCCTGGAAGTCAGGTGCTGAGAGGGCACCGACTGAACAGCTCACAATCAAATCGTGCCTCTCCAGGTAAGCCAGGCTGCTTTTCATGTGCTTTCTGGGAATAATCAGAATTATTGCCTGAGTGGGTCTCGGGAACAGAAACGAGGGCTGCTGGCACTGTCAGCTCCCGGCACAGAGATGGGGCATGTGACGGGCATCCCATGGCTGGCGTGTAGATGGAAAGGCTGTTTTCCACCTGCCCAGGCAGGAGGGAAGTGTTGTGGGTGTGAGTGCTACAGCTGAGATGTTGGCTGAGCTTAGAGGCTGAGCAGTTCCACCCAAGAAGTGGGAGGCTGTAGATCTGCAGATCACCCCAAGGATTGCCACTTATGCGAGTGTGCAGGCACAGCACCTGCCTTATCCTTGATCCTCACAACAGCTCAGGACTCAGAACCCATTCTCCAGGTGAGGGGATGGAAAGAAGTCTCAGAGATTATAGCAATGAGACTAAGAATACACATCTGGTGAGCTGCAAAGGCCAGACTGTAAGCCAGATCTGTCTGATGCCTGGTTTGTACCCATTATACGAGTACTAGGCCATACATTTGGCTTCACTTTCATACAGAAAAAAAGCAATTTGCCCCCATGAAGCAAAGACAAGCATGCTTTTGCTTGTCAGGAGCAGTCCCAGCCTTTGGAGTCTGTGTAGGTCCCACCAGAGACTCAGGTGTCAATAGAGGGGAGCTTATGAACCGAGAAAACTTCATTCTAGCAATCATGGATCACCATGGCTCTATAGATTCATTCTCTGCACTTCAAACCCAAGGTTACACAGCTGGAAAATGCAGAACGAAAATGAAAAGCCAGGTTCACTTGTCCTATTGACACTCAGCATCGGTCTAGTTTGAGGTCTAAGGGACACTAAACCCTTCTTCCTGAGACTGGCACCCCAGGAGCCAGCCCTAGGGGAACAAGGCAAACACAGATTGTCTCGGGCCCTGCATTGGCCCTTGTGATGTAAAGTAGTAATACTGTGTTATGGATGGACACACGGGCTCTGCCTTCCAACTGCCCGGACTTCATACCCTTCTCCACAGTGGAAGCACGTCATCTACACCTCGTTTTCCTCACTAACCACCATGCGCGGTCACAACAAGAACAACTGAGATAATATGGGGAAAGTTTTGGCACACAGCAGAAGCTCCATAACTTCCGGCTATCGTTGTGATTGCTATGGCGTTCTCTCAAAAATCAACAAGCTAGGTATGATTATGATCAACATGGGAAGGAACCAGAGACTCAAAGAAGTAAAATACAAAGTGCTTAAGATGTAATGGCCAGAAATAGGATTGCTGCCAGACACAGCCCGTTTCGATATCCACTCCTTTGCCCTGTCTGCACCACATTTGCAGGCACCAGGATTAGGGCATCACTCAACAGCCCCGCATCTAGCCGTTCGTTTCCCATGTGCCTTCCCAGTAGGTTCAGCCTCAGGAGCCCTACTTGCAATACATTCCCCATACTCCCTCCTCTGACCACTTCTTCGTAACTGGATCCCCTTCAGATGAGTACCGAAATGGGGTTACACCCAAACACGGGGAGAGTGGGACACAGGGCCTGCCTGACTCCCAACTCTTAAGAGCAATGGCTTAGAATGTTATAAGAGAATTTTAAGAATATATTGGAAGATATGGACCCCATTCCTGGAAAAGAAAATGCATCCACGCACAGTAAGTTAACAATATGTTGAATAATTTTAGAAGGTTCTTGGACACTTCGGAGATCTTTCTGGGGACTTCGAGGAAGGCATTCTTGCTCTGGGGGAGAATCCTCACAGGCTGAAGAGTCGGCCCTGGAGCTCCCCTTGACCTGATGCACAGTTTGCTTTCTGCAGAAGGGGGAGCTTTGTGGGGAAGAGATCCCCTCAGAGACACAGCCTGTTTTCTGAGCCTGACACCCTGCCTGGCTAAGAGCAACTTCAGGGAAGCAGGCGCCTGGCCCAGACTCTGCGGTTAGGAATGATCCTGTTAGTCCAGGCTACCCACAATCACTTCAGCAGATACTCACCAACACGCCCCGACGCCACCAGAGAGGAGGCAGCAGAAGTGGAAGCCAAGGGACCTGGTGGGACTGGAGCCACTGTGTCTCGGGACAGGGCAGGCAGCATGGGTCCAGCGCTGCTGGGCAGCAGGTGTGTTCCTGCCGAGGGAGAGCAGACTGCGCAGACAGGAACATGGGCTATGAAGTCAGACAGATGAGCAGGCATGAATCCCAGCACTGTCACTCCCCAGCTTTGGGACCGTGCCTTTTGGAGTCTCATTTTCCATGTCTGTACATGTTGGATAATAATTTCTACCTTGCAGGGCTGATCTAAGAACGAGAGTGCATTTGTATGTAAAGGGAATAGTGCAGTCCCTAGAACACCATACCTGATCAATAAATGGTCATGACAAGGTATGTTCTTTTTGGAAACAATTAGGATGCCTTGGAGAATGCTTGAGACTTCTTTGCGTATTTCAAGGATTCTGGTTGAAAATCAGGAAGTTTTCAGAGCAACGGTTTGGTAAATGAGGACAGTTGACAGTGCACACCTGGCTGCCGGGCCAGAAAGCGGCCACTTTGCAGGAGATGTCTCTGCTCTGGCAGCTGACCACAGAGCGCTACTTGGCCGATTGTTGCATTGAGACTGTGCACTGGACGGGGAAGCCCTGAAATGGCCTTTTTCCTCCCCTGGACCCTGTTTTCCAGATCTGATGAACAGGCCTTCATCTGCTTGCATCACTCAAGTGCATTGCTGTGTGTTTTAAATTCTAAATATGTGTGCCTGAAATCACGAGTGTGTGTGCAGGGACCTCAGTGAATGTGCACGAGTGTGTGTATATGTGTACATGTGCCTGTATATACTTATTTTGTCTGTTGGTAAATGCCAGCCTGTAGGCAAATGTTTTGTTTTCCTCTAATCTGGGATACCTGGTTGCCCCTGGCAACTATATGCTTGAATCTGCCAGTAACTGAGACCTTCCTGAGACATATTTAGTTGCTCATCCCTTCTTCTAGATCCTGGCCATTGGCCATTGCAAATTTCTCCAGCAGGAGTTTTTCTTGCTGTGAAAAGAACCTCTCGTCTCTTTGGGGCTCAGTACCCAATATCAACTTCAGAGGTGAAAGAATAAAAGATGGAAGTGAGGTTTGATGTCACTGACAATTTGTCCTCTCTCCTTTATAGAAGGTGCCTATTATCTCACCTTATTTATCTGAAATAGGTATACTTCTTTCAAAAGTAATCTCTCTAACTGCATTCGGGGGGCGGGGGGTTGAGGTGGGGGCATCAGGAGGGGAGAGACAAAATTTAAAGTTATTGGTATAGAAAATTGTTATCTACCTGGAGTTTCCTGGTATTAAGGGTGAGAATAATAAGAATCAAACACAATTTCATTTATTAAAAGCAACTGCTTGCATGAAATAAAACAGTGGTTTAGATATAACAAATGTTACAATATGAACAGAAATGGTCTCTTTTATTGTGTCCAAAGCAAAGAAAGGTCAGTTCAAAAAATTTTGGAGCTTTTATCAGATCTTGGGTTGCCAAAACAAGAAGCATAAAACAAGGTTTTTATTAAGGTATAGATGCTAATGTGTGAACATGTACTTTTGGGAGTGAAAGATGAGTTCCTCAAGAATATTTACTCAAAAGAAAGGCAGAGGCCCATGAGTATGGAAACCCTTAGTCTTGGAAACATAAGGTCACACAGAGACCCAAGCTGTCCATGGGACCTGCCCATCTCTGTGACTGTTAAATGAGAAGGCTCTGGCCAGAGGGACCAGTGTTCCCTCCATGCCACCATAGCCTTTAGGCCCAGTGGTCTTTCTCTCCTTTATGTGTCCTTGTTCTCCTTTCAGTCCTTGAAAGACAAAATTAGGTATAGAATTAGTTTCACTTTGGCAAGATTTGGGAGGATTTAGAATGTAGGGACCGGGCTGCTTTTTCTTAAGAAAAAGTAGCCTTTTGGGAGTCCTGTCCAGATCCATCTGTCTGTTCAGATAATCTGGGATGTCTGTCAGGTGTCTGCACCCCCATCCTTTGGAGAAGTCTCTCATTGGTGCAGGGATGAGGAACAAGAGGCAGAATGACATTCTGCTCCCAGTTGCTAGAAGTTGAGATCTTGATCACACTCCTCACGTCAGCCCTATCTGGGTCAAGGCTGACAGTGGACGTGTTTCTCTTATGAAGGCCATGAAGTCAGAGGGGAACCTTGTGACACAAAGGGAGGAGCTGGGAGCAAATAAGCATGGGGGTCCAGGACCCAGGCTGTTGATCCTGGAGCTATAGAGATGACTGGGATGTTCTTTGGAGAATGGTACCCACAGACCCTCTGAGGGCCAAATACTGAGGACCCACACTGTGGGTCCTTTAACAACGATAGCCCCTGAAGGCTAAGGCCTGAGCACAGCTACTTAGAAAGCGACTTAGCTGAGGTCTGAGTGAGTGTAGAGATGAGAGGAGAAACAAAGTCAGCTGCCGTTTAAAAGATGCTCATCCACTAGGTCATGAGAACACTTCTCTGTGCAGCATGGCCAAATTCTCTCCTAGGAGTTTTCCAAGAACTCACAGTTTCAAGGAAACTGTTAGGTTAACCAAAAATTAGAATTGCTTCTCAGCCTGTCCCTCACATTGCCTCCTGGTCAAAGTGGGGGACCTTGATGTACAAGGGTAAAAGGGCATGCTTCCACCCCCAGGCATATCTGAGACCCACTTGGTCAGCAAAGTTTCACTTGAGACTGTCCTCACCAAGGGACAGAATCCAGCTCCTGGCCAGAGCATGCCAGGTAGCATTTCTTTACCCCAGAGAAGAAGAGGGTAGGGAGCAAAGTCAAGTTTCATTATTAAACAACTTTAATCCAAATGCTGATTATTATTTGCAGTGTCTGAAGGCACAAAATATACCTAAAATGTATGGAATAGTCTAAACAGTTATAAATCCAAAGAGCAAAGCATGAAAAAACGATACATTCGGAGCTGACACAGAAATCTGAGTTGGGAAGAATTGTTTTTTTTTTTCTTTTTTTCTAGAGAACTTACTTGAATTCCAATCATTTGCCTTCATGCCAAGGGTAGGGAATTTAAAAAATAACATGAACATTGTGAAGAATAACACCACGAGGTGTTAAGGGATTTTTATAAGCAGGATACTTTTCTCTCAAAGATATGCTCTCTCTCTCTCTCTCTCTCTCTCTCTCTCTCTCTCTCTCTCTCTCGCTCTCTCTCTCTCTTTCTCATCACACATGGTTCCATCACTTTCCTCTCCCTGACACCCATTCTAAACAAAGCTGTCCAAGAAAACATCCATGGTATACCCCAGAAGACAGGTCGTCTTGCAGGAAAAACAGACTTGGGTGTGAGATAAGGCAGTGAGACCACAATTGATTAAAAAAATAGAGAGATATATATGAAAAATTGACCATCTAGGGCAGGGCCCCCAAAGTGCTGATGGAAAGAAAATGAAGCCTGATCTTCCTCCAGGTAACAACTGTGGCCCAGCTCGGCAGGCACCGCCGTGAGCATGCACCCAGCTCCTGGCTCTACACGCGCTGATTGGAGAAATGTCAGTGGATCACCTGGTAGCACTATCATCAGAACAGTCTCAGCATCCAGAGATAAATAACACAATTAGAAGCACTCTCCTCCTCAGGGTGCTTTCAGCTGACTGTGATGCAGCCGTTCCTTACTGCTCAATCACGTAGCTCAGGACTTTAGGAAAGAAATCAATCCTGGGCTAGTTATCACCCTCATAAACACATCTCTGGAGTAACTCTACAAGACTATAGGAGAGGCAATCAATAGGACTTTGTATTTCTCCATGACCACAGACCAGGGCTCTCATCTCCCTGCTTACGGGTGGGGGAGGGAACCCCACCCTTCTCAGTGCCAGCTCTGGGCTGTGTCCACACTCGTGGCTGGTTAAGAGAGCAGAATCACCTTGGTTTTCAGAATGAGTAGAGCTGGCGTGTTACAGCTCACAAATGACTCTGCTCCTAGTGGTTCTTTCTCTGGTTCTATAGTTTAATTGCCAAAGAAAGGGCAATGAGGGAGGAGGGCTATCAGGTTGTCTAAACTTAAAGAGCAGAGTTTCCCAGCAGGTTCCCAAATCAGGGACAGGCCTAGGAATCTGAGACGAAAAGATGCTTACAGCCACGATGGCCCCTGCTCAGGGCTCATCACTGCTGGACGGCTTCTGGAGCTCAACAAGGAGTGGCACAGCAGGGAGTGAGGAACTGTGCTAGGTCCTGGCCCTATCTGGCAGACTTTCCTCAGGGTTTAAGACCCAGAGACATCCTTTTATTTGGGGGACTACTTCCCCTGCAGATGGGAGATACTTGTCTTCACATCACACAAAGTTATGCTATTCCCTCTCCAAGAGCCAAGGCTCCTTCATACCTGAATGCACATGGTCTGGTTGATCTAGCCCCAACACTCCCAATCACCTAGAGCAGAATTCTGCTCACCTGGGCCCTCCCTCCACACCTCCAACAGCATCCTTTTACCTGAAACCACAATGCTTCTACTCCCTGCATCTGTGACCACACTTTCCTCTCTCACCTGGGACCACTGGTCCCAAACCCACGAGACTAGTCTCCCTCTACCTGACCTCTCCTCCCACCACCTTACCTGGTCCACTCACCATACCTTGCATCTCTCTGTACCACGGACTTCTCACTAGGCCAAGTCCACCTCTGCCCTGCCCTCTCCAAGGCAATGATGGGATTGCCCCCTTTTCTCATATTCTATCACTTGTTGATTTTTCCAGTTAGGAAAATAAAGTAAAAAAGAAGGCCAACAGTAGAGCATGTCGGCTTCAAAGCCCTCAGAGACAATCACCTCGGTGTGGCCCTCCTCTCAGGCCCACATCGCCTGACACACAGTGGGGTGACTCCCAGGATGGCCCCATGGCCCAGAGCCTCCTCGGTCCCTGGCTGACAGGAAGTTGATCACCCTACAGCACAGTGACCCAGTGGGCCAGGCCAACGCTGGCTCAAGGCTTACTCTTCATCTACCAGAATGGACTAAGGAGGAACAAGAGGCCAGGAGCAGGAGAAAGTGGGAGGAAACCGTGGGACACGGCAGCAAGCAGCATTTGGGGCTCCTCTAAAGCGACCTGCTCTTCATCCTCCTTCTCCCCAGCAGGAAGGGGCTCCCTATCTGATTGTCCCTCCTGCCCTCAGAAAGGCTCAGGAACAGGGGGCTTCTTTGGCACTTCAGAATGATCACAAGTAATTTGCCTTTTTATTCATATAGAACAAAATTTACAAAGTCATTCATACAGTTTTTGTGTTTTGTTTTTTTACTGACTTCGAAAATTGGGAATATTCAAAATACACTTTTACCCCACTCCATTCTGTCATTATTTACACATATGTACAAGAAAAGTGAAAGTCTTTGTATGTGTGCATGTATGTGTGTGTGTGTTTGTGTGTGTGTGTGTGTGTGTGGTTTGTGTTGTTTCCTTGTATTAAAAAGCTCTGCTGGTCGGGTGGGTGGATGGGTGGGCAGGAGGGCAGGCGTGTGGTCAGATGGAGGTGCCGTGGGAGGTGTCCAAGGCCTCTGGAAGGACGCCTCCAGGCACGGGCTGGAAGGACATGGGGATGGGGGTCTTCACGGGGCTCTGGCGGAAAAGCCCCCCGTTGGGCGACCTGTGTTTGCACTGCATGGAGGGCATGGTGGCTGAGCTGCTCAGTGGCAGCGGCAGGTTGCTGCTGGGTCCTGCCGAGAGTGTCCGGCTGGTGCCGTGGCTGCTTTGCTCCGGCAGGAAGGTGCTGACCGAGAGCTGGGTGTTCTGGTACTCCCTCGTCGGCTCCAAGGCCTGGCTGGGAGCCAGGCCCCCCATCTCCAGTGCCGAGAGCTCTATGGACGCTGGCGAAATCTGCTTGTGAGCAATGTCTTCATCCATTAGACTGTTCATGCGCCGATGGACCTGCTCCAAGTTCACTTCTTTGTCCTGGAGGCAAAGCACAGGAAGGTCAGGCCCAGCCTTACCATGAGCCGAGGCTGGCTTTCTACAACTGAGACCCCAGGTTGTTCAGCCTGCCTCCATTTCTCCCACGTCCCCTCAGCTGTATGGCCAGCCCTCAGCTCTGGGAACCCAGTAGCCTAGGACACTGCCCCTAGCTAGCAAAGACCCCGCAAGCCAGCCCTGGCAGCATATGCCTCCCCTCGGCACTCCAGTTAGAATCATTGCCTTCACATCCAGTGATGCTTCGAAGAACTGGCAGAGACAGAAGGAGGAAGTTGTCCTATGGGAATAGAAGGGAACGACCTTTGATCCCCTAATGTGCCCCATGCATTTACCATTTAGAATTTATAATGCTCAAAAGACTTGGTGTAATCACCCCCACTCCACACAAAGGAAGCTTGGATTCAGAAAGGTCAAGAGCTCCTCAGAATCCCAACTCCATCGAGAGGCAGAGGCAGCACTTAGAAGTCTGGAGTAGGGAAGTGAAGTCCTGCCTAACCCTGAGGCCATGTTCTCCCTGAGAAAAACCTCCAGGGATGTCAGGGACGGGGCACGCCCCTATCTGGAAGGCTCATGGGGCCTGGTTCCTAGATGGGGATGAGGGATGGGGACGGAGAACAAAGGCACTTCCCAGGGGTCTGCTGACTTTTCTAGCATCATGAGGCCTTGAGGCTGCCAGTATGGGTGACCCTCCCACCTGATCTCTCCGAATGGTGAATGGCATCAGGGAAATTGTTTTGTTTAGTTATTTGCTTAAGAAAGAAAACAGAACAAATGTCATTCTTTTCAAATAACTTAATGACTTGTCGACAATGTCAGAATAAACCAAGGACATCAAACTGCTTTAGAGCTCCTTAATAACAGAAGACAATGTAATCTACGTCCTCGTTTCCCCGGTGAGGAGGGGCACAGGCCAGGTGCCCAGCAGAGGAGCCACAAGAGCTCCTCCATGACGTGTTAGAAGTTGCAGTCCTATTTTCAGGCCTCCGGAGTGCGATGTGCCAGGCAAGCTCATGCCAATGCCGACACTTCCCTAATGTCCAACTCCAACAGACACAAGCACCAGGTCGAAGCCACCGCAATGCAGAGCACTGCAGGCTGCCTGACATGCACACGCTGCAAAGGACCTATCCCTCGCATTCTCGTAGGGTGCTGAGAAAAACCAAGAAATGGAAAAGTCCCGAACGTGCTTTCAAAAGGAGAAACCACACAAATCTAAGGGCCATTGCAATGGCTACTTTGAGCTCCCCTAGGTCTGGAAGGAGGGGATTTCCCCCAGGAATTGGGAACTCTAAATGCATGCTTTGAGTTCCGCCTAACGTGGGTGCCCAAACATGTGGCTGACCCCCGTGAAGGCTCAACCCAGCCTTTCTCAGGCAAGGAAGCCATTTGTGCAGTTTACTTCTTGCTCCCAACATCCCCTGGGATGGAGAAAACAGGGCCACTGCTCTCACCATACCTTTGTTGAGTTCATGACTGGCACACAGAGCTTGGCTTCCAGTGTGACACCTGCTGTCTTTTCCCAGAACCTCTCCCCACACAAGAAATCTGACAACACCCATAAGACAATGGAGAATTCTTTCGCGGCCAGAGGAAACCTGATAATAAGAAATCCAACTTAACTGAGGGTGGAGGAGACTCTGGGGCATGTCTTGGTGTCACTGATGGAAAGGACATCAGAAATTATTGGCACAGCCTGTGGGCAGAGCCAAGATTCCAGTGATCTGAAGCCCCACATAGCCAAACTCTGCTGGTTGATGCTGGGAGGCCATCTCCGACCTGAGGTAACCTCTAGGTGGCAAATGTCATGGGTGAAAGTGGGGAAAGTGGCTGGAGATGAATAGACTTCTACTTTACCCAAGTAAATATGATTCATGCAATGTCTTTCACGGATTTATTCAACAGTCTGTAAAATATATAACAAGACAAATTCAATGTCTTCTTAATTAGCTTACAGCATGGTCGATCCAGCTCTATTAACCTTTTCTTTATGGTTTATTTATGTTTTGGTTTTATTCTTGCCTGTGAAGTAATTTTTAATAGCATTTTTAACTGTTACGTTGGGTATTGGCTGCTTTAGGGCCACTCAGGAACAATTACCTGATCTAAGAAGACCATGGTTTATTTGTTTTGGGGAAATTACTTCTTCCCTCCTGGATAAGATTCTGGCAAGTGCCCCAACCACCTGTAAACCAACGGCAGGACTACAACTCAAGCAAGAACACTAGAACTGAATCTGAATCCTGAACGAAGAGATGTAGAGACAGAAATGGTGGATGTTCCATCCATTACAGCAGTACTGCTTCAACAAACTTTCTACTCCATGGCCGTCCTCCGGATCTTGCCCTCAGCCCTCTGGACAAGCCTTGACTCCTGCCCATCACCCAGCCTGCTTCACTGGCCTTCTCATGGCTGCTATGAGCTCCTGATAAGCTCATGACACAACTCCTTCATCTGCATTCACCAAAGTCATTGCCAGAGCTGTGTCTGTAAATATTAGTATCTAGGGGCTATTTTCATTTCAAAATGTATGAGAGGCACAAGACAGGTACTAGAGAGCCTGGAAGCTGGGGAAACTGAGAGAGAATTTCAGACACTCTTGGGGCTTAATAATATAACTTTTCCTTCTCTTTGCAGCCAGCAAAGTTTAAAGAAGGTTGGCAAGCTCAGTGCCCCTTCTGGCAGAGCCTTTAGTTTCCATTGAAGGAAAACTGATGACCAAGTGGGCCTGGGAAAAACTGGTTAGTTGCATAATCTTTCCTTCTCCTCCTTCCTAGTTTTCTTTCAGGGCTTTATGGATTCCACTGGGTATGGAAAGAAGTAAAGTTTAAGAGTGGACTAACTTAAAGTGGGAGGCGAATGTCTTAGTCCTGGATGGGTTCACTCTGGATTGGCATTTAGAACAGAGGGCTTGACTCTTTTTCATATTCACATGAGCACTGGGCCAGGGTTCAGGAGATGCTCCGCGTTTTGCTGGGGTCTAGAGATAGAAAATGGAAAACTTCCTGTTACAGAAGACCACAGGGAGACAGAGAGTTGAGAGTGGGGACAAAGTGAAAGAAGCTCTCCACCTGATGTCAGGGAACATAAGGAGAGCTTTGGGGGAAGACCCACCAACCAAAATCCTCTGAAAGAAAATGTGAGCAAAGGTCTCTGAGATGAAATCCTTCACCGGTGAAGCACAAGGAGGAGGAGGCTTGGAGAGGGTGGGGGAGGAGTATTATACAGCGGTAGAGCAGCGGCACCGATCTAGCATAATAATCGCAGCTGCGAAGAGCTGATCAGGTAACATCAAAGCCTCGAGAATACAGACCAACCCAGAGTGTGGCTGTGGAAATAGCCCAATTACCCTCGAGGTAGCAGTTTTGGAAGAAAGAGCTTGAACCAACAGTTTATTCTATCTATCTATATTTTTTCTTGCCTCAAATTCAGGACAAACGAAGCAGTTCCAAGAAGGACTGCAAAGCTGTGCAGTGGTTATCACCCCCTACTTGAGATTATTCATTAACCTATACCTGTGCATGTCAGGATGCAGAGAAAATGTCCACACAACCTGACCAAACTTTCCAGGGGCACCTTCCCACCCAGAATGACAGTCAAGAAATTCATCCTCTCTGCACCAATGGAACGTCATTCTATCCAAATTCTATTCCTGCTGATAGCCCCAACACAAAGCAAACCCTGGAAGAAGGGGGTGCCATCATGAGTTTCCTGTATTTGTTGTTTCACTGGTGAAGAAAATGAGTGGAACTAAAGCAAACACCTCCGTATCCTCTCTGGAAAACACATGCAGCATGTTTCGGAGTCTCCCCACGTGTCCTCCAAGATTCCTGCTTCCACAACTGTCTAGGGGCCAGAGCTGAAGTGCAGGGAACTGGAGAAAACCACTGTGTTTGGAAATCCTGGGAGCACTATCTTCTTGGATCACCTGGGGCCACAGATTTGGCACACACTAAATCATTTTTGGTGGCCCCCTGACTAGGGAAAGAGGAGGCAGAAAGAAATAACCTGCCTGATCAAGGAAAGACGCAGGGGTGATCTGAATAATTATCTATGTTTTAGACAAAATGGGGCATTCTATTATGTTATGCAAATTCAAATAATGGACTTTTTTATGGGAACTACATCAGTTTATACCCTCATTATCTCAAGGTTTTGGTGTTCAACCAGGTAATGACAGCTCTGAAAAGAGACTTGGAAACTTGCTGCTGCCTTCATTAATTTACTGTAGGTAACTGATCTAATCAAATATCCCTGAAGATGACATAAAATTTACTGACTAAGTTTATCCATGAATCCAGCTGAATTCTAGCTCTGCGTTTCTCACCTCATATTAAACATGACGACAGTTGCACCAACAGAGGTTACTGGGGACTCTCTCCCAGGCATAGTCTTGCAGAGAGATAAAGTTTTGTAATTAAGCCACTGTTCACCAATGTGGAAATAATATAGTGTATTGGAAAACGGTAATTAACTAAACTATCATCTATGCAACAGCCAGTCACACGTGGGACTCGTTAGAACTGATTTTGGCATCCAACGGCTCCTATTTAAGTTGGGCAGAAACAAAATGTACTGAGGGACTTGCCACATGACTGGCATTGTAGGAGGCATCCTTGAGCCCAACCAAGTGGTAAATGAGACCCACCGGCTGGTAGAAACACCATCAATGTGATCTCACGTGTTGCTCTGAAGACTTGCCCAAAGGGCTGGCCTGGGAGTCTGAGAGGAAAGGTTGGGTAAGAGCAAAGAAGCTGCAAGTTAAGTCAGTAAAGCGATCTCAGGAGATGATAGGCAGTTTTTCAGAGAATGATAGGAAAGAGTTCTGATGGGCTCAACTGCAGATTTTGTAAGGGAGGACAACGAGAGGGGGAGCTAATGAACACTTCCTATCATAAGTGACTGGAACAGGTGTCCACGGGGTGAACCAAGGCTTGGGGTGAAGAGTCTTGTTCAAGGTTCCACAATTCCATGGAAAGTGGAATATCGGGATAGGAGCCCACATCTGCCCAGCTCCCATACCTGGGTTGTGTGTTCTCAATTTCCACTTGGAAGTGTGGTATAGAACGGTGATTTCACCCTTGCCAGGACAACAAAGCGCATGTGGAGTTTCTAGGAATTACAGTTGTTCAGCTCTACCTCATATAGTCCTTTGGAGAGCCCAAGCATCTGTATTTCTAAAAAGCTCCAGGACTAATCACCTCTGATGCACAACAAGAATTGAAAGCCATTGATCCAGCTGCAATGATTTACACAACAATTTAACACGAATAACGTTTTCTTTATAGAAGCCCAGACTGGTTCATTCATTCGATAAATACTTTTGAGCTCCTACTACCAGATGAGCTAATGTCCTTGGTAAAGCATCTGTCTCAGTCCCTGCACATGGAAGTTGTTCAGTACTTCAGTTATACTCATCATCCCCTACTGAGAGGTTCCAGGGTTCCAAACACCATGTGAAATGATGGGGACGCTTAGTGGGAAGTGCCGGAAGAGACAGGCAGCGACACCATTAGTGTACCTGCAGACTCAGCCCCAGCATGAATGTATACACGGGGAGGTGGCCCGTGGAGGTGGGCAGAGGCTTTTACAGAGGGGTGTCAAGTCTGAGCTGCTGTTGAGATACACACGGATATAGGATAAGTGCTCATGCCTTCTTACTGGAAGATCCTGGGCTAAGGGCTGAGACATGCACTTACTATCCTTAGCCTCACGCTAAGCACTCTTACACCAGCAGTGTGTAGACACTGGGCCAGACTCAGTTTTCAGCAGAAGAGAAAAACTGGGGTTCAGGGGATGCAAATGCCCAGCCAGGAGCCAGGATCCTGGCCCCGGGGAGAATTCTCAGTTACATTCTTCATTCTCCAAACCCTCTGAGAACTGCTAGGTAGGAACTCCTGCTCCTGTATACACCTGAAGGAAGGCCCAGTAGCAGACACTTCATTCATGTAACAGTTTTGCCCACGTCACTTCTGAGTCCCACTGCCCCAGGGATAAGGAGGCCTCCCTCAAATGGTGCTGAAGAGACTCACGGAGAGTCTCATCACAAGGTCCTTTAAGGGAGTAGTCCCTTGGCCACCATTCACTGAGCAAGTCCCATGGGGCAGGTGCTGCATAAGGCACGTGGCACAACTTCCCTCTTTGAAGCTCAGGGCAACACTGTGAGGTTGGCATAAAGAGGGAAAGGCACAGGAGAGAAATCTCTACATGCATTTGAAGAAGCATCAGAACAGTGGAGGCAAGGGAGGGTGCCGAGCCAAAGGAAGTGTCCCTCAGATCACACCTTCCACAGAGAGCAGGAGTACAGTGTGGGGGGACGTAGACAGAGGCCGCCCCTTGGCCACAACTGTGGGGCCCGGCTGCTCCTCTACCACTGCTACCTGGGTGGCCTCTGTCAGCTCCTGTCTGCTGCAGAATCAGGGGCCAGGGAGGGCAGGCTAGGCAGGAAGCCACAAGAATTCCAAGCTTCCAGCCCAGTGATGGATGATTCATCCCTCACTCCTCATGTCATCTCCCATTTGTGCAGTTCTCATCTTTATTTCATGAATATTTTATTCTCAGAGCAATGACTCCACTTCCCCCATAAATCTAGTGGGTGGCTCTTTACTGCATCCGCTGAGCTTGGTGTACTCACCTGCACTGGGTAACTATATAATCATCTGATTCCTCAGAAGAACATATGAGCTTAAATCCACATGAATATTAAGGGGTTGAATGCACAGTACTACTCTTCCTCAAGTATGGGTCTAAACTCTGAAGACATCTCAGCACAAGCCATTAAACATGACTAGGACTCCACCCAAAGACAGGTCTCTGGCTCTTAATAAGTATGGTCAATGCCCCAAAATAAAGCATTCTAAGATGAACCAGACATTCGCACCTAATTGCAAATGCTGCTCCATAAAACACAGCCAATGAGTAACAGAAAGTTGGTTTGAATTCAATACCCTCATTATTTATTGAAGGTTTTAAATATGCTTCTAAAATCCTATTGTTTCTAACCCTTCCCTGGTTCCTACTCCCTAGTGATGAGGTCCAAAGCCCCTGGCATCGAAGTCCTTCAGAGCAAGACCCTGCTTCTCACTCCAGCACCCTCCACTCCCATCCCCTTGCTGGTGCGAATACTCTAGCGCCCAGGGCTCTGGGAGGTGTCATAACTTCATAACGTGCTGTTCACCCCACCTAACAGGCAACTTCCAATCTCATCCCAACTCTAGGATATATACCAATCCTTCAACACTCAGCTCTAACAACCCCAAGCCCTAAACTCACCACAAACCGGTACCCCTACCCCTGAGGACCCTGCCATGCCTTGGCTGGGGGGGGGGCCCTCAGCATTTGATAGGACCAATTGCTCACTTCAGGGCAGCTCTGATCAACAGGATGGTGACAACCTGGCTGACTTCTCGGGACTATCTGCCAATGTGGAGGTAAGCCCCCTGAGGGCAGGGGCTGTGTCCCTACAGGTGTACTTACTAAAGGGAGAAGAAGAGGGAGGGAGAAACTTCATCGGAAAATCAGAAACCATAAAGACAGGAAAAAGATGGAACATTTCCTTCTTGTACCATGAAACACCCAAAGAGGCTGGAGGAAAGGCAGCTACTGCTTTTCCAACGTGCCTCTGCATGTGTTCTCATTCTTATCCAGAAGCAGGTTGGTGGCCTGGGCAGAAAGTTCCACATTTTGTAAGCAAGACCAGTGTATTTCATCCTCACCTCTTGTGCCTGAGGTCCTGGGCTTATGCAGAAGTCAGAATGGAAGATAGAATGCTTTCCTGGAAAGAAGGGAGCTGTTCCCCTCAGCTAGGTCATCCCCTTTGTCTCCTGGTCTTTCTCTGTCTCCCTCTCTTTTCACCTCTGCCTTCTCTCTCTCTCTCTCTCTCTCTCTCTCTCTCTCTCTCTCTCTCTCTCTCTCTCACACACACACACACACACACTGACCACACACACACACACACACTGACAATTCATTCTGGGCTGTCCAGGCTGGGCCTGTCTCTAAACATCAAACTGGAGGATGTGAAGGAACATGACTGAAAGCAGACACGGACATCCAATCCCGGGGGAAGGATGGCCTCTCCCTGGACCTGACTCACAAAGGACATTCTGGAGGGCTGAGCCTGAGCCTGTGTCCCCCCAGTCCCCACTCTGCCCACACCATCCCAAGACAGCGTCTCCATGACAGCACAGTGCTTGCCAACCTGGAGAATCTCTCCTGCTGTCCTGGTCCAAGGGGAATTTGCACAGAAAAAAATCAGGCTCTGGGCTTAGGTAAAAACAAACAACAACAACAACAACAAAAAACCCACAAATAAACAAACAAAAACAGACTGGATGCAATGTGAGCTGGTCCTCCCTGGTCCCATAAGGAGTAGCTCCAGGACCACCCCACCCTGGCTATCAGCTGATGCTTCTGCATATAGACCTGGGTGGTGAGAAGCAGATGAAAGGTGCCTTGGCCATGGCGAGGAGGGGGAGGCTGCCGAGGGAGATATTTGCGGCTCTTCCATAAAACTACTTATCAGAATAATTCACTGCCATTCCCAGAAACTTCATACAAAATTGTCTAATAGCAAAAGAAGTTTGGGACGGAACCATTTCTTTCTTAAGTATCTCCTTCCTTCCATCCTGTGGTCCAGGGGTGATAGGAGAGACACCAAGGCTGTGAGAGACGCAGGTCTTGCATTTCCTTACTTGGAGGAATACAGAAGGTATGAGAAGAAAATGTCCCCCGAACATTTCTGACATACTGAATCAAACAGCAAGCTCCTTCCAGCGAAACCTAAGTGTGATGACAGGGAGCTCACTGCCTGGTATGAGTGAAGAGTGTGTCCTCACCCCACCCCTCCCAGGGGCTCCACCACAGACTGATGTACGGGGTGTGACCAGTGTCTCCAGGTGCCAGAGATGGTGGCCATGGCCTGCGCTGTCTCTTTGGATTTGGCGCTGGTTACTTTACTCCTCTTGTTTGAAATGTGTATCTGTTGTTGCCACATAAACCATACGTGGAGCTGTGATTCTAGAAGTAGCTGAGGTGTATGTGGCCCACAGTGCCAGCCCTCTGATGGAGTGGCCGGCCTTGTGCTGGGATGCCTGTGTGTAGGTTTCTGCCAGGGGAGCAGCGCCACCAAACAACATTCCTTGCCACCCTGCCTTAGAGGATTTGTCTGCAGGTGGACCTTAATGAAGACTTCATATTTAAAAAATGAAATAAATAAAGAGCTTGAAAAAGAGCAAACACAGGATGAAAAGAAAGTGTCGAGGGCAGAATCAGGAAGGGAGTTTCGCCCAGAACCTGGACTCTGGACGGAGCCACAGTGTTCCCTGCGCTGGGTATGGCTGGAGGAAAGTGGGCAAGGCTAAGCCTTACAAGGAGGAGCGAGAGAAGAAGGAAGGGATGATGGGATGGGCAGGGGCCGGTCCCCCATCATGTGCTGGGACAGCAGTCCCCATGGCCCTTGGGGAGAAGCACAGAGAAACAGGAAGGAATCTGGTCTCCTCTCTTACCCTACAGTTGGTGTCTCCAGGTCAGGGTGGAGGCACAGGGATGGTGGGGGTGGGAAAGGGCTCTCTGGCGCTGCCCATGCTGTACCCACTCTACAGTCAAAATCGGGACTTCAGTGGCCACGGCTGGTACCTTGGCACTTTGTTCAAGCATGAAAATGCCCCTTACATTTGTCCTGTGGCTTTAAAACCAAGATACAATGACAACACCATCCCCCACTATGAAACAGTGTTGCTCCAGACAAGGGACTTGGGTAAATACTAACTGGAAGAAAACCACCTGCCGAGTGGCCGAGTGGGACTCTCCTGCCTCTAGGCTGCAGAAAGCAGAAGCAGGACCCCGGGCACGGACCTCTTTGGGGGTCTCCTGGTGGCAGCGGTTGCTATTCCACCACAACTCCAGGGCGGCCACCAGGCAGGCAAGGAGGAGGCCGATCGCCAGGATGCAGAAGACGCCGGCGAAGCTGTGCAGTTTGAGGGACTTGCCGTCGGCCTGGGCGCTGGCGTGGCTGCTGAGGTCGCAGCGGCCTGTGTGCGGCCACCACTTCTGCTTCAGCACATCCAGGTCCCCAGTGTTTTGCAGCTCCAGGATCCTACAAGATACAACCCACATGAGCCAAACCGCTGGCCTCATCAACACACCCCCACAGGGGTCCCTGGCCCCTTCCCCACCATGCTGCCCACCCCCCACACAGATAACGCTGAACCATCACAGCAGCTCTCATCCGCCGCTGCTCCCCTCCCAATCCGTTCACTCCCACAAGCAGAGTGCTCTTCCCAAAATCCACACTGGGTTTTCTCACTCTCCTTCTCAAAAGCCTCGACGCCCTCTCCCGGCCAGTCCCACTGTCCATGGAGAAAGTCCAATCACAAAGCACACAAGGACCCTTCACATGGAATCCTACGGCAAACTCTGAGCATGAAACCAGGAAATCCAGAAATGAACGAGGGACACACTCAGACTTAGGACACTCACGCTTCTCTTTCAAACTTCAATACGTCTCTCCCACTACAATTCACCACATCATTCATTCATTCCATTAAAGGGGCCTCTGCGTTGGGCCAAGTACAATGCTCAACATTGCTGAGCTTATACTGTAGAGACACACACACGAACATTAAAAGAATTCGATGTGGAGACAAGCTGTGATCAATACACCAAAAGGAGCACGGGGCTAGGAACTGGTATATAGGGAGGGTGGCCCAGACTGGAGAGATGACCTCCTCAAGGAGGTGAGAGGTCCGTGGAAACCTGAAGGATGGTTAGTCATGAAATAGCTCCCTATCACCTCGCACGTTCTGCGTGTCAAGAAGTCTCCTAAGTGCTTGACAAATAGTGTGTCACGCTCATGTCAACCCTTAGAGATGGTTACTTCCCTTTTTCCATTTTTACACAGAAGGAAACTGAGACAGAGAGCGATGAAATATCTTGCCAGTCACTTTGAGGCTGGCAGGGTTAGCATTCAACGAGGAGAAGGAAGAACCTCCGTGAGACAAGACCCATGTTTGAAAGTCTCATCTGGGGTAAATGCCCGGATGTCTGAGAAGCTAACATGTGGCCCGTGAGACTGCGGAGTGGAGCGTGAGAAGGACAGTGAGAGGAAGAGTCAGAGCAGGCAGAGCCAAGAACATGGGCTCTGAGAGGGCGGGAGGGAGTTTGTGTTTTATCCTGTGTCCAAAGAGGGGGCAACCCCTCTGCTCTCATATTCCCCAGGTGGCTGGATGGCAGTTTTCCTTTGCTGTGGTGTTTTAAGGGCTCCCTCTAAAACCCCGGGGTCTGAGCAGTGAGCTAGTGTAGCTGGTGGCCTCCCGGCTCCTCACATCCAAGCTTTTCCATTTGGGGAGGGGGCTCTTTAAGCCCAGTCTCTGGCAATGTGTTCAGCTGACAGCACCTTCTGGACCTCTCTGAGCCCTCTGGGTATACAGTTTGACAGCAGTGGTTCTTTAGAGCCAAGAGAAACTCACTGCCAACTGGTCAGTTGAGCAGTCTCTGCCCTGGGTTTGCATTGCAGGCCAGCTGTGTGCACAGGCTGTGACTGGTGGACAGGGAGGGTGACAGCCTGGAGGAGGTTCCCTGACCTGTGGGCATCAGGGGTCCAGCACAGCATGGCCTCTCGATGGCTGGGAACAGCCTGACTCAGTGCAAACAGGAGGCTTCGTAAGCACCAGATGTCAGCTGGCTGTCCCCAGACAAGTGACTTGCCCTGTTAACCTCGGCTTCCTCATCTTGGCCACATAGTCCCATGATCCCCACTACGTGCACTGATCCTTTGGGACAGGGGCTGTGTTTTACTCTCCATGTTTTCTGCTGAGCAAGCACAGTGGCCAGCACACCTTGGGCTATCAGTGGATGTTTGTTGCATCAATAAATGTGTGAATATATTCACTGAATATTGAAAATGGACCTAAACTAACATGGCCATAGTGAGATAATTAGATAAAGTCCATTAAGTTCCCAGGGTACAGACCAGCACAAAAGACTTGGCATGTGGCTGCACAGCTAGGAGCTTGGTCCTTGAGACAAACCCATGATTCACATGTTGCATTTATGTGGCGTGGGCTCATCCTCAGTATCCGCTGAGGCCATAGGTCTCTCACATGGATATCCCCTGATTATCTGGGCAGCTGTAGTGTCCCACTACCTCCGTGTGGCTTAGGACATGTTAGGGAAGCTTCACGTCTGTACGTCCACTGGCTCATGATGACTAGCCATTAATTAAGTCTCTGCTGGCTGGACCAAGCAGGCTGGGCCTCCGGCAGTTACAAGAATCCAGGGCGGGATATGCAGGACCTCAGGGCCGTCAAGAAGACTCGTGATCGTGATCGAAGTACTGACTCACCATGGAGAGACAGCTGAGCATCGCGTTTATTGGCACAGATTCTGCTCTGTGCGATGTCAGCTCTAACCCGGGCTCTGCCATCACCGGAGCCCTGTTATGAAACCTCTCAGCTTTAGCGCTCTCATCACTAAAATCTGAGATCATAATAAATGCACCTACCTCACAGAATGATTGTGACAAAACGAAAAGAGGGAACACATGCAGACCACTCAGCCCGTGATCTGGCAAGTAATAAGAGCTCCATCCGAGCTGGTTGATACTCTGGTCGCAATCTGACGACCATATTGACCAGCAGCCCTACAGTCCAGTAGGGACTCAGTAAAATGCGCTGCCTTTTACTGAGAACATGGAGGGGGCTGATCAATCTACATTCTTTTCATCCTCAGAACAGCCTGCAAAGTAGGTTCTACTATGTCTGTTTTACCTATTGTAGACTGGAGGCTCAAAATCTATTGCAACCGACTTGCCCATTAGAAAGTGGTTGCAATTAGAAAGCGGTAAAGCTCCTCTTCAGAACTGGGTCATGCTGACCTGGGAGGCCATGCCCTTTCCAGAACACCAGGCCGCTAAGTGCAGTCGGCCTGCTCTCTGAGAGTCAGGTTCTGGCCTCAGGGATGGTGAGACTCTGGCCCAAGTATGGCTGTGGGGCCAGACCCCCACTCTTCTGCTTGCTGACGACAGTATCAGGAAGGCTGCTTAATTTTGCTGATGCATCTCTTTTTGCTGCTGTTTAGAACTGCATGTATTTTTTATGTCCAATATTATTCTAGGAAGACTGTAAGGCAATTTATAGGAAAACAACGAATAAAATAAAAATCAAATCAAAAAGAAAATTTAAATGTAAGCAACTGAGGAAAGATAAAACAAGTCACAGGAACAAAATGAGTCCTAAAACGAGGCTAAACTAACGCACACCATCATAACCTATACCGCTTATGAGGAAGCCAGAGCAATAACGGCCACCTCCTGAAGCCCGTTGTTCTCTTTTCCAGACAGATATAATTGCAGGTGCTTTCCTCCAGTCAATAGCTGTGGAGCCTGCTACACAGTAGGTACTCTATAAACGGCTATCGAGTCGCTGAACATTTATTGAATGCCCACTCGGCACGCGATGGTCCACAAATGGGCGATAGTTCTCAGCCTCAGCCACACACAGCTGTAGTCCATAGACCCTGTCCTCTGCCAAAGCCGGAAGGCACATCCTCATTCAAAGAAATAGCTTAGTTCCCAGGATGAAGGGAAAGAAGGTCACCGCAGTTCCAGATAAGCCTGGGATTTGCTATGTACACGGGACCCGTTTTCTGTAAATGGCATGGCACATTGCCTCCTGGGCCTGCCTTTTGCTCCTCTCAGGCATGCCTTAACTGGGGACAGCTCACAGTTCTGTAGGCGCCTGCAACAGAGCCTCGAAAAGAACCATTGGCAGCAGTGAATGGGCAATGTGAGGTCTGAGCAGCCCCGCAAGTAGACACCCATCTGCCCAGGCCAGGACGGGAGGACACATCCAACCCAGGAGGGGCTCCACACGTCACAGAGACAGATGACAATACTTCGGGAGGCCAGCACGGTGCACTGGGGACATGTACCTGCAAGTCACAGAGCACACGGACTTCTGATGAAAGTAAACAGTAATAAATCATTTCTTGCCAGAATACCAAGGAAACTGAACAGGCTACTTTTCTTTGTGGTGACCCACGGAGTCGGGGCAGCAGTCCACAGGGTCTCCACTGGGAGAAACTTTGAATAGAGCCTCACAGTGAGCAAGCATCATAAGGCACAGGCCTGTGGCAGGCAAGCCTGCCCCCTGGGACCCACAACCCAACACTGGCCCTGGTCCATTGCACTCTGGAGCCATGCAAAGGACGTCAAATTCCTTGTGCACCCAGAAAGTCTTACGATATTGGGGTGAACTAGCACCCTCTCCCAATTCATCTCCTTCTCCAGGTTGAGTACTCTCAGGTCTCCCTCTGACCTCATTGGAGATCCTCACTGCCCTGACTCCATTGACCATCCAGCTGGGAACCAAGCTCTCTCCTCTCTCCTGTGCTTCAATGCTCACTTCAGCAGACTTTCAGATCGTGGAGCAGGGCGAGTGCATAGGGACTAAGCTTCCTTTGCGGGGACCCTGTGCTTCTGTGAGCTCTGTCTTGGGGCACATTAGCTGTCTGGTGCTGCTGCTGCTGCTGCTGCGTTGGCCCCACTAACTCCCTGACCATCTGTTCCAGAGAGATGCTCACAGGTTGATGGGCTGTGGAATGCCCTGAGCCTTCTGTCTCAGAAAACCTACTGGGGTAAACCTCAAGAACACCAGTGTATTATGCACCTGGAGAGAAGCCATTCTTTCTTCATGCCTTTAATCTGAGCAATTGATAAATCACGACTCCTTCTTCTCTCTTGTCAGTTCTCTCTGCTCCAGGGAGCAAAGGGAGGCACAGAATGTGTACTTGATTAAAACCTAGAGAAAGCCCAAAAGCCTCATTTAACTTAATTAGTTCTACCCCTTTCCCCAGTTTTGCAAACAAGCCTCTGAATGGATGAGTCACAGGCCCCACTCCTCGGCTTTTCCCGGATTGGGTGTAGGCTCAGGTGCTCAAGATGGGAAGATCCCACTTAAGCTCTAGGAGGTAGGAAAAGGGAGGTGATGGGGCTCAGAGCACAGAAGGAGGGCTCAGCGGACTTGCCTTCTTCTTCCAACTCTGCCAGTAGCTGGCTGAGCGACCCCAGGGGTCAGTTACCCTCTGAGACCTTTGGGACATTAAACTGATGCTCTCTGATGACTCCTTCCCCTCCAAATGGATGGTCTTCAGTGCTGGAATGAATGTGTTAATCAGGCAACTGGGGTTTGCCCCTAAACCTGGGCAGGTGTTCACCTTTTCACCTGGATGGATATGTCTGCCACATTTTGGATTTTGGTAGACCAAGACAGAGCCTGTGCTTAGGGACTCCTCTCTGGGCTCTATAGTTATGCCCTCTTCACCCCCCAGGATGTCATGTCACAGAGGACCCAAGACTTCGCTATCTCTGAGGACAGCAGCCCTTGTTAGCAGGCTAGTTACTGGGAAAAGGCCACTGAGCTTACCTGTGCTCTTCACTTCCACCCTCTCTGGGGAGGCCAGGTCACCTAGTCAAGGACTAAGGTAAGCTCTTGTGGCAGTGAACAGGGGTAGGACGATGGGAGACTATTCTTCTCAAGGAGGTTGGCCAGGTGTCCAGACAGAGAGCACTTGGAAAGTTGATGATGCCCCAGGGAACAGAGAAAATAGGCTCAAAGACGGACTCGTACCAGAACATCACACGGAAGCAAACTAGACACTGTACTCATTTCCGGTGGAGAGTATCTGTTTGCCTTGCTTTACGCTGAATACTCCTGCTTATCCAGCCCTCTGCCCACTTCCCCAACATGCCTACCATTTGCTAGTGTTAGTTACCAGGAAGCTGATCTGGGGAGGATGGGGAAGACGCAGGTGAAGAGGACCAGGCCCCTCCCAATTCCGGTAGACAGCATCTGCCCCCCTGGCCCAGGTACTGATGACTCTGGAGTCCTTCTACTTCTCTGGCCCCACTTTTTTTTCAAGTCTCCACATTGACTCTTCCCATGTTGCATTTATTTTAAGAAGTAACTATTGGGCCCTTGCCAGAGCCAATTAATTGTTCATTTAATTTTAAATGACTGGCTGACTCCTACTCATCCTTCAGGCCTCAGGTGTCACCTCTTCTGGGAAGTCCTCCCTGGTCTCCTGGGTTTGTTCACAGGCCTGCCTCCACCCCCAGAATATCCTATCTGTCACACTTACTGCCCTGTGCTGACTTTGCCTGCTCACATCACAGTTCCCACCAAGACTATACACCTTCATGGGAAAGGACCACATACTTCTTCTTCCTTATCCCAGCACCTGGCACGGGACGAGTTGGGGGTGGGGGAGGAGCAAGTACTGGTACATAGTCTCGTGCTGAGGAGACTGTGATGAATAAACGAGTTGGCGTTGGCTCTTCTCTCCTAAGAAGAGGGTACCCTCCAACCCCAGCACAGGTGGCTGCTGGGCCTACCTCTGGGAGAAGAGGTCCCGGTAGGGGCTGCCATGCTGCAGGGCGATCCCATAGCCCTTGCTGCTGACGCTGTTGCTGATGACAGTCACAGAGCAGTCGTCGTCCGTCAGGGCTGCATACTCCACCACGGCCACATCCCACAGAAAGGCATAGTTCCCCTTCTTTGCCTGAAAGACCAAAATCACCACGAAGTCAGGCAGGCCTGGCCTGCTGTATTAGCTTCAAGCAGTGAGGTATCTCCATGGTGGGATTTGAGGGACCCTCCTAAATGGTCCTTCTGCGCACCAGCCAGCACAGCACACTCTCCTCTGATTTTCGGGTGTACAAAGTCCACCGCTGTGGTTAGACAGGAAAGGACGTGATGCTGCCTCGTAGGCTCCAGTGCAGCACGTCTCACAGGGGCGTGGATCTATGTCCCTATTAGCAGGCTCACCTTGGAGCCTGCAGAAAGGCTGACCCCAAGGAACTGAGATTCTTCCAACCAGATATTTAGGGGGATCACAATAGTATCCATTTAACATTCCTACTTGGAATTTGACTGAGCCCTGGGTAGGCTGAACGTGGGCGGTGGCCCTAAATTCAGTGGCCCCAACTTAATGTCTAAATCGTGAATGTGCAAGGCCTGGGGAAGACCCCGTTAAGGAGAGGGTCCTGATGATCACGGGGCCAGGCTAGGTTGCTGCTACCCGCTTTGCCCTGCACACACAAGAATGAGCACATCCATACGCGCACGCACAAGCACATCCACATACAAGTATACATGTGCATGCGCACATGGATGTGTACATGCACAGGATCAGGTTTCTGGTGTCACCGTCTTTGTCAATGCAATGCTTCATTATTCCACCAGGAATGTCCCGGCAGCCACAGCTAAAATCCTACTCCACTCCACCCATTCATAGAAGACACTCAATTCTATCCCGAGCCAGAACTCTGATTGTGCCCAGACTTTGGGCACTCAGAAAAAAAGTGTGCTGCTTTGTTTTCTGGAAGGAGATGCAAACTAGGCATTGTCACTTGGCCAGCGTAAAAGTAAGCATAATGCTCTTCATGCAGCAAAGTTTCTGCTGTTATTTCTATAGTGAGCACATGCTTCTTTGATTCCCCACCCCCTCTGACCACAACTCCCATGAGATGTTAGAAAGACCTCAGTCTGGGCTTGGTGGCCAGGCTGAAACGTTACAGACAACAGATGGCCAAGCTGACAAGCTACAGGCTTTATGGTGTTGTCGAAGGTATGTTCCTGTCTCCTTCCTTTATTCAGTTGCGTCTTCATATCCACTGAGACTTTCCAGAGTGCCATGGCTGTTTAGATGAAGCCAGTCAGATCTGAGTTCTCTTGGGACCCTAAGAGCCCACGAGCCAACGTGGCTCATTTTCTCCTCAGAACTTTTCGATCAGAAGAATTTGTGGGCAGAATATGGCATTCCCTGGCAGAAACAGGCTGCTCCTAGCTATTCAGTTTTGCACAACGACCTTGTAAGAAATGACACACTTGTACCACCCATTGACTTTCACCTCAGGAAGCAATTCAAGTATTACATCAAATCCTCAGTCCTTGAAATTGGCCAGGCCCATTTCAAAAGTCCCTAAAGGACTTTGACCCAGGTTACAAAATTACCCGTACACCCATTTCTCTCCCGCCACACAGAAAGATAACAGTCTTTGAAATTTTTGTCCTGCTGACAAACAAGTTTCTTCATGAAAAGTTATACATTTTCAAACTCTTAAGTTACCGAGTTTCTCAGCAAAATGTTGACTTATGACCTAATATTTGGTGTTAGCCTGACTTTGGAGCATTTTATATCCATGCTCACAATTCAACATGACAATCAGACATTGTTATTTGTACGATTTCAAAAGGGCATGTCATGTTGAAGGAAGAATTAAGATCAGGTTCACATCTACCTTTCAAGTGATATTCCAAAAAGGAAAAAAATAAAAAAGAAACTGGACCAGATGGAGTAGAAACGGACTCTGACAAAAGTCTAGCCATCTGAATGGGGCACTTAGATTTCTTCAAGACACAAGCATCTGTGACTCCAGTTTGGGCTAAGTGACAGGTGAGCACAGTCGCATAAAAGAAGCTGCATTTATAGTCCTGCTGGCCTAAGCTCAAAAGACAGATAATGTGGAAGAGATGCTGGCAATGTCTCAGCTGCAAATCCCTAATCGGGAAGGCAGCAAAGGAGAGAGGGGAAAGTAGTTCTCCTTCTTGAGATGCTGAATGACCCCAGCTCCTCAATTTCCAATTTGTAATCAGGCACTAAATTTACTATTGTATTTCTTATGTCTGTTTCAAGAAGCATGTGCTGATCTCCAATCTCCCTGACAATGCCAGAACGGGGAGGACCGGGAGAGGCCTTCGTACCATGTCTTGTATGTGGGCCAAATCAGAAGCTCCAACTGCATGGGACTCTAGTCTCATGCCACACTCTCCATCACCGACATCCCTTCCCCACTTTCTCAGCATCCCAGAGCTTCCTCCTCTCTTAGCTCCACACTGAGGAAAATGCAGTACCAAGATCTCCCCTGGACTTCCCAACTTCATCAGTTTCCACAAAAACTTTCAGGACCTTGCAGAGGTCTCCCCAGACTTTTCTGCATTGTCACAGACACTGTGTGAGACAGAGGGCTTCTTTGGTCTGACTATGTTCTTAGGAACAGGTCAGATGCCAGCTATAAGAAGCGCAACCATCATGGCTACATCCCCTTTACAGAGACCCTCTTTTTGCCCCCATGCAGAATGAGCTCCAGCCCCCGCAAAAACTTGTAAGATGTGCCTCTTCCTTGTAGGATCAGAACCAGTTTTACATGTGGCCTCTGATAATTACTTATCCACCGTCTTATTCCGTGCTGCCTATTATTCAAAAGCTCTGGCTTCTTCATATGTAGGGGATGCCAGATATATCCAACATCTGCCTCCAGGAGAGCCCAGAATTTCCTCTTTCTCTTCCCTCGTATCATAAGCTCATCCTCTTCATTTCTTGAGTCTGAGAATTTCCACCATTTTGCTCCCAGGTCCAGCCTCCTCCTCTGTGGGCTCCGCCTCTTATCTATTCCCTTCTTCCACTGGGAAGACTTTTCTACCCCTCTCCCTCCACTTTCCGTCCCCTCAACTCCATGTCAGAGACCTCTCCCACTTTGAGACATTTTCATTTCTTATTTATATTAACTACTCATTCTGTTGAGGATTTTTTTCCACTTTCTTAGATGATTTGCCAATAATTTCCATAGCTCTTGGGAGTCTTGGGCTGTAGTCTCAGGACCCAAGATAGCCCTAAAGGGCTCTCTAGGTTTCTATGCAGAAACACAAATATAAATGTCTATAACGTAAGTAGTGGAAAACAATAGGATGGGTACACTATCATTACTGTTCTGTATACACATGAAGTGTAACATGCAAAAAGATGAACAGGATTGGTACATAACTGAGTGGGATTAGGGAGTTTAGGACAAGCTGATTAAATTTTTTTCTTTATTCTTGTTACACAATCTATGCTATCATATACTACATAGGCACCAAATCTTATCTCCAGCCTCCTGTGTGCCCTTGGTGCCTGGAGGTGCCCTTGCCATCCACAGAACACAAAGCCTGGCAGAGCTCTCCCTTTTCACAGGGCACTGGCTCCCAGACACTACCCAAACACTTGGGAAAGTGTCCTTTATATCCTTGGCCTGCATCTGAACATTTTGCTTCATTTCATTCTCCCCTTTTGCTTATAAAAAAAGAAAATGAGAAAACAAAAGGTACTTGGTTCACACATAAAAAGAATAGATATGAGGACTTTAGAGAAAGGAGGAAAACACAGCTTTGACATTAGAGAAAGTCAAGGGCATCGGGGCATCCATTTGCGGGATGCCAGGACAACAGCAGGTAGACAGACCACCCCTGGCTTGTCTCCCAGCAAGCATCTTAGCAGACAGGATCCAAGCCCTTCCCTGAAGCCCTCTCCGTCCCCAGACCACCCACACACCAGAGCGCTACAGATGGAAAGGGACAGAGATCAAGAGGGTGTCTGTCCCCAGTGCTTAGCGCATCCTCCTTCACATTCGGGGTAACATAGTCAGCCTATATCACTAGAGGAAGGTTAGGCACCATCAACAAAGCCACGAGTGAGCTGGGATGCTAAGTGACTTGCTCTCTGCTGCTCCACACTGGTAATACAATGAGATTGCATAGCCTGTCATTGCACCACTGGTCCTGCCCAGCCCAAAACTCACTCGGAGCACAAACTTTCAGAGACAATAGCCTTCAAGACAAGAACTTCATTAAGCTCTTCTACTCCATCCCAACTGCTTTTGGAAAGGGGCAAGCCACCACATTGTTACTGAAACGACAATGCTGGGGCTGCCCAACATCAAACACAAATGTTTACCGGAGAGGAAGTGCTGAAGGAAATCAGGCGCCTGCAGTGCCAGGTACAGGGAAGGTGCTGGGGCCCTCAGAAACCTGATTCTCTTTCCATCCATGGTGTTACTCTGAAGGGCAGAACATTAATCCCATTTTACAGATGAAGTAACTGAGGCTCAGGAAAATAAAGTAACTTGTCCCAAACAAATGCAGATAGTGAGTAGCAGAACCAGATGGACCTGCCGTTCATCTGCTTCCAAAGAAGCCTGTGCTCTCCCTCTGCCCTGCCTGGACTCATGAAGGGAGAGCTGGGGAAACGGCTCCCCATGTCCCCACCCTCTGAGCACTTCCCAGGAGAATGCTGCTGGTGACCGAACACACTGAATTAGTGATGATTGTGTGTCTCCAGCTTTACAAACAGAGGTGGTTCATGGAGCTGTTGAAACACTGGAGCTGTTGAAACACTGGCAAAGGGAGGACACGGGGGCCTGCACCATCTGTGTATGGAGTCGTTAGGATATTGGGGACTCCTTTGGGACATTATCCATCCTCATGTGCTTTCACCGTCCAGTGACACACACATTGCCTCTCCTTAGCAGCCTTCACCCACCAATGCAGGCTGAGCTCTCTTGAGTATCCCATGTCTTAGCTTCTCTGGTCATGCTCATACAATGGCAACTCATTGCCACACACAGCCTGCACCCTGGCTCAGTGACACCTGGGTTACACACGGTGCCAAATCACCAGACCCAACAGTACAAACCCAGGCCATCTGTGGAGAAACAGACAATTTCACATTCTGCTGGTAGGAGTGTGGGCTAGCATGGTATTTCGGGAATGGCAATTTAGTGGGAGAATCAAATGCTTTTAAACGTTCATACATGGCGATTCTACCCCTCGGGATTTATCCTAAGAAATAACTGAGTTCTTGAAAAGATGTTGGTACAAAGGTTTTCAGGGCCACACTGTTTAAACTAACAAGAATTGGAAACAATATGAATGTTCAATAACTGAGAACTAGGAAATGACAGTATTAGGTGATGGAATACTATGTTACCGTTATGATGGCGTTTTAAAAGAGCATTCATTATTAAGGGGAACAATTGTCTATGGTAAACAAGAGCCAACCTGGGTTCTGGACTGACTCCCACTGTTTGGATCCGAATCCCAGCCCCACTGCTTCCTGGCTGTGTGAGTGCAGGTACATCGCTTAACAGCTCCAGGCCTCAGTTTCACTGGATGTGCAATGGTTCATCCCTCACAGAGTTCCAATGAGGATTACGTTTCTCATTACACGTGGCATGCTTGGGGACTTGACTGGCATATGGTTAAGTACTAAAGATTAGGTTGGTGCAAAAGTAAGAGCGGTTTTTGCAATTATTTTTAACCTTTAAAACCGCAATTACTTTTGCACCAACCTAATAAATGACAACCAGCATTAATTATACTGTTTAGTGAAAAAGAACCTGTTATAATAGAATATTTACATTGTGATAGCCTTTTTAAATTATTATATAAAAACTTTCTGTTTATGAAGAATCAAATCCAAGCACCAAGTACAAACAAGGGTGCGCTCTGGGTGATGCCATTGCGGATGACTTCCTTCAATACTTTGTGCTGCCCATGTTTTCTGCAGCTCAGCAAGCATTTCTTGTGTGATTGCAGCTGTCCAAGAGGGTAATGTGAAGGATTCAACGTCCTTCCTTGACCATAATGTAGTGAAAAGAGCAGGACAAACCCACTGCCACACCCCAGATCTTTGGGGAACTTAGTCTCAAGGGCTAATAATGGCGTCCTAGAGGATTATTCTGAGTGTGCAATTACAGGACACAATGCACCGTACCTGGTGTATGCTGAGGGCTCGACACAAGCTCCGTTTCCTCCTCCTTCCTACAGTCCCCAGCTTTATTCGAATCCATCTGTCAGCTGTTACTGAAACATCTTTTCTCCCACCCACTCCTCTCCTGCCAGTCATTCTTCCACTTTGAGCAAGTTAGTGACATGTTCTGTTAGTGTGTGTGTGAGTGTACACATGTATGTATGCAATTGTGTGTGTGTGCAGGTGTGTGTGTGTGTGTGTATAAGCACCACAGCACCCAAGGAAGCAGCAGAGAACTGAAGTCAGTTACGAAGCACGTGGAGAACCCCAAAGGGTTCAGGAAAATCAGACCTTCAATAGCGATGAGAAGCCTACCTCTCCCTGGTCTCTCAGAAGAGTGAGAAAAGGTTGTCCAAAGTGATGTAAAAATGCAGGGCGGATCATCAGCAGGTGTTCACAGCCCTCCAGGAGGCTGTAAGGAAACCTTTCACCCAACGAGTGAAAGACAATGACCCTTTACCTGAATCAGCCCCTGGACCAGCAAAAGCAGGCAAACCAGGGCAGGCTCAGTGGGAGGGGCACATGGCAGCTGAGCTCGCCTACAATTAGTGTAATGGCTGCTTTCCTGAAGTGTCCACAGGGTACAAAGTCAATTAGGATCCTGGCTTTAAACCAGAGTGAACAGAATGGAGCTGGACAATGAAATAGCACAACCAAAGGGGTGGCAAGGCCATCTGGTGTGTGTGTGTGGTGGGGGGGGAGCAGGGTGCTGTGTGTGTGTGTGTGTGTGTGTGCATATGGCCATGAACACTGGCATGACTGCAAGCCTGCAGGTTTGTCACGATGGTCCCAGTGAGGCTGCCCATTACCTGGGCAAAAAGACCTAGAGGATGGAGACGTCCCAAGGCTACAGCGCAGACAACGGCTACAGACAGCCAGGCAGTAAGCCTGCAAGACAATTTCTGCAAAAGATCATCTGTCCCATCCTGGTATTGCTGTGTCTTGGACTGACCCAATCAGTAGGGAGGAGCACAGCGAGGGCTAGAGAAAGTGGCATGTGATTCCTCAGGTCACCAATGCCCTTCTTCTTATAGGATCTTCCCTTTCATTCCTTAGCTTTCTTTACAGAATCTTCAACTCTACTTCATAAGAAGCATGGCATGGTATGTGAGTGAGAGCAAGGGTCTGGAGACAGGCCGACCAGGCCCTTCCCTCGCATCCTTGGTCAGCCACCTGAGCCCTCTGATCATGAGTGACCCCTTTGGGAAGACAGGACTAGCAAGCCTCACAGGCTCATACAGAAAGAGACAGCACGGCAAGTGTCTGAGGCACTGAAGGAACTCAGACAGTAAGACGCCATCCTCACGATCATTATAATCATCACTAGCATCATCCTCAGAGCTGAAAGGTTGGATCCTCATTAAAATGCAATTGTCTTGGGGGAAATCACACTTGAAATTGTCCTTAGCCATCAGCCTGGTAAATTAGAGGGACTGTTAGACTGGGTCACAGTCTTGGCCCGGTGACTGACTCACTGCCGATTTATATAAATGGAAGAGAGTCCATTTATAGAGGCCTTCAGGTCTTCTCCAGCTTGAACATTCTCAACGTCCATCATATAGACCAGTGGTTCTCAAAGCATTTTCCCTGAACTACTTGAAAACTTATAAAATGGAGCACTTATAAGAAATGTAAACTCTCAGGCTCCATACCAGACCGCCTGAATAAGAGACTCTGAGAGTGTGGCCCAACGATCTGTGTTTTCATAATCTCTCTAGGTGATCCTGATGGTGCTAAAGTTGAGATCCTATGATATAGACCTCTGTGTCAATTAGTTTCCGATCTTCCCTTGTAAGCATGTTTAGAAAGGGACAGAATATTACGGCTCTAGGATCTTGGATTAGGGCACTAAATATTAATCAATAGAAGAAGAGAAATAATAGAGTTCAGAGACCAAGACTATTGCAGACAAGTATTAGAGGAAAGTCACATGTTTCGTCTTCTTCCTATGAAGCACTCTACTTGGTGCTTTCCCTTCCAGTCTCTTCTTAGAAAGTTGAGGACAAACTTCCACAGTACAAACTATGTCCAGTTTCCAAGGGAATCAAGGCTCAAACAGGACTGTGCCCAAGACCACAGAATCAGCTACTGGCAGAACTTGAACATCTTCCCAGATCTCTGACTGAAAACAGCCTTACCCTCTCCCACATCAAAAGCTTAACATCAGTAGCTCCAAAGGGCCACACAGAATTCCTTGAGCAGTTGTCTCAGTTATGCTGTTGCTTTTTATTTTCTCTTCTGCTGACAGATTCTGGCCAAATTTTTGATAATGATGTATGCCTTCAGCACCTCACACTATAAGGCTTTATGGCTACATTCCCTTTTAGGGCCTCTGACACTCTGGCAAGAAACAGTTTTATTTAGTAAACCAAGTATTATCTTACCGGGAGAAGGTTTCTCAGATCTCCAAGTGATAAGGGGCTGATTTGGTGCAAAGGAAAAAGAAAAGTCCTAACTTGGAAGAATCAACGGCTCCTTCCTTAAAGTCTGAAATTGCACACCCTCAGCAAAACTAGGGGCCATAAAGAACCTTCTCAGCAGGGCGAAGGCACACATTGATTTTCAATGATTTGTCAAAATTGTAAATTGTCCACAGACCATGATAAACAACAATCTAATCTGAGTTATTCCCTGGGAAAGATTAAAAATGAGCTAAAAGAAAGAGTAAATTGGCCTGCCTAGATACAAAATAGATTACAAAGAGAAAAGAATACGGAATGAAAAATGTCATCTTAGGGAAGGGAAACAAACTAAGAATACATGAATCCAGGCAGCACAGAGGATCCATGTGCTCAAACATGCCACGAACACATGAACAGGCACACGGATAGGGCCATGCAGATAGTCCCTGGGTACACACACACACACACACACACACACACACACACACACACAGAAAGAAGGAAGCTCTTTCACTGCCCAAGCATGATGCCATGCATACACTTGGTGCTGAACAAATATCTGTAAAACAATTAATGAAGAAGAGTCATAACGACAATCACCATTCATTCAAGTATGTTCTCAAACTTGAGAGGGCATGAGAATCACCTAGAAGGCATGTTGAAATATAGATTACTAATCTCCCCCTGCTGCCCACCCCCAGCTCCTCATTCATTAGGTCTAAAGGGGGCCCATGAATTTCATTTCTAACATGTTCCCCGATAATGCTGAATTTGCTGGTCCAACCTACACACTTTGAAAACTACTGTGTTAAAACATATGCTACAAGGCATTGCACGAATCCCTTCCCATAACCTCTAATCTTTACAGTAATTCTGGGAAGCCCAGCAATGTTATTCCTATTTTTCAGAGGAGATAACTTTTGTCCAGTAGTTAGTTAACTTGCCCAAGATTTCATCTCTGGTATAAGATGAATTTAAGAACCAAATACAGTTCACGTTAACACAAATCCCATACTCTATCCACTACACGAATTTGTCTTAACTGAGAATTTGCTTCATTGAGATGAAGTTCAAGGGAGACTCATGAAACTGCACCCTAAGGCCAGAGTGGCTTTATCATCTGTGGCCAACTCCTCTCAGTGTTTCTTTAGCCATAAAGGGTTGTCGGGAACTGGCTACTAGGACTCCACTGGAAGGAGAGAGAAGCAGTAAAATTGCCTGTGATCACAATTAATATTAAAGACTATTACATAATGTGTTGGGAGACCATCCCTGCAGAGTTTATGTTGAAGAGTCTCATTCTGTAACCCCATTTGTGGCTAAGTATTCCTTTATGGACTTTGCTAAAATGTCAGCCTTGAGAGAGAAAACTCACATAATCGCCTTAAAGCACAAAAGAGGTCACATTTTGACCAGAAAGATCCCAATGGACTCCCATCCTTCACAGAACAAGCTCTGAGCTCTACTTGTCAGGATGTACAGCTTTATAAAGTCAAAGAATCAGAATGCTTTGCCGCTAGAGGAGCCTGGCAGGAGCACTATCCTATTAGAAGCCGGCCTCACAGCCCAGGAATGACAGCACGCACTACAAAGAGCAGTGATCAGTCCTCAGCACTTCTCGGGTAACTACCTGAGGTCTGAGATCTGGGGCCTACAGAGTAAGTTCAAGATCTCTTCCATGTGGAGATTCTTAAAACAGTAGAGATACCAAATATCACTGCTGAGGACTTTCCTTACCATTTCTGTTTCCTTTATCTGATCCTTGGGAGGCATGCTTTTCAGAGCTTTTATTGTTTTTATTACTCTTTCTGATTTGAGTTATCCACCACTTATCTCTCACTCTTTGCCTCTCTCTCTGTCTCTGTCCAGCTCTGTGTGTGCATGTGTGTGCATGTAACATGACAAAAATTTTAAATGTAGGGTTCAAAGCCAATCTTAATATCTGTGTATTAGAGAGTAAGGAGACTTTCAGAGCTACCCATCCCAGTGCAAACCACTATTTCTACTCAAATAGGTTTTATATTATTGATGATGAGAATGATGACGTTGATGATGGTAATAACAGTAGTAGTAATAATAAACACATGATGGTAGAAAGAGTCTGATAATCTTTGGGCAAATTGTTCAACCTTTTTGAGTTTTGCATGCCTTATTTTCAAAAGGGAAATATCACAAAATACCCTGAAGGGTAAAGATAAAATACATAAACACAATGAAATACATAATAACTTTTTTATAAATGTTATTTTCCTTCCCCCTTTTTCCCTTTTTGTTCCTGGACAAACAACATTATACTAACAAAATGGAAATAAAAATAAGCTAAACAAAAATTGCCAAGGAATTGGCTGATGCAATAAATCAAAATTGTTTTCATAAGCAATACCATCTTGATTTTAAAGTACTCAAATAACAAACAATTCAGTTCAAAATGCAAAAACTTAAGTCATAAAACCCAAAGGAACAAATAGAATGGAATCAGCCTGCATTTGTAGCCAGCACTAAGGTGAAGCATATCAGACCTGGGTACAAAGCAAATTATGGGGCAGAGGAAATCTGAAAAATGAAAGCAGGTTTAAGGGGAGTGAACATCTTCCCACCCCTTTAATGAGGAGTTTGCAAATAATCAAAGTTAGCAGGATGGCATGGATATCGGTTTGATTCCAGAGCTTACCCTACCAAATTATAAAAATCGCAAAAGAAAGTAATTGAAGAATTCACAATGTATTTGCTTGGCAATGTTCAAACCCAAAGCAAAGTAATTTGATAAGGGAGGTGCAGTGGGGACTTTCCTTGTATTATCCCAAACCAATCATCATCAAACAGAATTAAATAGCAGGGTATTATAAAGGGGCCAACTTAGTCAACTGTATGGGAACCTGCTCCAGGAGACAGACCCAGCCCCTGTGCCCAACCTGCCCTCCTCACTCCTTCTTGCTTTCCCTGCAACTGGGTGCCAGCAATTCTGCTCATTCATGTTGAAGAAAGATGTATGTGGCTGCATTTCTGCACAGTCTCATTTCTTATTCATTTATTTTATTTGATGTTTAAAAGGATAGAAAGCTTTTAATGTCCATGTGTTTTGCCCCTGTGCCTACCTCTGCTCTAGGCCCTGGGAACAGACAGACAAGTGAATAAGAGACAGACCAGGCTAGGCCCGAGGGAGGCTCTGCGTCTAGTTAGGAAAGTGACAGAGTAGAGCCCCATGGATGAGGTGACGTGTGATGAAGCCGTGCTCTAGGATGCGCAGTGTGTTAAGGTGCTCCTGGTCCTGTTGGCAGGAGGGAGGAGCTCCAGGTGGGGCTCAGGAGAAGTAAATGTCTGGGCTAAGGCTGGAGGAAACTTATCACCACACACGACCCATTCTGGGCCTTCCTCATGATAGCCATTATAATTAAATTAATCTCCTGATTGTCCAAACATTGAAAGAGGACCAGATGGAAGGAACGAAAACCCTGCCTAAAGTAAGAAAGGTAACAAAAATCTTTTATTTTTGACAACATACTGACCAAGATCAGTCTGTCTTCACTTTGACCTTACACCAATTAGAACTCAATTTTAGAAGGAAAGGATCAAGCACACTTTTACATATTAATCGAGCTTGGCACTAGTAAATAAATTGATGAAATAAAAGATATACTATTTCAACTAGTTAATTGCTGTAGAAATACACGTTTGAGGAAGGGATTAATATGTGCATCAATTCTGATTATTAAAAAAAAGGTAGATGTCCAATTTCCTCAAATCCACCAAAATCCGTGGATCACTGATGACAGTGCCTAATGTGAGCCACGGGGGGGGGGGGGGAGGGAAGAGTTAAAAAGAAAGTGATTTCTTCTCTACTTCAGTTACCAGAATAGAAAAGCAAAATACAGCAAAAATATACATGTACCTATATAAAGAGAAAGAAAAGGAAATATCACAATAAGGGATATGAGAAAATTAGAAAAATATCAATTTACAAAAATATTTTTCCTATAAAAGACAAATCTATAAGGCTTTGATAAAAAAACAAAAGCAAAAAAATAAAACACTGGTAACCTTGCCAGTGACCTGCCCGGAAAGCTCAGAAGGCTAAATGAACATTATCCCCAATATCTGCCACCCCAGTCTTATTCAGTGGTGGAAGAACTTCTCAGAACTGTTTGTCTCAATTGGCCATTTAAGTTTAATAATGAAAGACTGGTTAATGATTACAGTGTATGGTAAAACCTTTCGAAGGAAAGAAGAATGTTTTGTGGACCATTTGTTTTTTCGTGTGTGTGGCACTTTTTAAGTTATTACTTTTTAAAAATCAGTGCTTTTTTTTTTTAATGGAAACAACTTGACCAAAAATCTGTGACAAAATTTTGAAACTCATTAAAACAAAGTTTAATGAGAAAAAAAGATAAAACACTGAAGCCTGAGTATTCTTTTGATTCCAAAGACAAGAATAAAACTAATTCAAAGCCTTACTTTTGGCACTACTCAGTAATATTTGTAGAGAGCTATAAATGTCTATATCCTTTTTTGACACCAAAATTCTACTTTTAAAAATTTGACTTGAAGAAATAAATACAGTAACTGGAAATCCATTGTCATAATGATGTTCATTATAATGTTATTTACATTTGTGAAAAATTGGAAATGACCCAAATGGCAATTGAGAAGAAAATGCTTAAATAAATTATCTTCTATCTATTTGATGAAATATTAATTAGCCACTAAAATGATTTTTATAAAGCTTTTTGTATTAGAAAAATGCAGGATAAATTATAGTTTCTATAACATTGTATTTATATAAAATTTTTGTAGAGAGTAAAAAAAAATAAAAACTTAGACAAAGACAAGAGTTCCTAGCCCCTAATTTAAGTGGTGAAAAAACATGATCGATTGGTTCTTTTTTGCTTATTTTTAGGAATATTCGAAACTTTTCATAATGGTATTATTACGTTTAAATTATAAATGTATTAACTTAAAATCTCCTCTCAAAACCTCTTACCGTTTTAAATGTTGCCATGGATTGGTGGGTATTTAACCTTAGTGAACCTGGAGCTGCGCTGGACCAGAGTTTAAGCATGTGAAGAAGGCTCAAGCATAATAAGTAGCCAAGGCACTTGGAACTAAGCCCGAGATCCCAAGGGGTTCAGCAGACAGTGACTGTAAAGCAGGAAAACACAAATGCCTGCAATCTCCTCCAAGGAAACTACACATTTAGTAATACTAATAACGGGTTTTGCTCATGTGGTGTTCAACTGTCTTTTTGCCTCTTTGGTTTCCATTTTCTTTGTGTGTATATTTTATTTCCTGTTTACCAGTTTTATACCATATTCTCAACGTGTATAATCAAAACAGAAAAGGCATTAGACATTCAGATTGCAAAATGTGTGTACATGACAGGACTACCTGAGGAAGCTTTCCTCAGCCTCACTAAGCAGAATAAATCCCAGCTCTCTGTTCCAATAGCCTTTTCCACGTTAAATCACAGTCTTTTGCTATCTTCCAGAACTCAGTAGGATGCCTTAAAGAAAATGACTAAGTCTGATTCTTTATATTTTGAGCTGAATTATAATGAAAACACAAAATGTGAAAATCCATGGGATTCAACAAAAGCAGTGTTTAAAGGGAAATTTATAGCTTTAAATGCATATATTATGGAAGAAAACAAGAGTATAATCAATGATCTAAAATTTCAACACTAAGCAGGTAGAAGAGGTAAGAGCAAATTAAAACCAAAGTAAATAGAAGAAAAAGTTAACAATAAAGCTGAAATCAATAAAATATAACAGAGAAAATCAATAATGTCCAAGTCGGTGTTTTGAAAGAAAAATTATGTTCATGGAGTAGAAAACTCAGTATTATAAAGATATCACTTTTTCTCAAAATGATCTATAGATTTAATGTAATAGCTATCAAAAGCTCAAGATTTTTTTAAAAAATTGACAGGATGATTCTAAAATTTAAGTGAAAATGCAAAGGATCTAGAATTGCCCAAATAATCTTGTAAAAAACAATGACAAACGTGGAGGACCTAAACTACCTGATTTAAGGAATATAGTTAAGGAATAATTATAAAGCTGCAGTGATCAAGACATTTTTGTATTGGCATAAGAATAGATATATAGATCAATGGAACATAACAGAGAATCTAGAAATACACACACACATACACACACACACTCACACACACACACGGTGCCAAAAAATGTATACATATTTTCAAAAAGGAAAAAACTGTATTAAAGTTGTAACATATAGTGTAATATATACTCAATATATACCGATAACAAAAAATGAATACAAGTGACATTTGACTTTGGCAATTATAAAAGGTGCTCAAAGTGGTTACCATCAGCATAATTTTAATACAGTTTTTCCTTTCTTAAAATGTGTATACATTTTTTTGCCTGTGTGTGTGTGTGTGTGTGTGTGTGTGTATGTATGGCTAGTTGATTTTTAATCAAGGCATATAGTCTATTTGTTAAGTAAAAAATAAATGGTGCTAGGTCAATTGGATATATGTACAGGAAAAGAAAGCAGTGAACTTGAACTACTTCTTTATTCCATACACAAAAACTAATTTGAGATACAACATATACATAAATGTAAAAACTTCTAGAAGAAAACTTGCAACTTTGAAGTTGGCAAAACTTTCTTAGGACACACACACAAAAAACATTAACCATAAAAGTAAAGAAAACTTGATATATAGAGTTTCATCAAAATTAAAAATGTCTACTCCTCAAAAGACACCATTAAGAAAATGAATGGGCAAGTTACAGACTGGGAATTCTATTTGCAGTACTTATATTTGATGAAGGACCTATATCCAGGGGGAAAAATATATAGATAGATAGATAGATAGATAGATAGATAGATAGATAGATAGATAGATATAGATATATCTATATCTATCTATATATATATATATGTATGTATGCATCTAAATCAACAGTGAAAAGATGAAGTGCCCAGTAAATATTAACAAAAGACTTGAACACACAGTTCTTGAAAAAATCTATGTGGATGGCCAATAAACACATGAAAGGGTGCTGGACAGCATTAGTCACCAAAGTATGATGTAATTTAAAACAATGAGATATACTTTACATCCATTAAATTGTCTCGTCAAAAGGACTGACAACACTAAATGTTGGTTAGGATGTCCAGCAACTGGAGCTTGCAGGTACATAAGTAGATATTACTAATGGGAGCATAAAACAGAATAATCACATTGGAGGTGGTGAGGCAGTTTCTTACAGAAATAAACACACAACTACCTTATGACCCAGTAATTCTACTCTTTTGTATTTAGCAAGGAGAAGTGGACATATATCTCCACAAAAAACTTGTACAGAAATGGTCATACTATCTTATTCATAATAGCCATAAACTGCTGACTACTGAAATGTCTGTCAACTAGAGAATGAATAAGCAAATTGAGGACGTCATCAAAATGGCGGTATAAGGTGAGCCTCTGTAAATATCCCCTGGAATTTACAACTAATCAAACAACTATAACTCCACAAAGGACTCCCTGCACAGCAGACAGGCAAGACGAAGAGGCCCACTACTGAATTCACCTAAAGGTGGGAGAATTGCGCCAGGTGGGGAGGAGGGAAGGGAAAAGTGTGGAGACGAAGCCGCGTGGGCGCAAGACGCAGACCTAGCTCAGTGCTTCAAGCTCGCTGCATCCCGGAACTACCGCAGCTGCAGGAGAGTAAAGAACTCAGACTGCTAGGGCTCAGCTTATGGCCCACAGGGCAGAGGGGGCAGCATATAACACAGCTGAACCCAACGCTCATGGCAAAGACCTCTGAGAAAAGACTGAGGGAAGAAGGCTGAAAACGGTGATTTAAGCCCTCACTGCCAAGCAGAGAACAGAAGCCTTAGGCACTGAGACTAGCGGCCCCCTCCCTACCCTCCCAGAGCTCGCCCCGCCCCAACCTGCCCAGTGTTAGAAATGGAACAGTAGCAGTGTCAGATCAAAAGAAAAGAATATTTGCAATTCTGAAAACTGTGGACTGCATACACAGATTCGCAGCCCAACTAGTTTCGGCAAAGGGGAGGGAGCTGTGGAAGCACGGCCGGTTGTGGTGGTGGTCACCGCCATTGCTCTGGGCCACCTCACACAACTCACCCGCCCCTGGCCTCTACTATCTGGGCAGACCCCTGCAGGAGTAAACAGAACTGCTGAAACATACAGGCTCTGAATCTGGTGAAGAAAGAGCTTTGGAACTTCAAAAACTCTCCGCAAACCCACAGAGAGGCATCCCCCTATAAACCAGACGAACTGTTAACAAAGGACAAGCCTGTTTCCCAGTGTGAGAAGCTGGAATAGTGCAGAGAAAACATAGCACTACTGTGTGAGAGAGGAAAAAAAAGGCTACAGTCGGAGAGAAAATAAAACATTCTACGAACAAGTATTGGAAAACAATACCTCTTACTATCTACATGTTGCAAAACCCACTCCTATAGATGTCTAGGAAGATAAAAATAAATCAGCAATTGCCATGAATAACCAAGGCACCAAGACAGCTCAGAAAAAAAGTGAAAAGTCTCCAGAAAAGGAACTTAAAGAAATGGAATATGTGACTTCAATGACAGAGAATTCAAGATTGCAGTTCTGAAAAAACTTAACGAGATGCAAGAAAACACAGAAAGGAAATTTAATGAACTCAGAAACACAATCAAAGAACAACATGAGCTTTTATGAAAGAGATTGAAATTTTCAAATAGAACCAAATAGAATTTCTGGAGATTAAGAACTCAGTAGAAGAAATAAAGAATGAAACAACCAGCTTAGGTAGTAGACTTGACCAGATGGAGGAAAGAATCAGTGACATCGAAGATAGAAACCTGGAAATTACACAGATGGAAAAAGAAAGAGATTTGAGACTTAAAAGAAAATAAAGAACTTTACAAGAACTTTCTGACTCTATCAGAAAGAGCAATATAAGAATAATGGGCATACCAGAAGGAGAAGAAAGAGAGAAGGGAAAAAAGAATATATTCAAACAAATTGTTGATGAGAACTTTCCAAACTTGTGGACAGAACTGGATGCTGAATCCAAGAAGCAAATAGAACACCTAATTACCTCAATCACAACAGGCCTTCTCGAAGGCACATTGTATTGAAGCTGTCTAAAATCAACGACAAAGAAAGAATCCTCAAGGAAGCCAAAGAAAAGAAGACAGTAACCTACAAAGGAAAGCCCATTAGATTATCATCAGATTTTTCAGCAGAAACTCTACAAGCCAGGAAGGAGTGGAACCAAATATTCAAACTATTGAAAAAGAGAAATTATGAGCCAAGAATAATATATCCAGCAAAGATATCCTTTAGATATGAAGGAGGAATAAAGACCTTTGCAGACATACAGAAGATGAGGGAATTTTCTAATACATGACCTGCACTAGGAGGCTATTCGACCACCATCAACAAGGACAATTTGTGGCAACATAAAAAGGGGGAGAGTAAAGGCCTGAACCAGAATATGGAAAGGGAGAATGTAAACATGCTGAAGAAAACGGAATACTCTAAATATCAAACTTTCTTTTACATAAAATTAAGGGTAACCACTCAAATAAAATCCAGAACTGAAATATATGCTGTAATAAAAGAAGAAACAGAGGGAAACATCATAGAATACCACCACACAGAAATAATAGACAACAACAAAAAGGCAAAAAAACAATGGAGACACAGCCTTACCAGAAAGCTAAAGATAGAATGACAGGAAATCCTCATATATCAATAATCACCCTAAAAGTAAATGGACTGAACTCAAAAATAAAAAGGCACAGAGTAGCAAATTGGATCAAAAAAACTAAATCCAACCATATGCGGTTTCCAAGAGACACATCTCAGCTACAAGGACAATCATAGACGCAAAGTGAAAGGGTGGGAATTGACACTCCAAGAAAATGGTACCCAGAGAAAATCAGATGTAGCCATAATGATATCAGATGAAACAGACTTCAGGGTGATAAAGGTAACAAGAGACAAAGCTAGACATTTCATAATGGTAAAGGGGACTAACAACAAGAAGACTTAACAGTCATCAATATTTATGTCCCCAATCAGGGAGCACTGAAATATTCCAAGCAACTACTAACAGAACTAAAGAGAGTAATTCACCAAAACACAATTATACTAGGGGATTTAAATACATCATTGACAGCTATGGATAGATTATCCCAACAGAAAATAAATAACGAAATAGCAGCCCTAAATGACACATTAGATGAAATGGACATAATTGACATATATAGATCACTTCATCCTAAAACATCAGACTATAAATTCTTTTCGAGTGTACATGGAACATTCTCAAGGATAGACCATATATTGGGACATAAAATCAGCCTCAGCAAATTTAAGAAGATTGAAATCATACCAAGCATATTCTCTGATCACAAGGCTTTGAAATTGGATATCACTGCGAAAAGAAAGCAGGAAAAAACAGAAACACATGGAGATTGAACAAGATACTTTTAAAGAACGACTGGGTCAAAGAAGAAATTAGAGGAGAGATCAAAGGATACATAGAAACAAAAGACAATGAAAATACATCATACCAAAATTTTGGGGATGCAGGGAAAGCAGTTTTAAGAGGGAAATTTATATTATTACAGGCCTATCTCAACAAATAAGAAAAATCCCAAATAAATAACCTCATGTTACACCTTAAAAAACTAGAAAAAGAAGAACAAGTGAAACCCAAGGTCAGCAGAAGAAAGGAAATAACAAATATCAGAGCAGAACTAAATGAAATAGAGAACAAAAAGACAATAGAAAAAAATAATGGGAAAAAGGGCTGGTTCTTTGAAAAGATTAACAAAATTGACAAACCCTTGGCTAGACTCACTAAGATAAAAAGAGAGAAGACACTAATTAACAAAATCAGAAATGAAAAAGGGGAAGTTTACACAGACGCCACAGAAATACAAAGGAACATCCAAGAATACTATGAAGGATTATATGCCACCAAATTCAATAACCTAGAAGAAATGGACAAGTTCTCGGAAACATATAGCCTTCCTAGGCTGAACCATGAAAAATGGAAAATCTAAACAGACCGATCATCAGTAACGAAATTGAATCAGTCATCCAAAACCTTCCCCAAATCAAAAGTCCGTGACCAGATGGCTTCACTAGTGAATTCTACCAAACCTTCAAAGAGGATCTAATACCAATCCTGCTGAAACTCTTCCAAAAAATTGAAGAAGAGACAGTACTCCCTAACTCATTTTATGAGGCCAGCATTACCCTGATACCAAAACCTGGTAAGGACAACACAAAAAAAGAAAACTACAGATCAATATGTCTGATGAATACAGATACAAAAATCCTAAACAAAATTCTAGCAAAACGAATACAACAATGCATTAAAAAGATCATTCATCACGACCAAGTGGGGTTCATCCCCGGGGCACAAGGATAGTTCAACATCCGCAAATCCATCAATGTGATACATCACATAAACAAAATAAAAGACAAAAACCATATGATTATATCAACTGATGCAGAAAAAGCATTTGACAAGATACAACATATATTTATGATTAAAACACTTAATAAAATATGAATAGAAGGAAAATACCCTAACATAAAAAAGGCCATATATCACAAGCCCTCAGGTAATCTCAAAAGTAATGGTGTAAAACTGAAGCCCTTTGCTCTACGTTCAGGAACACGACAGGGCTGTCCCCTATCACCTCTGCTTTTCAACATAGTGTTGGAAGTCCTTTCGAGAGCAATCAGGCAAGAGAAAGAAATAAAAGGCATTCAAATTGGGAATGAAGAAGTTTAATTATCACTCTTTGCAGATGACATGATTCTACATATAGAAAACCCTAAAGTCTCCACCAAAAAAGATGTTAGAAGCAATCAAGAAATACAGGAAAGTTCCTGGCTACAAAATCAACATACGAAAGTCCATTGCATTCCTATATACTAACAATGAAATCTCAGAAAAAGAAATACAAAAAACAATTCCCTTTGCAATTGCAGCAAAAAGAATAAAATACCTAGGAATAAACTTAACCTAGGATGTGAAGGACCTATATGCTGAAAACTATAAGACATTTTTGAAAGAAATTGAAGAGGACACAAAGAAATGGAAAGACAATCCGTGCTCATGCATTGGAAGAATCAACCTAGTTAAAATGGCCATATTACCCAAAGCAATATACAGATTTAATGCAATCCCCATCAAAATCCCAATGGCATTTTTTTTTAAAAAATGGAACAAAAAAATCATCAGATTTATTTGGAACGACAAAAGACCCCAAATAGCCAAAGCAATCTTAAAAAAAAGAACAATACTGGAGGTATCCCACTGCCTGACTTTAGCTTGTACTACAGGGCTACAATAATCAAAACAGCATGGGATTGGCAGAAAAACAGACATGTTGGAATTGAATTGAGAACCCAGAAATAAAACCACATAAATATGGACAGATAATTTTTAACAAAGAAGCTGAAAACATACAATGGAGGAAAGACAGCTTCTTCAATAAATGGTGCTGGGAGAATTGGATAGCTACGTGCAAAAGAATGAAATTGGACTGCTATCTGTCATCATGTACCAAAATTAATTCAAAATGGATCAACGACTTAAGCATATGACCTGACACGATAAACTGCATAGAAGAAAACATAGGTACTAAACTTATGGACCTTGGGTTCAAAGAGTATTTTATGAATTTGACTTCCAAATTCATTCCAAAGGCAATGGAAGTAAAAGCTAAAAGAAACGAATGGGACTATAGGAAACAAAAGCTTCTGAACAGCAAAAGAAACCATCGACAAAATAAAGAGGCAACCAACTGAATGGGAGAAGATTTTTGCAAACAGTGCCTCCGATAAGGGGCTAATATCTAAAATATACAAGGAACTCATGAAGCTCAATAACAAGAAAAAGAAAACAACCAAATTGAAAAATGGGCAGAGGACCTGAAGAGACATTTCTCCAAAGAGGACATAGAAATGGCAAATAGACATATGAAAAAATGCTCAACATCACTAATCATCAGGGAAATGCAAATAAAAACCACAATGAGATATCACCTCACCCCAGTCAGAATGGCTATCATCAACAAGACAAGTAATAACAAGTGTTGGAGAGGCTGTGGAGAAAAAGGAACCCTCATACTGTTGGTGGGAATGCAGACTGGTGCAGCCGCTATGGAAGGCAGTGTGGAGGTTCCTCAAGAAATTACAAATAGAATTACCATATGACCTAGCAATCCCTCTCCTGGGTATCTACCCAAAGAATTTGAAATCATTTATACATAAAGACACGTGTGCTCCAATGTTCATTGCAGCTTTGTTTATGGTGGCCAAGACATGGAAACAACCAAAATGTCCTTCAATAGATGAATGGATAAAGAAGTTGTGGTATATATACACAATGGAATACTATTCGGCGGTAAGAAAAGATGATATAGGAACATTTGTGACAACATGGATGGACCTTGAGAGTATAATTCTAAGCGAAATAAGTCAGACAGAAAAAGCAGACCACCCTATGATTTCACTGATATGTGGTATATAAACCAAAAACAACAAAAGAACAAGACAAACAAATGAGAAACAAAAACTCATAGACACAGACAATAGTTTAGTGGTTACCAGAGGGTAAGGGAGGTGCGGGGAGGGAGATGAGGGTAAGGGGGATCAAATATATGGTGATGGAAGGAGAACTGACTCTGGGTGGTGAATACACAGTGGGATTTATAGATGATGTAATACAGAATTGTACACCTGAAATCTATGTAATTTCACTAACAATTGTCACCCCAATAAATTAAAAAAAAGAAAATTGAGATTTGTTTATATAATGGAATACTATTCAAAAGAAAAAAAAAACTGAGTTCTGATATGCACCACTTCACGGTTAAATCACATAGACATTTTGTTGGGTGAAAGAAACTAAGCACAAATACACATATTTTATATTATTCCTTTTATATGAATTATAAGAACAGGTACATTTAATTTGTGGCACTAGAAATTTGGAAGTTGTTGCTTCTGGGAGTAGGGAGAAGAATATAGAAAGTGAGATGAGAAAACTTTTCAAGGTGATGAAAATGTTCTATATCTTATTTGGGATGGTGATTACACCATTATATACAATTGTCTAAACCATGACATAAACACTTAATATACGTGCATTGTATTTTATGTCCAATATACTTCATGAAAAGACTAGGTGATATTACCTTTATACTTTTATTATCTCCTTTTCCTAACATATTGGAAAGGCAGTGTGCTAATACCTACGGAATGTCAGGCTTGTGCTACTACCCACAATGGACACTTTCTACTGTATGCGTTGGTAAACTCGCAAAGAATCTGGGCAGGCTTTTCTCAGTCTCACAGATAGCTCGGAAAAGTGAATTCACTTGACCAAAGCCACAAATAAAATTAGGTTGAAAGTAAAACTTACCCGTAAATTGCAAACTCCTAGGCATAAGCTACTCAAACTACATTTCTTGAATGGGCGAATAAGTAAATGCATAAATGAATAGAGAACAGACTATCCAACTGACAAAATGGACATAGTGCCTTTTGAGAAAGCACAAAAGATATAGAGATAAATGATTATTCGATGTGAGTGGCTGAGAAGGAAGGAGGGACACAGACTCCCCAACTGCATTGACTTAGAAGCAGAGAAAGGGTAGATGACATGTCTAGGGGCGTGACAACAAGGCACACAGCTCCCATGGAGGGCAGCCTTGTTGCTTTCCACTGCACAGGGCTACCGAGTTTGCGTCATTCCCTTGTCTAGGGAGTCAGATCTGCATCCAGAATCACTTTCGTCAACCTGGCCAAACCTTCCTGATCATTGAGCTTAGCATCCCCCAAATATGGGCACCCTCCCACATAAGCTCTTCCCCCTCCTCAGTAGAACTTCCAGCACACCATGGGACCAGGATGTCTCCTCATCTCACTCCTGTCAGATGGAGAGCACTGTGAAGCTCCCAAGTTCCTGAACTTCCCACAGAGGGCTGCAGTCCTTCTGGGGACCAGCATTTTTTCACAGGGTATGAATCCTGATATTCAGCAGGGAGTATGTGCAATGAGAACAGCTCTTGTCACAGAGCAGAGACCAAGGAGAAGGAACAATGCAGGTGCTAATGGGTGATACCCACACACAGTCTGGTGCCAGGATAAGCATTAGATCAGTGTGGAAATAAATAAGATTTGTGAGCCCATTTTCTTTCTGCATTTGCATTCGCACTTTATGACCTCAGCAATATTTACTGAGTGGAAAAAAACACTTTCTGTGACAATTGCTGTACTCAAAAGCTACTTCCCTCTGAAAAATACTGTCTCCAGCTACAAGGTCTGAAACAAACTACTTGTCTATTTATTCAAAGAGCTCAATGAGCTGTGAAGATTGACATTTAAACTATTAACGCTATATTCTATTCAACAATGTTATTAAATATTAGCTCTGATTCATGCAAAGTCTTAAGAAATTGGCAGTCCAGGTCAGCCCGGCACTGCACAAAAACTGGTTTATGCTGGATGTTACTTGATAGAGTTGATCAAGCTAAAGAAAAATGAAAAATCCCACCAACTACATTAAAGACTGATTTCATGTGACAAAGTTATCATATACATTTGAACCACTTGCCAGCTCAATTGTGCATCTCAAAATTTCTCTAATTGATAGTTTTAATAGTTTGGAAATCAAAAGATAAAACCACAGACTTAAATAACTTTTGCTGTGACACATGGAAGGAGAGATAAACAAGTCTTTTAAGCATGAGAGCCAGGCACATATCTTGCTACTTTGGTGTATAAGAGGAAGGAACATAAAAGCGTAAGTAAAGAGTGTGCAAAGGGGTAGAGACATGCTGGGTTATAGCAATGGGGGTATGACCCCAGGGGAAGAGTCAAAATTGGAGTAAGACTCTGACATCTGTGCCATGGTTTTCTCACATCTGTGTGACCTTGGGCAAGACACTCAATCTCTCTGAAGCTCAAGTCCCATTTCTGCATGATGGAGATAATAAGAAGCAAGGAGTTTTGTTCAGGATGAAAGGAATAATGTATGTAGATCATCTGGCATACTGCCTGGTACCCAGACTGCTCAATAGATTTCAAGAGGAGACTAGGCCAGGCCAGGAAGAAAGCTGGGGTCCAGTGCAGTGAGCGAGAAGTCTCTGTGTCACCGGAGTTAGAAAAGGACAAGAAAGGACAGTCTATAGGCAGAGCCTGTATGCTACTAGGAGGCGCAGAGCTAGATGATACACTACTACATGGGCCTATGTGCCATTTGATGTTTAGACCTAGGGCCAGTATGCCTGGACCCCACCACTGCTCTAGACCAGGGATCATCAGCTTTTTCTGTAAAGAGCCAGGAAATAAATATTTTAAACTTAGGGGACCATATGGTCTCTGTCACAATTGCTCAAGTCTGCTGAAGTAGCAGGAAAGCAGCCATAGGCAGTGTGTAAATGAATGGGTGTGGCTGTGTGCCAATAAAACTTTATTGACAGAAACAGGTGGTGGGCCAGACTTAGTCCCTGGACCATTCTTTGCCAGACCTTGGTTTAGTCTTTCCTCAAGTCTGACAGGTGCAGGTGCCTGAGGGAACTAAAGGCAGCCTCTCTCTTCTCTCTGAGGACCAGAAGGGTCTCTTCCATAAGAGAAGGCTACAGACAATCCTGAAAAGGGACCCCAGAGCTATTTCCCTAGTCCCTGCCATCACGGAAGCCATGGAGGGTAAACGGCTAACTGATGGCACCAACAAGCTCCCTGATGTATGTGTCTCTGCTCGGTCAGACAGCAAACAGATGACTCATTCAGGGACAATCCAGTATTTATTAAGACTTACTGGGTGCCAGGGAAGTTTGTGCTCAAAACTGTGTTGTAGGCTCTTAATAAATAAATAAAACTTCTCTCCCCTTCCAAATTCCTTTCTGCCTTCTTCACCAGAGCCCAGGAAGGGCTGCCCTCTCCTTGTCTGAGTGGACGCTGGTGGGAAGGAGTGGGTCACAGTAGTGGGGCAATCATGACATTACCCCTTTCTCCAGTTCTGATTCTGTGGAACAATGATCACCTCTTGCTAAGCAATTTCCCAGCTAAATTGGTTTCAAGTCATTAAAAGCTACAGCACTCCCAAGGAAAACGCAATAGCAGCTCTCTGAGGTTACCCTCAACACCAAGCTCCTTGACTTCAGTAGCGATTAGACATTGCTCCCCTACCAAGCACTCTCCGGAAATGGAGAGGTCACCAAGGAGGAGCTGGACATTAGAAGTGGGGTCGTCCTCCCCTTGCTGAAGAAGTTTCCTGAGACATACTTTGAGGGTGTCCCCTTCTCAACCTTTGTCAGGCTGCCTGCACTGCAGAGAAGCACATTCTGTTTGGGATTTAGAGAAGCTGCTCTTCCCTGAATATCAGGATCAGGCCCATATCTCCCAACATGCTGGATGTTTCCTTACAGTTTCTAGATTCAGAACATGGACCTCACTCAGGGCACGGCCACCCCAGCCTGATCTGCTGTAGCCTGGGGAATTCACATGGCTTAGCCTGGGGCAAGGAGAAGTCAGCTACATAAGGACTGGGGACAGGAAGGGTTTCTGACAGCATTTAGGTGCCGTCGTCACCACAACAGCCACATGCAGGAGGGTCCGAGAGTGAATCCGAGCTCTCCTTCCAGTAAAAATTGCAGCGCACTCCACTTTCTGACAGTACTATAAAGTCTCTTTTATGAGACTAGTTATAAAACCCTTAACATTTGTCTAGTGCTGGCAGTCAGTTTTTCTCCTAAAGATCCAAATGAAAGAGAAAGATTTGTGATCCCAAAGCCAGCTTGGGGTTTATAAAAAGAAGGTTTCATAAAAGTAACGTACCCCACGTCCTGAACAGGGGTTACATTCAGTACCATGAAGCTATAGGCCTTTATAAGGGATCTTTATTTGCATCTTGCACTACTGATTATTTTTACATTGTTTTATTCATAAGCAAGACCCTAAGTATCACCAGAGAGTGAACGATTTCTAATGTGCCAGCAATGGACTCGGGGTAAGTCGGGTGACGAGGAGATGTTTTCCTGACAACCCTTCTCCAGATTTATCACCTTCCAGAGGGATTTACTAGGGGTGTCTGCCTTCTTGAGGTACACCAGGAGCAAGGATAGGCGGGCACATGAGAACCTGTGAGCAGAGAAGGAGCTGGCATGAGTGAGCCGAACTCTGCTGGCCTGGGTCTGGACTTATCTATTTGAAAAAGCACGTAGGTGCCCAGAACAGGATTCATCACAGCCCTGGATTCAGCACACCTGTCCTTTTGTCCAGTGATGGCCCTCTTTTTTAATTAACTCATTTATTATTTATTAGGATAAATGAAAAAAAAAAGAAAGAAAAGAAAAGGAAACAACAACCTTGAATCTAAAGCTAACACAGAACCCGACTTTCATCCATGAAGAGGCTTCTCTTCTCATTGTGACTCTGCCTCTCCCCTTAGCAATAACCACTATCGTGAATCTTGTATTTTATCATTACTTTGGATGTGTGTATTCATGAGTTTTATACGTTTTTAAAAGGGTATTATGTTGTAAGTTATTTTCTATAGTTGACCCATATGAAATTGCCTTTAATACTTTTTTTTTTCACTCAGTATTATTCTGCTCAGGTTCATCCATACTATTACATGAAGCTGGAGCGGATTCACTTCATTGTAGGTTATATATTTTTTTACCTTGTTAATGTTCACCTGGATTGTTTCCAGGGTTTTGCCTCTGTAAGCAATGCTGCCATGTCCTTTCTCCTCCCTGGAGTGCAATGCAGAAGTTTATTTTGGGTGGATACATAGGAGTGGAATTGCTGGATCATAGGGTATGCAAATATTCCATTTAATGAGAGAATGACAAACTTGTTTCTAAAGTGGTTGACCTGGGTACACTCCCACCAACAATTAACCACCTGTTACGCGTCCTCTTCACCACCTCTCATTGTGTGCCAGTCTAATTGGTGTAAAATGATGTGTCTTTATGATCTCGATTTGTATTTCCCGGATCACTAATGATTTTGAATATCTCTTCACATAATTATCGGCCATATGTGTTGCCTCTTCTGTGCAAGTCTTTTGCCCAATTTTCTATTAAATTGTTTGAACTTTTCATAGAATCTTGATATTAATCCTATATTGGTTATATGCATTGTAAATGCCCCTGTTAGTGTATGACTTACATTTTTTATTTTCTTTAAAGTGTCTTTCATTAATAGAAGTTTAGTAAATTAAGAAGTAGCTCTCTTTTCTATTATAACAAGTGCTTTCTATAGCACTGTTGCAATGAATCCTCATAAGTATTCAAAAGTATCTGATGTGGACAGGAGCACTGACTACAGCGAGAGACAAAGAGAGAAGGGAAGCTCCAAGGCCATTTGGCCCAGGACGTACGTTAATAAAAGACCTTAAATCAACTTTGTATTCATTATTTCCAAATGAGCTCACCTACAGCCACAAAGATTCTCTGTCAGGGATGAAGGAAGACCAGCAGCTGGAGGTTAGTGCACCATCCTTTGCAGTGTGCTAAGAATGAAGAGGTTTTAATAAATCTTACAAGCACGGGAATAGCAACATTTATGTTGCATTTTATTGTTTTGGTTAAGGTATCACTTGGCTAAATGTAAATAGTCAACGTCTACCATAACACGAACTTTTACATGTTTTCAGTGTCTACAATGACCCCAGAGTTGCCCAGGCCCCTCTCAGCTCTGAGGGTTCCAGACAGGAAGAGTGAGGTGCTCCAGTTCATACAGCGGGTGAGTTGTGGGGACTCACACTGAAATGTGTCAGGCTCCGGAACCCAGGTGGTTTCTGCTGTTCAACATGGCTAACTGACCAGAAGCTATCCTGCGCTAACTGCAGTGTGACAGCGTGTGTTCATGGGGCTGTCACTCATACACAGCCCTGCAGCCAGTCACCACGTCCCCCCACGGGACAAAGGCTGCACTCCACATAGACGCCCCGCTGCTTCTAAAGCAGGACTCAGGCCTCTGCCTCTCTCCCTGGGCTCCTTGGGGCTGTGCTGAGAGGGTGGGCAGAGCGCTGAGGACACTTCTTATCATGAGGAGCAGGGTGGTGGGCCTGGTGACCCAGAAGCTTTCCTCAGACAGTCCCCTTATATCCACTGCCTTCTGTAGTAAGGCCAAGCGATCACCAAGTAGCTGGGAATGTAGCACACAGGTGTGTGTGTGTGTGTGTGTGTGTGTGTGTGTGTGTTCATGAATATGTGTGTGCATGACTTTATATGTGGGAGTGTGTGGGAAGATGTGTGACAATGTGTGAGAGTCTGCGAGACGGTTCTACAGAGATGGAATTGTACTGGAAAGAAAGGAGGAGACATTGAGGCAGGCTGGGCCGGGGTGTGTGTATTGTGTGTGTTTGAATGAGTGTGACTCTGTGTGAGTGTGGGAAGGTTCCACAGAAGTGGTGGCAGGTGGAGCAGGGAACGGAAGGGAGGACATGCTGAGGCAGCCAGGTCTGCTCAGAGAGGCAGTGTGCTGACCACAGCTGTCATCTTTCTCACATCATTCACTAATGACCACAGGCACAGTAGCCACTGGATGTGGGGGTCACAGGACAGAAGACTGCCACCACCAGCAGCATCCTTATGATACCTGCCTTCATCCCACCATCTTCCTCCTCATGACCTGCAAGGACTCCACAGAGCATGGTGGATACATGCTAAATTCCTCAGCTTGGAACCAGATCCGAATAGGAGTATAACCCTGTGTCTGTGATTCTGATCTGTATAATGGGATAATAATGATTCATTCAGATCATAATGGAAATTAACTGAAATAAGTGAGCGAATTCTAACCCACTTCTAAAGAATGTGATGCCTTTTCTCCATCCTTCCCCTCTCCTGGCTACTTCCCACCCATTCCTCCCTCAGTTTCCCCACGCACAGCCTCCAGCCCAAGCTAGCTGCCCTCACCACTCTCTCTCAAGGTCATGTCTTCTCCACAGCACAGACCTACAGTGTACTGCCCTCTCCTAAACCTCATCCCTCTACTCCCTCCACCTCTCACTTGGTTATGTGCCTTTTCTTTTCCTGAGTGTTCTCACGTGGGGTCGGCAGACACCTCTGGGTCACCATCTATGAGCCCACAAGGAGGGAGGTCCATGTCTTGGGCTTAATCTGCCTGCTCTTCACCAACCCTTTGAAAACTGACAGTCTGCTGTCAAGAATGCACATCCACCTAAAGACGGTGTGTGTCCCCACGTGAAACTCACGTGCCTGTGGGAAATGCCTACTTAACCTGTTGAAAGTGGATCACCCTGCAGGTGACAGGGCTGCTCAAAGGAGATGCCACTGGAAGGCTGCCTCCTACCTCAGGGATGACCGTGCCCACAGCACCTGCCACAGGGCACACATGCCCGGGTGGCCAGCTCCCACCTACCTTCCTGATGCCTTCCGAAGGACTGGACACGCAGTTGTCAGCCCCTCCGTTCTTGCTAATGGTCCGCCAGAGCTCGGCAAACGTGCTGTCCTGCTCCAGGGGGTTGGTGCCCTTGGCTCGGAAGTACTCATACACAGCGGAGTCCCGGACGGTGCCGTAAGACATCTCGACTTGTTTGGACAGGTCCTGGAATGTCCTGAAATGCAAAGGGGCAGTGAAGCATGGGTACAGGCTGCCCACTGTGGGACATAAACGGGCCGCAAGACCATCCTGAGGTCCGAGCCTGGCTGTGGCCCGTGTCCACATTCTTCACTTCCAAATCTCAGCAGCACAGGTCCCTCAGCCTAGAGTGTGACTCGTCAAGGCCTCATTCTACCATACCTATGTTTCCTCCATGCAGATTAAGTTAATAAAGTTACTGAGCACCTAAAACCAGGTGCTGTGCTGAGCTCAAGGGACAAAAGGACTATTAAGAGCTGATTCCTGCTCTCAAGGAGCTTACTGTCTACCTGTAGACAACAGGGAAACAGGAGAGGCTGGATGCTGACGGTCTCCATTCTAATGCCTATTGCAAAGGAAAGGAAAACATGTTGGCAAGAGTGACGACAGGGATTGGTGAGTGACCCCCAGAGCTGGTGTGGGGCAGACACATTTAGGGACTGTGCCAATTGAGTGAGAGGCCTATCCCTCCCCAGCTTGCGGCTGTTGTGGAGTTCCACCCAGTTGCCACCTTTTGAGTATGTCCTCCCCGATTTGTTTTTCAGTAAGGAAATAAATCTGGGTGTTATATGAGATCACTTGATTTTTAAGTGCTGACAGTTATTAAAAGATGGCAAAGATAAAACAAAGCACTGCGGAGGGCCTTGGGTTTGTTGTACATGGAGGGGAAGAGGTAACTCAGGCCAGGTGTGCACTGGAGGGAGGGATTGCATGCAGAAGGCCCAGAAGCAGAGAACAGCTGTCTGAGTCATGGGCAGAGGAGGGGAGCCCCGTTGGGGTAGGGAGTATAGTCAGACCAGGAAGGACCGATTGGCACAAAGATCTTACATGCTCCAGGATGAGCTATGCCTGGTTCCATATGTTAAGATCATGACACGTACAGAACAGAATCGCAAAAAACAAAAAAGCTCAGTGGTGAGCCAGGCTTTTTCTCCAGGCTTCAGTCTGATCACTCTTTATTTCTCTGCTAGAAGTCTGTCTTTCCTTTGTATCAACCAAAATATCATCCCCACCTCTCACTGAGTCGCTGTTCTGAGGAGAGTCAGTCTTCTCAGCCTGACCTACACGACCCTCCACCGTCTGCTCTCATCGCCGGCTGCTGCGACCACCTCACACAACCCCATAGCCAGTGTGAAAACGAGAAACTCCACACGGGCCCCATCTACGGCTCCAGGCCACGATGCCCCCTCTGCCTGGCATCGCTTTATCTCACTCATCCACCCGACACACTTCTGCAAACCCCTTGAAGATTCAGCGGCCACCTCTCCTGGGGGGAAGACATGGCTGTTTCTCAGCATGTGCCATCTGCATACTTTGTATGGCTTCTATGGCAGTCTGATCTCGCTGATTTCAGAGAGCAGCACCGCAGCGTGAGGACAAGCAGGGACTCTGGAGTCCAATGACCTGCCTTGCCTCCCAGCTCCACCATCACTGACACTGAGAGCCTTGACAAGTTAGCTAAACTCTCTGTGCCTCAGTTTGCAAATGTTTTAAAAATAAGGTCAGAAGCAGAACCTGTAGCAGATGGCTACAGTGGAGAATAAATGAGGTTATGTGTATTGGGTTCTTAGAGCAGTGCCTGAGGCAAACTCAGTGCCTATAACCACAGCAGTAGCAACTATTCTGCACTCTGTTGTATGTCTGTGTTCTCCGGTAGCATCTAAGAACTTGGGGGATGGGAGCTGAAGCAGCCCTGTCTCGGCACCCGTGACACTGGACCCCAGGATGACACCAGCCTTCACAGCTTGTGAAGCCTGCGATGGATACTTCCTCCTGCTCTGGAGACACACTCCAGAGCAATCCTCCAGGCCCTGCGACATGGCCCACAAATAGAGCTTGGTGTTCGTTTCAATACATTACAGATGAAAGGAAACATAACAAATTCAATGAAGAACTCTTTCTAATTATGGTTCATTATTTATATCTAATTGAAGCAACATGTTCCCTTGCTTGAAGGGCCCCAAGGGCTGTGACTCCATCGCAATTTGCCTGTGATGAAAGGGGAGGGGTCTTTTTTCCATATATTTTTTTTTTCTCATGGTAATACACACACAAGGCTTTGATGAATGGAAAACATCAGGATGAATTACACAGTTGAGTCTAAATACTGAACTGCTCTAAATGACTGCAGTTTTCATGAGTATGGAATGAATATGTAACTTCCAAGGAGCTTGGCACTACTGTTTCATCCCCACATTTGAAATGGAGATTTCCTTTCTCCTCTTGGTATTTATTTACAACTGTGCCCCTGGCCAGAGGCTCAGGGAGCATCCTTGGATGACAGGCAGTCCAACTATTTATGGCTTTATGGTCATTTCTGTTCCAATAGTGCTCAGGTTCCCACCCCCAAATACCACCTCTATCTTTGCTCTGCCAGCCTCATGGCTCAGCCCCATCGCCTCCATCCATCACCTCTCAGAACCATAAGTCCTTGCAGAGGACTCTCCCATCTCAAATGCACTCCCCCTCTTTCAAAGAAAGTTTCCAAGCTCACTAACACGACCAGCACACAGTAGGTACTACCACAGTATTTCAGAGTGACTATACCTATACAAGGCTATTTAGAGGTTTGAGCAGGAAGGCCCAACTATTCATACACCAAAGCTGTCATTCCCCTGGGGCACTCATCCTACTGTCAGAGTTCAGTTTTGGAAGGGACACAGGGGAGCAATAAAGGAAAACAGGGGCAGCCAGCCATTCAGGCTCTAAGCCAACACTAGCAGTCAGCAGAAGAGAGATGCTCACTCAGATAGGACGCCCCTCCGAACAAGTAAGGAATGCCTAGCCTGGAGAAGGCTGCACTAGCAGCACCCTTTAAGCACCCTTGAGGAAAAATTTAGCTTTTTCCTCAAATTTGTTTTTTCAGCAACTGCTAGAAGTGTTCTGCCCCACCCCCACCATCACGGAGAGATGAAGAGTTGCCCATCACAGCTGAGGTCTCTATAAACCTAAGGTCCATGATGCAGCTGGCTTAAGTCATTCAACTAGTCATTCCACCAACAGTTACTGAATACCTACTAGGTAAGGTACAATGGCACACAGAGCATTCTCACGGGGTCCATAGTGAGGGGTGGGCGAATGGTCAGAGAAACAACTAAACAACATGAGAGGGACTGAAATAGAGTTCTGCTTGGGGGATAGTGGAAAGACAGAGGAGGAGCAGCCAGCTCTTTCTGGAATAAAGAAATGCTTCCTAGAAGAAGAAACATTAAGCTGAGTCATGAAGGATGGGTAGAGGTAGCCAGAGGGGGAACCAAGGGGTAGTGTTCCAGGAAAAGAAGATATGATCTGAGAAGGCACTGATATGTGAAAAAAATATGGTTCATTTGGGACACACACCATGGTGCAATTCATATCAGCTAAAACACCGAGGTTTTGGAATCAGACAGATATGGGTGTGAATCCTGCCTTTGAAAGCCTTAGCTGTTTGAGGTAGACCAGTAGTTCTCAATGTGTGGTCTTCAGGACCACAGCATCAGTGCCACCTGGGACCTTTTGAGAAATGTGAATCCTCAGGGCCCACCTCAGATCTACTGAATCAGAAACTTTGGGGTGGCACTCAGCAATCTCTGTTTTCATAGCTCTCCAGGTGATTCTGATGCAAGCACAAGTTCCAGAACCACTGAGGTCTTAGCTTTCTTAACTCATACCTTTCTCACAGGACTGGTGAAGATTAAAGATCACAGATATATACCCGGCACACAGTCCATGATTAATAAATGCTAAGTCTTCCGTTAGATGAAAGTGAGCAGAAAGTGAGCAGACACTTTCTTGGCTTCTGCCCATCTGTCCTCCCAGTAAGATGCCTATGGTAGATCTTATGTCTATCTTGTTGTCAAGTGTGGGGACAAAGCCCCAAAAAGCAGTTTCCAGGCTCTCGGCCTCACATAGAAAGGTGCTGGCTTGGGTAGTAAATGGCCATCAACTGTGATCAGATGGCCATCAGCTGTGGCTAGTTGGCCGTCAGCTGTAACCCGTAAGCCATTGGCCACTAATATAGCTGCTGTGGCTACGCTAGCAGAAAAGAATGGGGCTAGCAAGAAGATGGTGGCTGAAGTAGCAAGAGCGGATTGCAGCTAGCATGGCACAGTGCGGGTCACAGATTGCAGAGAAGTGGACGGCAGGTTGCAGATAGTGTGGCTCCTGCTTCCTGTTCCTCCAACCCAGCCACCGGAGAGAATATAGTAGTATGACTACCCTACCTATGGCTCCGAGATTGTTCCTTTTTGGCCTCACCATGTCCTGCGTTCTTATGTGGGGAGCGGGACCTGAGACCCCGCCTGATACCCCGCACGACACCAAGGTACACGCAAATGCTTCCCTGTCAGCGCCCAATCTGTCATCTTGTGAACAGTACACATTTTATGCACTCAAGATACCTAAAGTGACTATCTAAGGAAGTCTGAATCCAGGATATGCGTGGAGAGTGGAGATACGAAAGCTTCCCTGGTAGGCACTCTGGACCCTTGCTTTTGTGGACCATGATGGTAACTGCCGCGCAGAGGGCTTCCTGAGGAAATAATGAGTGTCTAGGTGAAGAAAGGTGCTAGGGAAAGATGTCTTTAAAAGCATCATCCCCAGGCTGCTCACCTGCATCTCGATTACTAATTAGGTGTCAAGACTCAAGTATGTGCACTTTGTAGCTTACCCCTTATCTCTGTGACTTGCCATCTATCTCCTTACTTCACCTTTTAGTAACGTGTATTGTTGGCATCCTACCATGGCAAAGCTTAGCCTTTTCTCCAAGCTTAATTTTGAACCAATATCTTTCACTCAAAGGTACACTAACTAAAACTGGGTTTGGGACTAATGGGAGCTGTTTCTATGTATCTCCTGGCCTGGCTTGCTGACTTTTAGGATCTCCCTTAACTGAAATTATAGCTGGCTCCAGTGAGCACAACAGACTGCCTTGCTAAAGAACTTTGTAAGCATCCCTTGCCTCTGAGAGCAGTTTTCTCAAATTAAATATGCACCTTCTGGAAGTCCCACAAGGTCTCCTTCAGCCGTGGACAAGGACAGTCTACCCAGCTCAGTACCACCTCCCTCCACCTCCTACCTTTCTCCATAAATCAGCCTCACTATTTCCTAAATACATTTTCATTACCAAAGAGATAAATGTGTTTGCAACATGAGAAAAATCAATAACACAGAATTTATAAATACCTCTTTGCATGTTACAGAAATATTTACATTGGCAATAGAGATAAATACATTTGCAACGAGAGCAGAATCAATATACAGTGTATGTAAAACAGATTTCAACAACTGTGGGATTGCCATAATCATGGGCCTGATACACCTGAAACCCAAAGCCCTTTCTTCCTTTGGGAGAAAAGAAAGTAGTGGAGTAGCCCAAAAGGCATGGGAAGGTGGGGGTGCTCATCCTTGTTATTTGCAGGTGTCTTAACTAAAGCCCCCAGGTGCCTTTACTATCATTCTGGTATCTCGCTTGTCTACCTCTATGTCTGACCATACAAGAGATGACGCTGCACCAATCAGTGGGGATGGCCTGGCTACGTTTCCATAACCTGCTTACAGGACCTGCTTGTAGCACTGCAGCCATTGCCCTGCTCGTCTCCCTGTCACTCTTGGGTCTTCTTCCCCATGGCTCCCAACTGTGCCTTGTGTTCTCTCAGCAATTTCTCCCATAAACTGTTCTCTGGGACTTTGAAACATCGCCCATTCTTTTCTCCTCCAGACCAAGGTTCTCAAGGTGAACAGAACCTCAGGCGAGGTCTGAGACACTCCAAGAATCATCTCAACCTTGGACTCTGAAAGGCTTCCCAGGGGTATTCATTCATTCATTCATTCATTCATTCATTCAGGAAAACATTTCGTGAGCATCTGCTTGTGTCAAGCACTGTCCTAGATCTATGGATATGGCACGAACAGCACAAAGTTCCTGCTTTTGATGAGTCTGCCTGGCGGAGGTGGGGAGAGAAAAACATGAACAACAACAACAACAACAACAACAACAACAAACAATCCACAAATCATTATGTAATGAAACGATCAACAAACTTTCTGGAAAGGGACAGACGATACATACTCATACAGTGAGGGCCGTATGCTACTCTGTTGCATATTCCCTGGTTTTGTTTTGGTTTTTTATTTAAACACTTTAAAAATTTTTCAGAGTAAACCTGGAAGAAGATCAAAAAGGTGGCGTGAGGTGAGCCTCTGTAACGCTCCCCTGGAATTTACAACTAATCGAACAACTCCACAAAGGACTCCCTGCACAGCAGACAGGCAAGACGAAGAGGCCCACTGCTGAATTCACCTCCAGGTGGGTGAATCCCGCGAGCGGGGGAGGAGGGAGAGGAGAAGTGCGGAGACGAAGCCACGTGGGCGCAGCACGCAGACCTAGCTCAGTGCTCCGAGCCCGCTGCTCCCGGATCTTCCGCAGCTGCGGGAGAGGGAAGGACTCGGACTGCTAGGGCTTCGCTTACGGCCCACAGGGCTGAGGGGGCAGCATATAGCACGGCTGAACCCAACGCTCACGGCAGCAAAGACTAAGGGAAGAGGGCTGAAATCGGTGGTTTAAGCCCTCACTGCGGAGCGGAGAATGGAAGCCTTAGGCACTGAGACTAGCTGCCCCCTCCCTCCCCTCCCAGAGCTCACCCCGCCCCCACCTGCACAGTGCTAGAAGCGGAACAGTAGCAGTGTCGGATCAAAAGAACAGAATATTTGCTGTTCTGAGAACTGTGGATTCGCAGCCCAACTAGTTCTGGCAAAGGGGCGGGAGCTGTGGAAGCAGGACCAGCTGTGATGGTGGTTGCCGCCATTGCTCTAGACCACCTCTCACAACTCACCCCGCCACTGGTCCCACCTATCTGAGCAGACACCTGCAGGAGTAAACAGAGCTGCTAAAGAATACGGGCTCTGAATCTGATGCAGAAAGAGCTTTGGAACTTCAAAAGACCTCCGCAAACCCACAGGGAGGCGTCCCCCTATAACCCAAGTGCACTGTTAACAGAGGAGATGCCCACCTTCAAGGGAATCCCTCCATTGTGTGAGAAGCTAGAATAGTACACAGAAAACATAGCACTACCGTATGAGAGAGAAAAAAAAAAAGGCTGCAGTCGGAGAGAAAATAAAACATTCTACCAACAAGTACTGGAAAACAAAAGAAAGACCTTTTCCTATCAACCTGTTGCAGAAGCCACTCCTGTAGATGTCTAGGAAGAGAACTAATAAATCAGTAATTTCCATGAATAACCAAGGCAACAAGACAGCTCAGAAAGAAAGTGAAAATTCTCCAGAAAAGGAACTTGAAGATATGGAAATATGTGACTTAAATGACAGAGAAATCAAGATTGCAGTTCTGAAAAAACTCAATGAGATGAAAGAAAACACAGAAAGGCAATTTAATTAACTCAGAAATGCAATCAAAAACAACATGAGCATTTTATGAAAGACACTGAAATTTTAAAACAGTAAGGGTGGTGGAAGGAGGGAGATGAGGGTAAAGGGGATCAAATATATGGTGATGGAAGGAGAACTGACTCTGGGTGGTGAACACTCAATTGGATTTATAGATGATGTAATACAGAACTGATAACATGAAATCTATGTAATTTTAGTAACAATTGTCACCCCAATTAATTTTAAAAAATAAAAAGAACCAGACAGAATTTCTGGAGATTAAGAACTCAACAGAAGAAATTAAGAATGAATTAACCAGCTTAGGTAGTAGAGTTGACCAGATAAAGGAAAGAATCAGTGACATCGAGGATAGAAAACTGGAAATTACACAGATGGAAGAAGAAATAAACTTGAGACTTAAAAGAAATGAAAGAACTCTACAAGAACTTTCTGACTCCATCAGAAAGAGCAATATAAGAATAATGGACATACCAGAAGGAGAAGAAAGAGAGAAGGGAACAGATAATATATTCAAACAAATTGTTGATGAGAACTTTCCAAATTTGTGGACAGAACTGGATCATCGAATCCAAGAAGCAAATAGAACACCTAATTACCTCAATCACAATAGGCCTTCTCCAAGGCACATTGTATTGAAGCTGTCTAAAATCAACGACAAAGAAAGAATCCTCAAGGAAGCCAGGGAAAAGAAGATGGTAACCTACAAAGGAAAGCCCATTAGATTATCATCAGATTTTTCAGCAGAAACTCTACAAACCAGGAGGGAGTGAAACCAAATATTCAAACTATTGAAAGAGAGAAATTATGAGCCAAGAATAATATATACAGCAAAGATCCTTTAGATATGAAGGAGGAAGAAAGAATTTTCCAGACATACAGAAGCTGAGGGAATTTTCTAATACATGACCTGCACTATAAAAAATACTAAGGAGGCTAATTGACCACCATCAACAGAAACAATTTGTGGCAACCGAAAAATAAAAATGGGGAGAGTAAAGGCCTGAACCGGAATGTGGGAATGGAGAAAGTAAGCGTGCTGAAGAAAATGAAATACTGTAAATATCAAACTTTCTTTTATATAAACTTAAGGGTAACCACTCAAAAAAAAAAAAAATCCAGAACTGAAATATATACTGTAATAAAAGAAGAAACAGAGGGAAACATCGTAGAATACCACCACACAGAAATAATAGACAACAACAAAAAGGCAAAGAAACAATGGAGACACAGCCTTACCGGAAAACTAAAGATAGAATGACAGGAAATCCTCATATATCAATAATCACCCTAAAAGTAAATGAACTGAACTCACCAATAAAAGGGCACAGAGTAGCAAATTGGATCAAAAAAAATAAACCCAACCACATGCGGTTTCCAAGAGACACATCTCAGATACAAGGACAAGCATAGACTCAAAGTGAAAGGGTGGTAATTGACACTCCAAGCAAATGGTACCAGAGAAAATCAGGTGTAGTCATAATGATATCACATGAAACAGACTTCAGGGTGAAAAAGATAACAAGAGACAAAGATAGACATTTCATAATGGTAAAGGGGACTATACAACAAGAAGACATAACAGTCATCAATATTTATGCCCCCAATCAGGGAGCACTGAAATGTACCAAACAATTACTAAGAGAACTAAAGGGAGAAATTGACCAAAACACAATTATACTGGGGGACTTAAATACATCATTGACAGCTATGGATAAATCATACAAACAGAAAATAAATAATGAAAAAGCAGCCCTAATTGACACATTAGATAAAATGGACATAATTGACATATATAGAGCACTTCATCCTCAAACATCAGACTATACATTCTTTTCGAGTGTACATGGAACATTCTCAAGGATAGATCATATATTGGGACATAAAATCAGCCTCAGCAAATTTAAGAAGATTGAAATCATACCAAGCATATTCTCTGATCACAAGGCTTTGAAATGGGATATCAACTGCAAAAAGAAAGCAGGAAGAAACACAAAATACAGGGAGATTAAACAAGACACTTTTAAAGAATGACCGGGTGACAAAAGAAATTAGAGGAGAGCTCAAAAGATACATAGAAACAAATGACAATGAAAATATATCCTACTAAAATTTTTGGGATGCAGAGAAAGCAGTTTTAAGAGGGAAATTTATATCATTAAACTCCTATCTCAAGAAACAAGAAAAATCCCCAATAAATAACCTCACGTTACACCTTAAAGAACCAGAAAAAGAAGAACAAGTGAAACCTAAGGTCAGCAGAAGAAAGGAAATAACAAATATCAGAGCAGAACTAAATGAAATAGAGAACAAAAATACAATAGAAGAAATTAATGTGACAAAGAGCTGGTTCTTTGAAAAGATTAAAAAAAATTGACAAACCCTTGGCTAGACTCACTAAGATAAAAAGAGAGAAGACACTAATTAACAAAATCAGAAATGGAAAAGGGGAAGTTATCATTGACACCACAGAAATACAAAGGATCATTCAAGAATACTATGAAGGACTGTATGCTACCAAATTCAATATCCTAGAAGAAATGGACAAGTTCTTAGAAACACATAGCCTTCCTAGGCTGAACCATGAAAAACTGGAAAATCTAAACAGACCGATCATTAGTAAGGAAATTGAATCAGTCATCCAAAACCTTCCCAAAAGCAAAAGTCCGGAACCAGATGGCTTCACTAGTGAATTCTACCAAACCTTCAAAGAGGATCTAATACCAATCCTGCTCAAACTCTTCCAAAAATTTGAAGAAGAGATAGTACCCCCTCATTTTATGAGGCCAACATTACTCTGATACCAAAACCTGGAAAGGACAACACAAAAAAAGAAAACTACAGACCAATATATCTGATGAATACAGATGCAAAAATCCTAAACAGAATTCTTGCAAATAAAATACAGTGATGCATTAAAAAGATTATTCATCACGACCAAGTGGGGTTCATCCCTGGGGCACAAAGATGGTTCAACATCCACAAATCCATCAATGTGATACATCATATAAACAAAATAAAGGACAAAAATCGTATGATTCTATCAATTGATGCAGTAAAAGCATTTGACAAGATACAACATCCATTTATGATAAAAACACTTAATAAAAAGAATAGAAAAAAAATACCTTAACATAATAAAGGCCATATAATACAAGCCCTCAGCTAATCTCATAATTAATGGTGAAAAACTGAAGCCCTTTGCTCTACGTTCAGGAACAGGACAGGGCTGTCCCCTATCACCTCTGCTTTTCGACATAGTGTTGGAAGTCCTTTCGAGAGCAATCAGGCAAGAGAAAGAAATAAAAAACATCCAAATTGGGAATGAAGAAGTTAAATTATCACTCTTTGCAGATGACATGATGCTATATATAGAAAACCCTAAAGACTCCACCAAAAAGCTATTAGAAACGATCAACAATTACAATAAAGTTGCTGGCTACAAAATCAACGTACAAAAGTCCATTGCATTCCTATATATTAACAATGAAATCTCAGACAAAGAAATACAAAAAACAATTCTTTTTGCATTTGCAGCAAAAAGAATAAAATACCTAGGAATAAACTTAACCTAGGATGTGAAGGACCTATATGCTGAAAACTATAAGACATTTTTGAAAGAAATTGAAGAAGACACAAAGAAATAGAAAGACATTCCGTGCTCATGGATTGGAAGAATCAACATAGTTAAAATGGCCATATTACCCAAAGCAATATACAGATTTAATGCAATCCCCATCAAAATCCCAATGGCATTTTTAAAGGAATAGAACAAAAAATCATCAGATATGTTTGGAACCACAAAAGACTCCAAATAGCCAAAGCAATGCTAAGAAAAAAGAACAATGCTGGAGGTATCCCACTGCCTGACTTTAGCTTGTACTACAGGGCTACAAAAATCAAACAGCACGGTATTGGCAGAAAAACAGTCACATAGACCAATAGAATAGAATTGAGAACCCAGAAATAAAACCACATAAATATGGACAGATAATTTTTGACAAAGAAGCTAAAAACATACAATGGAGGAAAGACAGCCTCTTCAATAAATGGTGCTGGGAGAATTGGATAGCCACGTGCAAAAGAATGAAACTGGACTGCCCTCTGTCACCATGTACCAAAATTAATTCAAAATAGATCAAAGAGTTAAGCATAAGACCTGACACAATAAACTGCATAGAAGAAAACAAAGGTACTACACTTATGGACCTTGGGTTCAAAGAGCATTTTATGAATTTGACTCCAAAGGCAATGGAAGTAAAAGCTAAAATAAACAAATGGGACTATATGAAACTTAAAAGTTTCTGCACAGCAAAAGAAACCATCGACAAAATACAGAGGCAACCACCTGAATGGGAGAAGATTTTTGCAAACAGTGGCTCCGATAAAGGGCTAATATCCAAAATATACAAGGAACTCATGAAACTCAACAACAAAAAAACAAACAACCCAATTGAAAAATGGGCAGAGGACCTGAAGAGACATTTCTCCAAAGAGGACATAGAAATGGCAAATAGACATATGAAAAAATGCTCAACATCACTAATAATCAGAGAAATGCAAATAAAAACCACAATGAGATATCACCTCACCCCAGTCAGAATGGCTATCATCAACAAGACAAATAGTAACAAGTGTTGGAGAGGCTGTGGAGAAAAAGGAACCCTCATACACTATTGGTGGGAATGTAGACTGGTGCAGCCGTTGTGGAAGGCAGTGTAGAGGTTCCTCAAAAAATTACGAATAGAATTACCATATGACCCAGCAATCCCTTTCCTGGATATCTACCCCAAAAATTTGAAAACATTTATACATAAAGACACTTGTGCTCCAATGTTCATTGCAGCTTTGTTTACGGTGGCCAAGACATGGAAACAACCAAAATGTCCTTCGATAGATGAATGGATAAAGAAGTTGTGGTACATATACACAATGGAATACTATTAGGCAGTAAGAAAAGATGAGATAGGAACATTTGTGACAACATGGATGGATCTTGAGAGTATAATGCTAAGTGAAATAAGTCAGACAGAAAAGGCAGAGAACCCTATGATTTCACTGATATGTGGTATATAAACCAAAAACAACAAAAGAACAAGACAAACAAATGAGCAACAAAAACTCATAGACACAGACAATAGTTTAGTGGTTACCAGAGGGTAAGGGAGGTGGGGGGGGTGGGAGATGAGGTTAAGTGGGATCAAATATACGGTGATGGAAGGAGAACTGACTCTGGGTGGTGAACACACAATGGGATTTATAGATGATGTAATACAGAATTATACACCTGAAATCTATGTAATTGTAGTAACAATTGTCAGCCCGATAAATTAAAAAAAAAAGGTTTCAGAAAAGAAAAGCAATGTTAGCTCTCAGAATACCGGAAAACAGCCTATAGGCCAGACGTGGCCTGTGGGGTAGAGTCCGCTGACCCCTGCAGTTACATATCCAGTGATGAAAAGTGCGATGTGCAATGAAGGTTAATAAAGCAGAACAGTTCATAGAAAATGATGGAGAAAGTGCTTATATAAAGTACGCAGAGTGTGATTCAGCCACTGGGATTGACAGCGAGGGCATGTGTTTCTCTACTATCTTTCTTTCCTTGGGCCGGATGGAGAGGAGGTGAAAGGAGAGAGGGTTAAGGGCGGGCTGAGATGTGGAGAAGGCTGGCCTTCTGAGGAGCAGAGGCCAGCGGGCTCGGAGCTCATCAGCTTCTCCTCCCCTGGAACAGCTCCCTCAACATTACAGGGAAGATGATTCTGGATCTTACACTGGGCTCCTTTGTGTCCCAAGCCTGTCATCAGAGCAGAGCAGAGCAGAATCCCAGCTCGGGAAACTGTCAGGTTAACACAGTTTGAGGACACAGGATACGAGCTGTGTGGCCCATGGCAGCAAAAACACCCTTGCAGGACACAGGAGGCCACACTCGCAGTTCTTCCAACATGTGTCCCACACAGGGGTCACAGAGGGCCCAGCATGTTCCAAGTACCAGGCTGAGGTGCATTAACCCCCTTCCCTACACATTCTTTTCTCTCCAAATCCCATTTCCTTGGTTACTATTTAAATTTAAAAATGCCCCAAATAAACTGCTGTGGGAAAAAAAAAACAAACCTCAATGCAGTTGTATATAGTATATTTCCATTCTTGTACAAAGGAACCATTAATAAATGTAAATAAATATAGGGACAAAAGTCACCCCAATAAATCTAATTAAAAAAAGTTTGAGGAATAAGCACCCAACATTTGTGAGAGTTCCATTTTTTACAAATGTATTTCTGTAAAATTTACATTTTTTTATTACATTGTAAGCACAAGTACGATCTGAATGATTTCAAAAGTCCTTCTGCTGACTGACTGTTAGCAGTGGGCCTTAGGGACTTCGCTCTGGGCTATTCTGTCCCCTCCACGTCCACTCGCTCGGCCCAGTGCAGTCCAGATCCACTTGGAGGAGACAGCTCACTTCCTCCCCAGCAGCCAGCAAACACCTGCCCTGTAGACTGCAGTTACTGGGCTCCAAGGGGGCTGTGATAGCTGTATCTTCAGTCCCCAGAGCACAACAAACATGCCCAGATAAACGCAGAGGGGCCGAGCCATTCCAGGCTTCCAGGGCCCATCAGGATACAGAAGCCTTCACCAAGGCAGGCTGGAGTTCCCCTGACTGTGTATCTTCTAGCTGGAGTCAGCCTAACCCTGGTGCCCTGGCTGCCAAAGCAGACCAGCGTGGCCAGACATGAATGTCTGAAAGGAAGGCATATGTGTCATGTGTTTCTGACTTGCCAAACAGCCTAGACCCTGGGAGTGAGCAGGGCTCAGTAGCAGGGGCTGATGGATGGGGCTGTGAGAATCACTTCTGTCAGGATGGATAGCAGTGAGTCAGGTACCAAGCTCAGGCCCTGGTGTGTGGCACAGACTGGATATCCCCACATCCTTCACTAAGTCACATCTGGGGAACTTCAATGCCATTGGCAAAGGGCTCTCAGCCTGTGGAGCCTTGGGCACTCCAGATCTGCCTCCTCCCAGCCTCTCCTCAGGCTACCCTGCTCTTGGGTGCCAGCCTGGCAGGTGTCCTGCTGTTTCAGGCTTCTGAGCATTCACTCAGGCTCACTGTTAGTCTGCCATGTGATACCTGGCTGTCTTTACATGACTAAAGCACACCCACCCTCCAAGAATCAGTTCAGCTGCCATCTCCAGGAGGAAGAGTGGACGCTCCTGAATCCATGCCCCTTCTCTATGTTTGCAGCTTAGCCTATCCTGACATTTACCCCTTGGACTTCATGTGGCTGTTGATGTGTCTGTTTCCCTACATTGACAGTGGGCTCCCTCTGGGCTGGCCTCTGTGTCCATCTCTGGATCCCTGTCAGCCCACAGATGGTCTGACAGACAATAGGTGCTGAGTGCATGTTTCACTGGAAGAATCAACTCTGCTTTAAAACAACTGTGTTTATAGCTGAATATGGCTGGAGAAAATCCAGGTTGGAGACCAATATGATGATGAGTCTAATTTTAGAATCATGACCACTAACCTCAAGTGCATCCTAATGCTGCCTGGCAATCTTCTAAATCCCCTGTTCAATTCATCCTCCCACTCACTTAGATGACTCTCAGAAAATGACTCTGCCTCCTATTTCCTAAGAGAGTAGAAGTAGGCAGTAGAGCACTTTGCTTCTCTGTAAAGAATTCTCTTTTAAAACCACCAAATATCTACCTGTCTTCCTTTGAAAATGGGATCTCCGTTTTTGCCCCTATTTATGTCTAACTTTGTTTGTCTCCTGGATCCCAGACTTTCTTCCCTTCTCAAGTGCATTGCTCTTCCAATTGTCACCTCTGTTTCCTACATCATGACATTGTTTCTCTCTGTGGATCATTCCCATCTGCATGTTCACAGATATATCTTTTATCTTTAACAACAAGAACAAAAAGTCCTACTTTGAGATGACAGGCTCCTTCAACCACTCTCCAGTTCTTCCAGGAAGTTATCTAGGGTTACCGTCTCCACTACCTTTTCTCAATGCTCGTAAACCTACCTAAGTTTTGATCCTACCACTGAACTGAAGCTACTTTTGTCAAGGTCATTAACTATCTCCCAAATATAATGGTCAATTCCCACCCTTCATTCTACTCCTTACCAGAAGAATTTGACAAACTTCATCCTGTGCTTCTGAAGACCTTCCCTCACTTGACTTCTGGGACATCATTCTTTCTTTTTTATATGTACAAAGCAACATAATAGTTAGACATTTAAACCCCTCATAAAGTGATAACGCACCCCCCAAGCTACTACCCCTCTGACATCTTATATAGCTGTCACAATACCATCGACTATCTTCCCTATGTTGTACTCCACACCCCATGACTACATATAACTATATATTCAGTTATAGTTGACATTCAATATTATTCTACTTCAGCTTCAAGTGGATAGCACATTGGTCAGACATCTACATAGTCTATGACGTGATCCCCCTGATAAGTCCAGTGCCCATCTGGCACTGGATAAGTCCAGTGCCCACCCAGTCTTATAGTAAAATAAGACTGGATCTTATATTAACTTTTGCTCCAAAAGATGCATTAGAGCTGATTGCCTGGCTAGGTCTTGTTTTTGGGGAAACGGGGTCATTATTACAATATCATTGACAATAATTGTTGACTATGATTATTAAAATATTATTGACTATATTATTCACTACTGCATAACAACCACTTTGTACTTCTTAATCCTGTCCCCTTTTGCCCATCCTTAACCCCCCTCCCATCTTAAAGAAGTCTCTCTAAGATTCCTTGTAATACTAATTTGGTAGTGATAAACTCCTTTAGCTTTTTCTTGTCTGAGAAGCACCTTATCTGTCCTTCAATTCTAAATGACAGCCTTGCTGGGTAGAGCAATCTTGGTTTTATGTCATTGATTTTCATCACTTGGAATATTTCCTGCCACTCCCTTCTTGCCTGCAAAGTTTCTCTTGAGAAATCAGCTGACAGTCTTATGGGGGCTCCCTTGTAGGTAACTAACTGCTTTTCTCTTGCTGATTTTAGGATTCTCTCTTTGTATTTAACCTTTGGCATTTTAATTGTGATGTGTCTTGGTGTGGGCCTCTTTAGGTTCATCTTGTTTAGGACTCTCTGTGCTTTCTGGGTTTATATGTCCATTTCCTTCACCAGGTTAGGGAAGTTTTCTGTCATTATTTCTTCAAAAAGGTTTTCAATTCCTTGCTCTCTTTCTTCTCCTTCTGGTACCCCTATAACGCAAACGTTGGTACACTTGCTATTATCATGGAGGCTCCTTAAACTCTCTTCAATTTTTTGGATTCTTTTTTCTTTTTGCTGTTTTGGTTGGGTATTTTCTGCTATCTTATCTTCTACATCACTGGTTAGATCACTGCTTCATCTAGTCTACTGTTGATTCCCTGTAATATATTCTTCATTTCCATTATTGTATCCTTTATTTCTGACTGTTTCTTTTTTATGGTTTTCATCTCTCTATTGAAGTTCTCTCTGAGAACACTGAGCATTCTTATAACCAGTGTTTGGAACTCTGCATCTAATAGATCGTTTGTCTCTATTTCACTTAGTTCTTTTTCTGGACCTTGTTCTGTTCTTTTATTTTGGACATGTTTCTTTGTCTCCCCACTTTGGCTGCCTCCCTGTGTTTGTTTCTATGTATCAGGTAGGGCTGCTATGTCTGCAGGTCTTAGTGGAGTGGTCTTATGTAGTAGGTGTGCTGTGGGGTTCAGTGGTGCAGTCTTTCTGGTCACCTGAGCCACACGCTCCAGATGTTTCCCTTGTGTGGGTTATGTTTGACCTCCTCTTGTAGTTGAGCCCTGGTTGATAATTGCATATCACTGGGAGGGACTGACCGTTGGGCTCACTGGTTGTGAGGACTGGCCTTGACTACAGTGGAAGAGTTGTTGTGCAGGGGCTTATCCTACAGAGCAGGATCTGCCTGAGCAGGGCTCTGGTGCCTGTCCGAGACAGCATTCTTTCTTAATTCTCCCACCTTGCAGGTACTTCCTTATCTGTCTCCTTTCTAGTTCTTCTTCTCTTCTCAGACTCTGAATCTTGGTGTGCCTCAGGCTCAGTTCAGAGATCCCTTCTCTTCTTTGGTGACACCCCTTCTGGTCAAGTCCATTAGCTGTAGATACATATATACACTGATGACTCCAATGGACTTCTCCAGCCTTGACCCACCCCATCAACTCCAGGCAACTGCCCACCTGATATCTCTGTTCAGATGGTTAATAAGTCCCTAGACCAAACATGTTCAAACCCAGGCTCTTGAATTACAAACCTTAAAACCCACCACTAAATATGCTCTTCCTCTAGTTCACCCAATGTCACTCTGTACTTTGAGATGCTGTAGCCAAAAGCCTTGGAATCGCTGCTGATCTCTTCGTTCCTTGCATATCTCACACACAATCTCAGCATACTGGGTGTCTGATAGATCAAGAATCTGATCGCTTCTCATCACCTTCACCATGAACCCCTATGTGTCTTACCTAGATATTGAAATCATCTTCCTAATGGTCTCCTGCTTCCTTCTTTAACTCTATATAGTCTATTGCTCAGGGGACAAGCAGAGTGATCTTTTGTCAGATCATGTCACCTCAGTGCTCAAAGCCCTCTAATTGCTTCTCATCTCACAGAGGAACATCCAAAGTCCTCACGTGGCGTAAAAGGTCCCACATGATCTGGACCGCAATACTTTTCTTCTCACCATACTAGCCTCCCTGCCATTCTTTCTCAGGGTTTCTACAGCTGTTTTCACCTTAGCTTGGCAGATTCTTCCCTCACATCTCTAATTGGCTCTTTCCTCATTGCCTTGGGTCTCTGATCAAATGTCACCTTCTCTATGAGGGCTTTGCTGACAACCCTACATAAAATACTACCTTCCTGAAATTATGTGATAAAAACAAAGAAATAGATCACCAACTGTTTAATGTCAGTTCTCCCCCTAGAATGGGGCTGGATTGTTTGGTTTATTGCTATATCACCAGTGCCTACAGCTGCAAGGCCAATCATCCTGGTTTGCACAGGACAGAGAGATTTCCTGGGGCACAGGATTTTGGTGCTAAAACCAGGACGTTTCAACCAAACTGAGATATTGTGTCCTCCTACCTACAACCGTGCCTGGAACACAGTAGATGATCTAATAACGTGGGTTATATGCATGAATCATACATTAGCAAATCAGCTTTTTTTCTCACTTTCCAAACATCTAGGTTGTATATTCTTTTGGAAAAGTCTTATCTGGGGTTTACCAGCCTCCTTTTAGGGCAAGTGTGGGTCAGTCACCTGCAGGCACAGTGATGGCTTGGGGGGCTTGAATGGAAGAGCTGCAGCTCTGGGCCAGAAGGCAAAATACAGAGCCGTGTGTTGCCAGAGGCAACAAGCTTGAAGCTTCAAAAGCCCGCTTCCTTGTGTAGCTAATGGAAGCTGGCATTGGCTGAGACCTGGGACCAAACCCCCAGCAGCCTCTGCATGCTTCTCCAGTGCCCTGAGCCTCCCACTTTGGGGGAGCCCTGCAGATAGGCCTGCCAGCCGGCAATACCACCATGCCCCAAACATGGCTGACTCCCAGCTCTCCATACCCCCAAATATTTGCTGCCACAAATCAATACAAAGCTGGATGCACCATGAACCTTTAATATATCAGTGTTGGGGCTCTTAATCCATTATGAGGCTGTCATAAATGTGACTGAAATGCAAATCGAAGCAGCAGCCCCTCGGGCGGCTGTGATGCTGCCTCCACTGCCTCCTGGCACAGCCTACACCCCCCTCTGCTCCAGAACAGCAGCCCGAGTCTCCTTTCTCCCACTGGCTTTTGTTTTCACCATCCTTCCCTCCCTCTTCTCCTTCTTTCCAGATGTCTGACTGAGCCCCTCTATTATGTCAGCTTCCCCGGCAGGCAATCACTTGACATGCTAGAAGAAAGCTGTAATCATGCTAACTTTCAGACACTGTGCCCATACTTCATTTGTATTGCTTCATTTAACCTCGGCCATACTCTTTCATAAAGCTATTATGATCCCCCATTTTACAGTTGAAGAAATCAAGGCTCAAGGAGATTAAGTAATTTATGGAGCAGTACAGAAGCAGCAAGTAGACCTGCCGTCTTCCCACTCAGGACTGCTTGATCCCAAAACCCACATGCTTAATGGCCATCCGACAGTAATCGTAAGCAGCCTGTAGGTAAGTGAGGACAATTAACAGACTGACAATCAAAAACTGTTGTGCACAATTCATTTCTAAAAGTAACCTCAGAATCATCAGAACACGATGTTGAATCTATTCCAGTTTGGCAGATGAGAGACTGGGGTAGGCACAAGGGGAGTGTTAGCAGGAAAAGTGAGGATTAAGTTGAGACTTAAGGAGAAAGAGGAAATCGACACATAGAGGAATAAAAGACGTCCTGGGCAAAGTGATAGTATTTTCAAACCATGGATGTCTTGAGAGAGCAAAACCTCCTGGGAATCTAACAGTTTACTCTGAGGGCACAGAAATGATGGATAACTAAGAAGCACTAAGGATAGGCTGGAGGGAATAATTACTCACACTCAGAGGAGAGTATAATGGGATGGAAGTGCAAAAATGAGGGGACAATGTCTACTGATGTTCCCTAGATAATTCAGGGTCTGTGTAGGTGTGAAATGAGAAAGGTGGCATGTCCTGTACACTGGGCAATGGGGGAGTTACTGCAGAAAGCTGTCACATGTATTTTAGAAGGTGGAGCTAAGGAGCAGCAGAACCCATAGGCTTGCCCATGTGTATGCATTCATGTGTGTGCACGTGGGTTCAGGGCCTGGGTGTGTGTATTTATGAGTGTTCCCGGAAGGATCCCAAACAGGAAGAAGAGAGGAAAGAGCAGGGCGTGTTGCTGGAGGGCCGGGACGCTCAGACTAAGGGATGCCATTTGCTACGGCAAACTTTAAAATGAAGAAGCAGCTATGGATTGCCCAGTGGTGCAATTGTGACCCCACAGGAGGCAGATTCGTGTGACAGAGAAACCAACCAAATAGCGAGGGCAGAGACCACAGCACATCAGACATCCGCTGCCTTGAGCTTGTATGTGGGCCTGAGCAGCCCGTCCTCAGAGTGCAGGAAAACAGAGACTCCAGTCCCTGCCACATGGGAAAGCTGGAGAGAAAATACTAGTATACGAGAGCCTGTTATTGAACAATATAAAACCAGCTGTAATTAAACGTGAAGCTCCAAGATGCTAGTTATTTTGAATCAGTTTGCAGAAAAATCACTGTAACAAGGAGATAGACTCTAAAGGAAAGGTTAGGGAAGGGAATGGGAAAGAGAAAGGTATGTTCTGTTATTGATGATTCTTGTGTGGCTTCAGGGAATGGAGGGACCCTACTTTGTGCCAAGTGCTGCATGAGGGTTGGCTTGTTTCATCTTAGGAACCACCCTCTGTGATAACTTATTCATCCCACCTATGGAAGAGGAAGTTCTGAGGTTTTTAAGAGATGGTCCATGCCAGGCCCTGGCTGAGATTACTGGTCTATCTGATGCTGAGGTTTTCCAGGCCTGCATCTCTGAGATGCCTGAAAGATCTTCCCAAACATTCTCCCACTAAGGATGCTGTCCATGCTGTGGACCATTCAGTTACAGCTGGTTTTGTCTGGGACAAAAGGCTTTTCTAGCATCATTAGCAATGACAGGTGCCAGCCACACCACCCCAGGAGCCCAACCAGCCACATAACGTCCACCTGGCACTCTCTCTGGCTGGTGGCAGAGACTGTCTGCTGCACTCTCCAGATGGGCAGCATCAGGAGCTGCCCACCACTGGTCAGAGGAATACTGCTACAGCTGCAGTGCCAGGATGCTGGCAGAAGTGAGCATGGCCCTGCTTTTGGTTCTCTTCTTAGGGTTTGGGCAAGACACTTAGGACAGCTCTGCCCATGTCCAACGGCAGACTATCTGAAGGAAGAATAACCTCCAGCTGTGGAATACTAGATAAACGGGCATGGAGAAGTTACTGGAAAAGTACACCATCATTTCCACAGCTCAGCAGACAAAGAGAAGCACACTGGCATTTAGGGGGCATCCAAACAGACCCAGGCCTCGTGCTACTTCGTCTTTTATTGGATCCTCCTAACAGGATCCTGATAACTTCCCTGGGGGGAAGTTACCACAGTCCTCACCCTGCGAGGGGAATTACAGACATGCACCAACTTATCCAGGACCCTACTGTGCATGGAAACCGGTCTGTTCTGGATGCAAAGCCTGGCTCGACACCATGACCTGTGACCTCTGGGGAAGCAGGAGCAAATTAGGGAAGCAATACAGTCTAGTTTGGTGCTACTATATTGGGAGTCCAGAGTCTGGATTGTGGGTCCTGCCCATGGAACAGGCACCTCCTTCCCTGAGGGGCATGTGTACTGGGGTGGCAGTGCCAGCCCGGAGTCCAGAATTATGGCGATGGAGTGAGACTGTGATTGTGAGTATCCCTCTACCACTTGCTAGCTCTGTGGCCTGGGACAAGCTACTCAACTTCTCTGTGCATCAGTTTCCTCCTCTACACAACAGGGATAATCACACTGAGCAAAGTCAGGCAGAGCACTGAGACTAGTGCTGGCCCACGGGAGACACTCAATAAATGGTTGCCTCAGTTATCCCAGTTATTCAACAAGGAAATTACACTGTGTCATGGTCATAAACTGCCAATCTTCATGACAGGTCCACAAGTGGCTTGTCAGACTAGCATAGCGCTTGTTTTGGCTTCGAATGCTTTTTACCTGTACATAAGATTTCTGGGCAAGCCCCAGCACTCTGCTTGGTCTGAGACCCACATGGACATTCTCTGTCTGGCTTGTAAATACTTGCAATTGGACAAGTATTAATCCAATTGCATTAATTGCTGGACAAGATGATCTCTTCCATGTCTTCCCCCACTGTGGTATTTCATGATTCAACAGCCTCGGCTGGAACTAAAAACCTTATCTTATTTAGGATTCTCGCTTCCAACAAATCAGCCCTGTGGACTGTTTTCTCTGACACATGGCTGTTTCTCTGAAAACTGAGTATCAGTTTGCAGTGTCTGTCAGGACTCAGAGCTACCGTGGAGAGGATCTCACAGAGAAGGCCTCTAGCAATTCCAACCCAGTTTGTTGGGACACCAGGAGTTTGACCCTTTAGGACCTTTGCCACTACCTCCCCAGAAGTAGGGGACACAGGAGCGGTCTCCAAGTCCCACCACACCCAATGGGGGGGCAAAGCAAATTAACCATCTTCAGAACCATCCACTCAGGTCTCGGTGGGCTTCCCTGACTCTTAGCAACATAATGTTGTTCCCACTGTGTCTTGGGATAAAAGACAATGTACAAAAACCAGCCACAAACCCAAAGTGAAGCCAACTCCTTCCTCGTGGGGCAAGAGGGTCTTTGAGCAGGGAGAGTTGGTGGTAGAGAAACAAGCATTCCATGGGGCCACTCAAAGGACTGCTATTCAAAGACTGTTTGTTCTGTGCCTGCTGTCTCTCCAAATTACTGTCTGCCAGAAACCAGGTTCACCCTTAAATGGTCACCTTCTGCCACACTCACCGGACATCTGGCCAAACAGGATGGGGTCCACCTCCCTTGTCTCCCAGGATTCCGAGCCTGTAGCATCAGACCAGGCTATATCTGGTTCTCTATGTCCAGATTACAATAGTCACTCAGTAAACAGTTCATTTCTATTTGTTTGAGTGGATGAATGATATAAGCCAGGCATCTCTGCAGGTTCATCCTTTTCTTTTATTCTGGACGTTCTAGACAGGTACACAAATGGATGCTTACAACTCTCTGTAAAGGCATTTCTGAAAATATCCTTCATGAGTTTGACCAGTCAGGCTGGAAAAAGCAGAGGCCAAGTGATTAGAGAGAGGTGGCATGAGAAGACCACCAGTAGAAGAGGGCTCAATGGGAGGATAATAGTTGCCATGGGTCATGGAAGGACCAGCCAGTAAGTAGTTGGAAAAACAGGGCCATCTCTAGGGAGCCGCAATTCTTTCTAGTCCTGAACACTGTTTTCCCATTACTCTCTCAATGTTCCTCACTCCCTGCATGTTCAATGTCAACCAGAGACAGGCTCCCTTCTTCCAAACTACAGGACTCATCTCCTGGGGAAGAGGCTGTGTACCCGCATGCCTGAACTGACTCATGTGCAGAGTTGTTCTTAGGACAGGCCTAGCAGAGAAACTCAGTTGACCAAACAGAGCTGCACCCTGCCTTGTGGGAGGTGCAGCTGCCTGCTGCATGGTGAAACGAGGTTCTCAGGGGAGGCTTTGATGAGCTCTGATGATGATACTTGTCCAGACAACTTTCCTTAGCTTCCCATTGCCCCTCAGAACAAAGTGGCCCCGACTAAACGACTCTCTGAGCCTTATATAATGACTTATGCCCAATGTGTGCCCAGCTAGCCTAACCACTCCAGCCACCACCCGTACACTTTATGTTCTTGCAAGACTCTTTCCCAAGTCCACTATGCTTTCTCTCACCTCTGTTCCTTCCCATCTGCTGCATGGGACACTTCTCCTTTCTCAACACATAGCCACTTGCTCATCTTCTAAATCTTAGGTTATACGATTTCCAGGATTCAGTCTAAGACAGTCCCCTTGTTATGGGTTACATTGTGTCCTCCAAAATAGATATGTTGGAATCTTAAATCCCCAGTACCTCGGAATGGGACCTTATTGGAAGCTAGGGTCCTTGCAGAGGTAATCAAGTTAAATGAGGTCATCAGGGTGGGCCCTTATCCAACATGACTGATGTCTTTATAAAAAGGGGAAATTTGGACACATGGGGAGAGTACCCTGTGAAAATGGAGGCAAAGATCAGGGTGACACACCGACAAGCCAAGAAAGGTCAGGTATTGCCAGTGAACCACCAGAAGCTGGGAGAGATGCAGAGAACAGATCATCCTTCATGCCCTCAAGAAGGAACCAACACTACCACACTTTGATCTCAAACTTCCAGCCTCTAGAACCGCGCGGTAACACGTTTCTGTTGGTAAGCTACCCAGTTAGTAGTACTTTGTTACAGCAGCCCCAGGAAACTCATAAATTCCTATGTGCTCTGATGATCACAACAATTCCCCAATCACAGCACATGTCTCACTGTACTGTTGTAAGTCACTGATCTGTCTTCCTCTGATTTGCCAAATGCCACTCCATGAAGGTGGATACCATGCTTTGTTCATTCACTTTTTTATGTCTAGAGCCTAACATAATGCTGTGCAAATAGTAGGAACACTGATCTCTTTGTTGTATGAATGAATGAGTGAATGAATGAATGAGAGAACACTAGGTTATAGGCAACTCTTGCAGTATGGCCACATGTCAGTTACGTGGGGATGTTACTGCAGTACTGTCACGCCACCAATGCCCAGCCCCATCTCCAGTAACCGCTCAATGACTGCCTGATGAATAAATAAATATATGGATCAATTACCGTGAAGAGACTTGGGCTCTCCCAGAATGGAGAAGGCACAGTTCCCCTCTAGCATCAGTTCATTCCTGAGGTCATGCTCCTTAAGATAAGCTCAGCCATGTGGACTAGTTACTCGATCTAGATGGGCAGCAGAGCCAGGCCACAGAGATGTTGAGATGCCCAGTAGGAAGGTCCTAAGTGGGAGGCAAGGATCACAGCCTCCTGTGCAGTTAGTCTGAGGGTCCACATGCGAGAGCCTCCAGCAAGAAGACTCATGCTGTTTAAACAACACCTACTATGCGTCACCCTGTCAAATCCTCATGAAAGCCAAGAGCGGTGAGTGTGAACATCTTCATTTCCCTGTGAGGACGCTGAGGTACACGAGACAGGTGACTTGTCTCTGGTCCTGCAGCTGGCACTGGTGGGAGCAAAGCCTTCCTGGCAGTGTCTGACTCCGAAGTGTTCTTCCCTTGGAATTAGACAATTACTCTGAGGCTAGACTTATATATCAGCCTTCACAATTTATGTTTTCAGTGTTTTATCTCTTGTAATGTCTGGATGTATTCATGTTTTCTCATCCCACATGAGCTGATGAAGCATTTTCACAGTCCCAGCCGACCTTAGCTATGCTTGGGGAATCTATGAGCTCAGTCTCTTAGCTGAGAGCCGAACTTGAAGCCATACCATGGGTACCACGGAGGTGGTGGCAGCGATATTAGAAACTGAGGTTTCATTTCCAAAAGAAATGAAACTCAGGAGGGCACAACAGGTCCCCTCTCAACTTGGAGACTTTCCTTTCAATTTTGAACATGAATAGTTTACTAAATGGTGTATGTCAGTGAAAAGCATTGGTTTTGATTCAAACAAACTTACATTTAAATCCAGACTCTGCTATATACCAGTTGTGTGGACTGGTTCTCTGCCCCAGTTTCCTCATCAGCAATAATAGCTCAATGTGGTAAAGAGTAATTGATAAAATGTATGTAGGGTCTCTTAGGCAATGCCTAGCACATAATTATACAACACAGTGTATATACTCATGTATATATATATATATATATATATATGTGTATATATATATATATATATATACACACACACACATATATATATACATACATATACATATAATTATAGTATACTGTGTAATATAGTAAAATAATAGTAATTAAATAAAGGACACTCATTGATGTCATCATTATAATTATTATTATATAACTATTATTAGTGGTGTCGTTGAAGTCAATTCCCTTACGGAGCCAGAGAAATGGGTGTGACTGATAAGTCCGTGAACTCCTTCTCCATCAGGCACATACACTCCAGTTTCCTTTCCCCATGAGCAAGCCCCAGCAGCCCCAGGGTCATATCTGGGCAGTGACCAACCCACATGTGAATGAAGGGTATCAACCCATAGATCCAAGGGCCTCGAAAGAATCCCCCTCATCTACACTCCCTCTTTTCCTCGTCCTTCCCATGTTTGTAAAGGGTTAACATGGTAATTAAAGCATGAGATCCTAATTCTTATGATATTAATTAAAGTGAAAACTGCAGATGGTGTTTAATAACAACTTAGTCCCAGTAGGTTCCAGGCACTTTACCTAAATCAAACATATCATAAAGTTGGCATGAGAATCACAGAGACTGGCAGTGCCACATCTGGCCAGGGACACATGTTCTCACCTAGAGTGAAAGTACAAAACCATCTCTATTACTTATGCAGATGTAGCCTTAAATTGCTTGACAGTCTGATTCCACCACCTCCTGGAGCCAAAAATAAAGGAGTATTGATTGCAAAGATTAATAACGGAGCTCAAGAAGGAAAATGGTGCAAAACACCTTTTTCTCTCCCTTCATGATATAAATGCCTGCCACCCCTGCAACCTAATTTTGTCACCCAGCACACAGGAGTGTATTAATTAAAGTGACACCAAGGACAGGAAAATCTGAGCTCTTGCGGTGATGACTAGAAATACATAAATATGCATCTCCAGGCTGTCTTGGGAAAGGAGGCACGTTGCCAGGCAAGATCAGCATAATTCCACGATAGGAGAGTGGAGAGAAGTGTGTACAGCTCAGCATTGGAGGTCATGGCTCTACTTCTGTCAAATGCTGCCCCAAACCAAACAAACAACCTAGATCAAGAGTGACTATCCAATACCTCCCCTCTTTCGTAAAAAACTAGACAATCACTTTTGTAAATGTCTCCTGCTATGGCCTGGGGAGTACCTGATATCTAATGAGTAGGTATTATACACTCAATCAATTTTCACACTATACTGACAGAGACAGAGTAGTGTCGTTTTATAGATGAGGAAACTGAGGCTCAGTATGGCTCATCAAAGGCTAAACCAGAATTCAAAATCATGTTTGACTAAAACTACTCGCCCACGCCGCTCTGATGAAACAGGAGGCAGGAGCAGGCTTTGTCCAGGGTACCAGTCCTAGGATAATTCTTCTGGTGGGACATCCCTCCAGGGTTAAGCTTCCCTCTGCAAGACCATCGTCTCCAGCTGCCCCTCTCTCTAGCAGAGGCTACACTGGGACTCTGACTTCCCAGCCAGGGAGACTCTTCTTCCCAGGGAGGACAAGTACTGGGAATCTTAGGTGGCAAAATATGAGCTTTAGTAGGGGTTAATTTGTAAGGCATGAGGAAATGGTGGATGATTTCAGAGACTCTTACGTTTGCATTGTTTTATTTAGGTCAACTGCACGGTAGTCAGTAAATCAGTCTTAACAGCCAACTCTGCTGCATGCCTCAATCTCACATTCTACAGAGGACGTACCTCAGCTCATCCTGAGCTCCCTTATGGTCATCACCTGTTGGTCCTCTCCACCTGGACATCCATGAGCATTGAAAACCTATCTTGTCCCAACTATCCTCCTTGTGCCCACCTAAGTCTGCTCCTACCCTGTGTACCTCATGTCAGGGTATCTCGTCCCAATATCCTCCTTGTGCCCACCTAAGTCTGCTCCTACCCTGTGTACCTCATGTCAGGGTATCTTGTCCCAACTATCCTCCTTGTGCCCACCTAAGTCTGCTCCTACCCTGTGTACCTCATGTCAGGGTATCTTGTCCCAACTATCCTCCTTGTGCCCACCTAAGTCTGCTCCTACCCTGTGTACCTCATGTCAGGGTAGGCATCACCAGCCACCCAGGCCTTTGAGCCAGGACCAGGGCTGCCCTGCTTCCAACTGTCATATCCCAACAGGTGTGATCAAGCTACCTCCTCAGTCTTCCTCACTCTCCCTCCTCCTCCAATAGGGCCACTGCCCTAGTTCAGGAAAATACAGAGTATGTTCATTGGGCTGTAAGGAGACGAGAGCTAAGCAAAAGCAGAGAGGAGCAGACAGAGAACAGCTGGATCTCATTAATAGCAGAAAGGTGGAGTAGACCCCACCCCCCAGGATCCTTCTGTGACCCCCAGGTTACAGGAACAGCCATCCTGATATATAGCACCCTCTTTTTCTTTAACCAAAGTCATCTATATATATATATATATATATATTACACAAACACACACACACACACACATATATACACATATATACACATATATCATATATATATATAAAGTCATATATATAATATCTCACATTTGCTTGCTTGCTCCCCTAATAAGCTGTTATTTGAAAACAAGAAGACAAATAAGAGAAGATTATTTGTGAGTGCTTACTAAGTACAGAGCACTGTTCAGAGTATTTGCAGAACAACCTCTTTACATAGGGCGTATTATTGTTCTCACCCACACAAGAGGAATCTGGGGCCCAGAAGGTTAAGTAAGTTGCCCAAACCCATGCCACCATTAAATACTGGGCCCAGGATGTAAGCTCAGGCAATCTGGCTCCTTAGCCTGCACTCCTAACAGCACTGCCACGCTTTAAGCTTCATGAAAACAGTCAACAGGTCTGACTTCTTCCCCGGTGTGTCCCCAGAACTGAGCACAGCGCCCGGAACATAGTAGATAATCAATAAAGAGTCGGTGAGTAGATGAATGGATGAGTCCAGCCTGTCTGTCCTGTTGCAGTGCATGGCATTACTGTACACTCGGATGATGGTTCAGTAACCCTCTGTCCTGGCCCTGTTGTCTGGCTCAACTTCCCTCCCCTACAAGAAATGGCACCTCCTCCTTCCCCACCTCTCCCTCAATCCAGGGTGAGCCAGTGTTTTCACTGGGAGGGCACCCACCATTCCCACCATTCCGCAAGCCCCAAGCAAAAGCCAGCCCTGCAGAGGTCACACACGTCTTGCCAGCTGAGTGCTCCCCACATTCAGAGGAAAAGCCGGTGCTCACCTGTTGTTTGTTTTGACCATTGTTATTATGATTTAAGGCACATTAGCCATGTGAGGGCATCCGGCATGCACACTCCTCCCGCAACCTGTCAGACACAGAAGTTAGAAATACTCCAATGCAGATATTCCGAAAGGAATCTTAGAGAGGGGAATCCAGCCCTGCCCTTCTCAGCAGAAAGAAGAGAGGGGAGTATAAGAAGACAACGCACAAAGAGATCAGGGTCCCTTCTGGGTGTGGCTATGGCATTGTGTGTGTGTGTG